>NW_006294654.1:1559491-1574388 GCF_000327345.1 Myotis davidii | reverse complement strand
ATTCACTCCCAAATAAGAAGAAATGTTCCTGTTGACGGCCTTCAAACTGAAACACTGGCTTTTTATCCCCGAATTTGGACTTAACAGAAAAATCCGTTCTTCATGGGTCTGGGTCTGGGTCTCGAGCCTGTTGTCTTCAAACTGGTACAACACCATTGGTTCTCCTGGCTCTCATGCTTTAGGACTCAGAACTAAACCATCAGCTCTCCTGAGTTTCCAGCTTGCTGATCAACCTGCAGATCTTGGGGCTTTCCCACCTTCATAATCATGTGAGCCAATTCTTTATAATAAATCTTTGGTGATGATGATGATATATAGATGGATGGATAGATAGATAGATGATAGATAGATAGATAGATAGATAGATAATCTATTCAGTCTATTTCTCTGGAGAAACCTGATGAATACACCACTATTTCCACTTCCTCTTTACCAGCTGAAATCCACTGTGGTTTGGGGAAGTAATGGGGTCAGTCCTAGAATAAAATAATGGTTATCCAAGTCAATCATAACAATCCTGCTGTTTTTTGCAGAGCTGAGTCTTATTTGGATATATCACCTGATTCATTGAAACCTAAAGTGAAGTCTGCTGGGAAATCCTGAGAAGGATTTTCTCTCTGATAAAAGAGAAGCATGAAGAAAAGGCCTTTTTATCTTCTACTCTATTCCCTCTGGTTTGAAGGTTACCTTGTGATAATGTAATGTTGAAGCAGCTGCAGTCGTCTTGTGATCATGAGGAAAATCCCATAAGAATCACAGAAAAACTGACTCAGATTCCAAGCTACCTTTTGGCCTATTACATAAACAGCAAATATCATCATGGCTTAAGCCATGGTTAGTGAGGCTTTCACTTAGTTTCAGATACAAATATCCTAAACTGTATCATACACTTACTTCTTTACTTACTGATGTATAATGGCCAAAATATATATAATTAAACCATTTGAGAATAATAAAGCAAACTATCACATGCCAGTTCTATGGAAGATTGTCCAGACAGTATAAACAATAAATACTAAAACCATGCAACAATATAGCAAAATTTCTCTCAAGTAAAGAATGATGTTTATAAAATAACTAGAGGCCGAGCGCGCAAAATAGTGCACAGGTAGGGTCCCTAAGCCTAGCCTGCGATGTAAAGAATAATGTTTATAAAATAATGTGTATCTTGCTCAATAAAAATAAAATAGAAAAATATTATAAATACATATGCGAGCATAATGCCAAATGTAAAAGGACAATTGCATAGTGTTATGAGTTGTATAATACCACTTAAATACATTTTGCTAAAACACACATATATATTAGAGATTCCTATAGCATAAAATCATAATATGGTTTGGATATACACTAAACTCATAGTAGGAGTTGCCTTTGTGGAGAAATTGAAGTGATCTTTCAGAGGGGACATAGAAAATTTATCTATTTTTTATTTCTTAAAAATTAATAAATTTTAAGCAACTATTATGAACAGTAACATTTATTCATTTTAAGTAGTAGATACATAAGTCTGTGTTATTTTTATTTCATCACTTCCTCTATTAAATTTTAAGTAAACTAAATACAATGCATAGAGATAAGCAAACATGGATAACCTGTATGATTTATGGCAATGGATAAATTAGCGATTTCTTTTTGTTTACTAATATTAAAAAAGAATTAGCTACTAGATAATACTTGCAAAGTATTATTCAAGACTTCTACAAACCTTGGATTGAAAAGGCATTGAGCTGATTGTGAAGTGACCTGTACTTTTAGGTCTTATTCTGTCATTAACTTTTTTAATATGGTCATTATACCCCTTTTCGGAGGAAACAGGAAATGCTTTAACCTTAAGAGAAAAGCAATCCATGGAATAGGGAGGGATATAGCTGAAAATAGTGCAAAGAGGGACTTAAAGCACATCCATATCTCTCTCCTCCTCCCACCTTCCCTCCTATTCTCTCTCCCTCTCCTTCTGTGTGTGTGTGGGGGGGGGGGATGTGTATTTTGTGCTGTTCTCTGTTTCAGACAGGCTTTCTTTGACTCTTTGATCCACACTGAAAACATGGGCGTTTGTAACTTACATGTTATATACCTAGCCTCTTGATCTCACGGTCAAATTCCAAAAAAAAGTAATTTAATTTGGCCAACTGAATCAGAAGCTCACAGATAGCTACACTGTGGCAAGAAGTTTTGGTTCACATTGTACAAATGGATAAGCCACCTATGTAACGATTTGAAATGGGAGGAACTTTAGAGAAGAGCAGTTCCCAAAATGGGGGGAAGGAAGGGGTTAATGTTTGCTTAAAGAGAAGATGTTAGTAAGACTCTATCCCTAACAATTTCATAAAAATAATTCTAAGATGTAATACAGTTGGAAATGCTTCTCCTCCTATTTCTTTCTTGGTGAGTCAGAACGCTTTATAAAGGCTATGACAAGAACTTCCAAAAACTTAGTGATTTTGTTTTAAAAGAATGTCCCAAACTTATCTGACCATGGAATTATTTTTGGAGGAACACCTATTATCTGATGACATTTGAGGAATCATTGCACTTCACTATTTGTATGAGCCTAACACTTCAGACCACAAGCTCTATGCTTTGGTGGGAAATGCAATTTTTAAGAAAACAATAACTGTATTATAAATAACTTATGTTAAGAACTGTTCTCAGTCATATGCTAAAGACTCAGAAAAACAAGATTGCCCAAATAATTGCTCTTCTGAATCTCTGGAAACTTAGAATAAACTTGTATTAGTATAAAGCTCTCTATATATTGCTACCTTTTTCTAATAACATAGGTCCCTTATTGCTGGCACGATTTTAAAGAACCCAGAGCTGCATTTCCATCCACAGTACCATTAAAAAGGTTTTAGAAGGGAACTAAAATGCAGGAACAAGGATCAGGCAGCAGCTTTTCAGGAAGGTTGATGCAGAATGTAGACCTTAGGGCACCCATTGATATTAACTGCAGATTCCATGGTTAAGGAACAATGTCCTTTTAGTTCTTTCATTTGCTGTCAGATTTATATTTAAAACTTATATAAAGCATCCACATCTTCCACATGATGAATCAGTGTAGACTTTAGCTTTGCCTCGCACGAGTGGCCAACCAATACATTTAGCTCTTTATTCCTCAGGGGAGTCTCCAGTTGCTAACTTTATTACAACACTTTATTGAAAGTGTGTCATTTCAGTTCCAAGTTTCGAATTGTGTTTTATTAGTGAGAATTATTTGCTGTTCCCTAGGAAGTGATTTGAAGCCTGTGATAATTATAGAAGCACTGAACTAAAAAGCATATCCAGAGGTCACCTCGCTCACTTCCTACTCTCAAAACAGGCCTAACCCTTGGCTAAGCGGGGCTCTGGCCACTGTGTCCCAGGGAAATGATTGTGTATTTTCCAAATGTAGGTTAAACTCAGGTTTAAAAGTCCCGACTAATAAGTATGGCCCACCTTCCTAGTGGGTAGAATAAGTAAAAAGGGATCTCCTGTCAGATGGCATCTCCTACCCTGCCATGTGGTAGGAGACCCCTTACCGTACCGTAATCTAGTCTTTCTACCAGGGTCCAGACTGCTGATTCAGCTCTTGGACTGTTTAGACTTGGCTTTCTTGAATCAAACTCACTGGTCTAAAATTTAATTTATCTTTGTTTACATGTCACTCTGGCTATCTCTTCTTCTAGCTATCTCTGATCTGTCAATAATGTTGCCATCTTCCTGATTCCCCCAAGCTTAAACTTTTAAGTCCTATTGGATTTCTTTCTTTCCCTCCAGACACACATCCAATCAGTCATTTTTTATGATGTCTATTTCCAATGTGTCTCCTGCTTACCATGTGTTCCATTTATATTGATGCCGCCCCCCGCCTACCGCAGTCCAGCTCCCTACTGCTTTTTGTTTGCTTCTCACCCTTGTCAAACTTCCTAGTTGGTGCATGCATCAGTGGCAGATTGAATTCAGCTGCACATAACACAAACTTTTACCCATATGTAGGCATCTTGAAAAAAACAAATAGGCTTTCTTTCCCCCACGTAAATTTGGGGCTGGCAGTTTCACAAAATCATAAGGAACCCAAGAAACTGCTGGCTTTTCATACTTATCTTCTTAGGGTCTTGGGCAATTGAATCACCTAAGGCTGTCTCACACTTTTAAAGAGCATTCTCAGAGGACCCACCCTACAACTTCAGCTTACATCAGCCCAAATTAGACAATGCCGCCCTTTACTTCAAAGAAGAATGGCAAATGCAATTGCATTTGTTGGTCTGTTTCCATTTCAAGCTGTTGTGTCATCATCCTCAGTAAAACCAGAGCCCTGTACGGAAGAAGGAGGATGACTTCTGGGTAGAAGATGAGGAGACACAGCAACAGCATCCTAACCTCCAGAATCTCCAAGGAACATGGCAACACAAACCCGAATGCCAGAGTGATCTTCCCAAAGCACAACTCTGACCATGTCAAAGCCTGTCAAAGCCATTCAATGCTCCTTTCCAAGGCATCCAAAATAAAGTCCAACTTCCTGGACTATCAATTACAGGTTCTCATAATCTGGCCCCAACCTAGTTTTCCAGTATTCCACCCCAGAAGCCCATCCTGAAATCAAACGGACCCACTTGCTATTTCTAGCTCTGTCTTTTCAACACGCCTGGAGGGTTCCCTCTACTGCCATCTCTGTGTCTTGAAATCCTCTCCATTTTTCAAAGCTCAACTCAAATTCCACCGCTCCTAAGTCTCTGATCATGCCTCTTCTACTTGCCTTTAATGAACCTCTAATAGCAGTCACACAAACAGGTGAGTTTTATTTCACACATCTCTATGCTAAACTCTTTATGCAAATCATCTCATTTAATAGACAACATTCCCTGGAAGATATATTTTATTAGCCCCATTTTACAGAGGAGACCTCTGAGACTCAATCTAAGAAACTTGCTCAAGTCCACACTGCTAGTCAATAACTGTCAGGGCCATGTGGAGGCAAAACTTGTGTTCTCCCCATTGCATTAGGTTAACTCCCTTCACTACAGCACCGGGCTCATGCTCTGAAATTCTCTATTCTCTACGATTCTTTTTCTTACTAGGAGTGCATCATCTTAATATTCCTAGTCCCCGTATCTATAAAAGGCATCACGCCCCTAAAAATAAAAAAAGCAAATACCTCTAAATATTTAACAGTGTATTTGGGAGTTCTGCTTTACAGACATTTTTCACTTTGTTAACTTGTGTTTCTGACTACTTTTGAAACTCTTCATTTGATGCATTATAAATTCCCTTCAGAAAATACACGATGGAGTGAAAGTAGGTCTACAGCTGTGAGTAAAATGAACATAGTTTATTCTTGCATTATTCTTTATTAATTATTGTATTATTTTCCATATGAACCTACTTTTGCCCCACCTTGTATTATAAATGGTACTCTTTGTTTTTAAGAGGAGTTGTACCATGAAAGGATTTTTTGTTACCTTTTATTGAGAAAATTTTCAAATTTATAGAAAAGTGGAGCATAGTATAATGAATCCTATATGCTCAATGCCTACTCTGAACCATTTTTAACATTTTGTATTATTTGCTTCAGGTGTTGTTTTGCTGAGAGAGTATAAAGTAAATAACAGACATGATGACATCTCTTCCCTATGTACTTCAGTATGCAGTCCTAAAAATATTAAATAAATAAGGACGCTTTCCTCCATCATCCTAATATCATTATCACATATATCAAAATTCACAAGAAATCCTTAATAAAAACTAATACTTAGTTTGCATTGAATTTTACTACTTCTCAAAATGTCAATTTCATCAAACCAGGATCCAAACAAATACCACATTTTGAATTTCATTTGGTTCTTATATCTCTTAAGTCCCCTTTACTCTAGAAATATTCCTCTCTTTCTCTTCTACTCATTTTTCTCATAACAATGACTTATGAAAGAGATCAGGCCAATTGTCTTTTAGAATATCCCACTTTCTATATCCGATTGCTTCCCCTTTTAAACTGTGTGTCCTGTGAACTAGAATTTGGTTTAAGTCTTCATTTGATTCAGGTTATCTGTGGCAAGGATGCATGATGACAGTGTTTATTTTAAAATGGGTCAACAAAACCACAGATCTTCTGCAAGGTAATGTATTGAACAGAATTTTGATATATTGTTTCTCTAAGAGTCATTGGCAATAATAGTTGGTAACAAGAGGGAATGATTGCAAATCCTTTCATTCAATCCGGGTATTGCCTCTATCTTTTTGTTGTCTGAATAGAATTTCGGCGATTGTATGTGTATTTTCCAAGAACTGCAGTATACCATAGATCTCAATCTTATCTGCTCTTCTCTCTAACAAGTTGCCTCAAAGAAAAATGTTTTTAAAAATGGAAAGAAAACAAAATTCCCATCAAGTATTATCTTCCCATGTGATCATTTATGACAGCTTGAGAATGAAATTGAGCCTATACTGCCAACAGCTATATTTTCATAAGTGAAGGCCCCACACTGACTGCCAGGGGTAAAACAGTGCAATAAAAAAAAAGCAAAACAATGTGAACTGTTCACACAACACCAAGCAGTTTTCCCATTTGCTTTGTTTAGTAGCTCTTTCAGTGTTGTGGAAACAGCATTTTAGTTCTGGTTGAGAGCGATCTTTTATTATAACACAATGCTATTTTTTCCATAGTGGCTTGTGTATAAATAGTAGGCCGTAGTCTTTTAAGGATATCAGCCCACACTTCAGATACAGCATAAATAATATCCAAGTGAGAAACAATTGTATGGTTTACCACACATGAAAGTCTGCCTTGTGATGATAGGCTGGCTAGCTATCGTGGGGGCACAATAGGGTTCCGAATGCATAGGCCTTCTGTTTTGTAATCATTGTGTTTCAGGGGTGTTGATATTGATATTGTGACCTAACATATATTTCAAAATGTTTTGTTATATACTAATTACTTGGGCTATCATTACTACTAACAAGTTATAATAGCTAACATCAATCTAGCAGCGGTTCTCAACCTGTGGGTCGCAACCCCTTTGGCGATCAAACGATCTTTTCACAGGGGTCTCCTAAGACCATCCTGCATATCAGATATTTACATTACAATTCATAACACTAGCAACATTACAGTTATGAAGTAGCAACGAAAATAATTTTATGGTTGGGTCACAACATGAGGAACTGTATTTAAAGGGCCAGAAGGTTGAGAACCACTGAGAGGTTACTATATGCTGTGCTATTTACTTAATACTTTGCAAGCATCACCTCACACTTCACTTAATCCTCAAAAAAAGAGAAAATTCTATCATAAGTATTAATACTGTGCTCTTTTTGCTGATAAAGAACCTAGGATTTATGAAGTCATAGAAACAGGGAGTAGAATGATGGTTGCCAGGAGTTGGAGGGTGGGAGGAATGGAAAGATGATGACCAATGAGTACAAACTTTTTGTATAACATGAATAAATTCCAAGGAACTAAATTACAGCATGGTGACTTACAGTTAATAATAATGTATTGTATACTTGAACATTGCTAAAAGAGTAGATCTTAAGCATCCTCACTAAAAATAATCATTTAAAATAAAGGTAAATATGTAAGATGATGAATATTTTACAGTGTATATGTATATCAAATCATCACATTGTACACTTTACATATGCACATTTTTATTTGTCCGTTATACCTCAATAAAGCTGGGGGGAGGGAGAGAAACTAGGACTTTAAGAGTTTAAATAACTAGTCAAGCCAGTCTGACTCCAGAGATTGTACTGTTAAAACTCCTCACAATTTCTCCCATAAGTGGTATCATGGGGGAGAGAGGGAGGAGACTATGAACACTGCTTCAGGTATAAGAAGGTGTCAGCTATAGATTCTCCTGAAGGAAAAAAAAAAAGGAACCATCCTGCCTCCTTTGCATACTTATCTGACCTTGTCATTAATGCATCATTAGCCCCATGGCCAGAGACCTTAGAGGGAGGAAGTAAGTACACACTGCCAAGGTGGTGTAACTGACACATTGCCCATGAGGCTCCAAACTAGAATGGCCCAAAGTGAGCATGTTCTCTTAACAGAATCACCATGGATGTTTATTCACAGTTTTACAAAGATGGAATTCACACAGGTAAAATTCACTTCCCCCGACCCCAACACCACTCAGAGTCAGTATCTAAATTAAGTTTCCACAAAGAAAGAAGGAAAAATCCCCATCTCATTCCTGTTCTTAGGTGAAATACTTTTAGTTTTTGCCCATTGAGTATCGTGTTGGCTGTAGGTTTGTCATGTGTGGCTTTTATTATGTGGAGATATGATCCCTCTATTCCCATTTTACTGAGGGTTTTTATCAAGAAATGGTGTTGGATTTTGCCACATGCTTTTCCTGCATCAATTGATATGACTATGTGTTTTTTATTTCTCAATTTGTTTATGTGATATCTCAAGTTATTGATTTGTGGATATTGTACCATCCTTGTTTCCCCAGGATAAATCCTACTTGGTCATGGTGTATGATCTTTCTGATGTAATGCTGGATCTGATCTGCTAGAATTTTGTTAAGGATTTTAGCATCTATGTTCATGAGGGATATTGGCCTGTAGTTCTCTTTTATTGTATGGTCTTTATCTGGTTTTAGTATTAGGGTGATGCTGGCTTCATAGAATGAGCTTGGAAGTGTTCCTTCCTCTTTAATTTTTTGGAATAGTCTGAGGAGGATAGGTTTTAGTTCTTCTTTGAATGTTTGGTAAAACTCCCCTGTGAAGCCATCCGGCCCCGGGCTTTTGTTTGCTGGAAGCTTTTTGATGACTGCTTCAATTTCCTCCATAGTTTCTAATAATATGATGATTAAAATAACCAAACACTTCGCAGCTGTCAAAAAACCTGAAAGTATAGATGAAATATAACAAGTAACTTCTAAAATACATACTCAGATTCACACAAAAAAGTAAGAGAAATCCCCAGAAGTAAGAGTGAGCACCAGAGCCTAAATCTGTGAATGTTAGGGATGAGAGATGAGATCAGATGCCAAGTTCAGTAGCCAAAGAGCTTGTATTTTTGGAAGCCACAGATAAATAGGAAGTAAGATCGTGGGTCATCGATAGGTGTGGTTGCAACTAAGAATTCCATCTAACCAGAAGCTCAGGACACACAGGAAGCAAGATTTATCAACAAACCCAAAGAGATGATAATAAAATTTATCTCTAAACTCTAAGTGAAAAAGCACGTCTTCCCTGACAATTCATTATCATTTATGTGAATCTCAGGTATGAATTTTCCCTTTTTTGAAAATACTTCTTATTAAAAGATGGAATAATATATTTTAAAATCGAAAAAAGTAAATGTTAATTATATTTAGTAAAATACCCTTCAAAAACTGACAATGAATTAAAGATATTTCAGATGAACAAAAATAAATTACACACAAAAGCTAAAATTATAAACATTTAATAAAGGTATAGAAATGTTTCTTAGAACACAAAAAGCAAAACTTTAAAAGAAAAGAAATAATATCCTGGACTTCATCAAAACTAATATTTCTATTTATCAAAACATTATTTAAAATGCATGGAAAGCCACATATTAGGAGAAAAAAAAATGTATATGAGCAGAGAAATGGTGGGGTAAGACATATTTAGAATAAAAAAATAACAACTAGGAAATCCAAGGAAAGCTGGAAAATTCACAAATTAAACAAAAAACTCCAGAACAAATGGATGACAGATAAATTAAATGGAAAATTCAAAAATGTCTTGTGACAAATGAAAATGGAAACACAACATACAAAAACTTATTGGATGAGATAAAAGCAATTCCAATTTTAAACATTTTATAACTAGGAACACAGACATTAACACAAAGAAAGATCTCAAACAAACAACCTAACATTAAGCCTGAAAGAACGAGAAAGAAAGAAGAACAAAATAAGCCCACGGCTGGGGAAAGGAAGGAAATAATAAAGATTAAAGCAGAAATAAATGAAATAGGGAATAGAAAAACAATAGAAAAGATTAATAAAACTATGAGTTGCTTCTTTGAAAAGATAAATTTTACAAACCTTTAAGCCAGACTGGTCAAGGAAGAAAAAAGGGGAAAAGAACTCAAATAAAGTCAGCAATGGAAAAAGGGACATTAGAATAGATTCTACAGAAAGACAAAGGAACCCAGAGACTAGTGTGAACAATTATGCCCAACAATACCAATATGCCCTCCTCATAATCAGAAAGAAGTAACATTAGAAAGTGAATTATTTACCACCTCAGTTGACTTCACTCATATGACTTACGCCAAATTTTTGTTTAATTCTCATTTTGATAAATTTATTTATTAATTTTTAATAAGATTTAATACAGTATTTCAGAGACTAATACACAGATACCCATATATCCATTTCGGATTAATAAATACCAACATGAATGCACTTGTTATTTTTACAGATTTGATTGGAGTCAGCCCTGTACATCTCTATAATTTCAGTGAGCCTTATCTAATCAGTCAAGACCTGAATAGAGCAAAAAGACTGACCCTACTGGGAGAGGGGGAATTTCCTCCTGCTTAACTGCCTTGAGCTGAGATATTGTTTTTTCCTGCCTTTGAACTCAAACTACAACATTGGCTCTCCTGGGTTTCCAGCTTGCCATGTGCAGATGTTGGGACTTCTCAGCCTCCATAATCATGTCAGGCAATTTCTTATAATAGATCTCTTGATATATATAAATTATATTCTATTTCTCTGGAAGAGACTGATTAATACAAGCACCATTGCTTTTAGAGTTAAAGCTGATGAGTGAATACAGCTAGATGTCTGAAATCAAAAAGGATGTACTAATTTCACATAAAAATAAAGCTCATATTCAAAGAACTTCTCTCCACAAAATGAGAAAACTACCTAACATCACTAAAGTCATGCAATATCTTGCTTTAAATAACAATATAGAGGACAGTGAGATGCATATTTCAGGCCCAGCAGCAGGTTTCAGTTCTGCAGAAACTATTAAATACTCAGGATTCCATAAGAAAGGAACACTTGCATTTCAGAGCTGGATGAAGGTAGTGGGTGAGATCAGGAGAGCCTTTCCCTCCCATATTTAACATAAAGTGCTTTCCAAGAACAGAGGGCTGGTGAACATCCAATTCACCAACCTCCTAGAAACACTGGCTGCTGCCCAATTCTGGATAGGAGGTGGCAAGTGAGTTAGGACAACAGGATTTACCTCTGAACTTCAGGAAGAGACAGCCCAGACTGGCCAGTACTGCAAAAGCTACAAGATAAACTGATAAGCACTGAAAGTGCAAAGGATCGAATAGGAATTACAATCTGGAGCAAATACTGTAGCATGTGGGTTGGTTAGCAGAACAAATGGGTGACATTTAATCTGAGCCTATATTAGAAAGTCTTAACTTTAAAAAAAATTTTAACTTTTAATTTAATGCTGCTTTTAAGCAGTGCACACACAAAAATGTTTGGGGACGATTATTATTTTTGTTTGAAGCATTATGTTTCTGTTTTGATTTGGGGAAAACAAATGGCAATTTGACAATTAACATCTATTTCTAAATATGATTTTTCTGAAAAAGAAATCTTGTCCAGACTGGAAAATACTACATTTCTAGCACGGAAAACTACACGAAACAATAGAATTGAAAGAACTATACTTGTATCTCTGTCATGCCACTTCTTATTTGTATACCCATAAGACAATAATAATACTGAAAAAAAGGTACCATTTACTGGGAACTTACTGTGGGTAGTAGCTGGCTTAGTACTCTACATTTATATCACATTTAATTATTACAGAAGTATAAGTTAGATTGAGTTCTATTTATTTACATGTGAAAACTGAGTTCAGAAAGGTGAAAATGCATTACCAAGGTCACTTAACCTTTCAGATCTTAGATTCTTTTATCCCTAAAGTTTAGGGATTGAACCAAACAACCTCAAAAAATTCATTTCAGCTCTAACACCAAGATGTTATTTGAGAGCATTTTAGAAAAGAGGGACTATATCACTATTAACAGCCCCCATAATGTTCCAGACAATTTATAAATTGCAATCACCAACAGATAGTTATTGAAATTTGCCTAGTTTCATTTTTTAAAAGTCAACCCTTAAATTTCATAGTTTTTATAAAATCAACAAATAAAAAAAGTGATCAGTCACAGACTTGAAACACACATGCACTTCAGAGGGAAAAAAATCTTTGCAATAAACCAAGTAGATCCGGGATAAAATAATGACTTTTCAATATTCACGCTTATTCAGAGATACAGTGGTGAAGCCAGTGGGGGATTCACTTAGGAAAAGAGTAGTGGAGTATTCATATCTACATCTAATTTTTAATGTTTTGCTTTGTGTATTTTAGCAAACAGAATGAGTGGCTTTGTAAATACCTTTTTTCTCAGTAGGCTGAGGGACCTTCATTAGGAAGGCTTTGGCGTGATTCATTTGTTGTCATTGTCATTCTCCACTCCATTTAAGTCCACCAGGACCCAACTAACTCAAGAAACTGGATTTTATTTGGAAACAGGGGCCACTGAACAATGACCTAAATGTGATACATAATCCTAGAGGAATGGAGGGGTAAGCAATAGAGAGCCATTGAAAACCAAAAGCAATGTCAACATTCTGTGAAAGGAGTGATAAAAGTGCAAATCTGAAGTTGTCTGGAAAACCAAAAGGTAGAGTTACAAAACCAACAGGGAAAACAAAATTTGTTTCCCAGAACTCAATGCCCATAGGATGGAAAAGTAAAAAACCAAAAACTTCAGAAAGTGATGAAAAATGACAGAACCATAAAAAAATAAACTAGAACAGAAATGTAAGTAAGAGAGAAGTTATAGTTTCAGGTGGTACTACAGTACAGTGGGATCATGATACATTACTTATTATGTATCAACAGAAAGAAAAGTTTAAACTGGCCTCGAAATTAGATTTAGGACCTATTATACATTTTAAGGAGAAATAAAGAAAATGAAAACATTTTTTAATTACTACTCTTGAATATGTTCTTTATGACACATATTTGCTCTTGTATAATTTCAAATTCTTTTGCAAGAATGTAGTTCTAACATTTTATTCATAGTACAACTTCTAGTTATTCCAAGCCACTTCTACCTTGTCCGAATGATAAAGAAAATATTGTCACTCGCTTTACAAATATATTGAACATCTATTACTGTGTATCTCACTAAGCCCTGGAAATAAAAAGGTAAAGTTTCACATTCCCGCCTTCAAGTAATTTGCAGTTTAATAGGGACAACAGATGATTAAACAGTTACTTTCAACACTATTTAAGTAAAGTGCTATGATAGGTATGACATGGTTCTGTACCAGGTTTGGTCCTAAGAGTGTTGAAACCTGTGTTGCTCACGGTAGAGATAATCTGCTACTTTAAAGTTGCCAGCAATTTTCTTAATCATCCTTAGAGATGGAAGGCTGCCCTTTTGGAGGATACGTATATGGGGCTTTCCAGGGTGGAATTTTGGTGGGGAGGAGAGTGGTTTATTTCCTGTCACTGGGACATTCATTAAGCAAAGAACAGCCAGAACCCTCTTTGGGAATGGAGGCATAAGACAATGTGAGTAAAACTACTCTGTTATCTAACCACAGCTCATCCTCACAGCTCTCCATCATGTGCTGGGCCTTGTCCGACATGCTTTACCTGTGTTACTTCCCACACTCTTCGTTCGAGGTAGGGACGAGTATCAGTCTTTTTTTTTTTTTAATGAGGAAACTGAGTCACAGAGTGCTGAATTCCCCCAGGGAACGCATCAAGTAAATAGTGGGGTCCAGATCTTAACTCATAATATCAGTAGAGCCTCAGTGTCAGACCACTGCTCCACACTGCCACCCTGCCTTCACTGTGAGCAGAGTGGCTTCTCTGCAGAAGGTTACTGTGGTTGATCAAAGATGTCCATTAACTACTTGACACTGCCCCCATCAGGAGGCTGGGGTCTGTGAACCTTCCCTTTGAATCTGGGCAGGTTCTGTGACCATTTTAATCAATACAATAGGGCAGAAGTAACATGTGCCAGTTTCCATATCCTAAAATACTGGAAGCTTCCATTTCCTTTCCCACTTCACTCACTACTTAGATTTTCAAGGTCAAAACCAAACATGTCATGCAGAGGCAGCCGATTGGCGTTGCTCTCACATCAATGTTGTTCTCTCTCTCTCCCTCTCCCTATCCCTCTCTCTAAAAATAAACTTTAAAAATATTAAAAAAGGTCATGATATGTTTTTTTTAAGTTATTTTAAATGACTGATGTTTGGGATTGTTTGTTATTCAGCAATAACCAGAACAGATACATTGACTTGGAAGTAAATATAAGAGAGGGCATGAGAAAAATATGGAACCAAAAAAAAAGATAGAATAGTGGGACTTGATGTAATACTCCTCCCACTGGTAGGAGGTAAGCATCCCTAGAATCAGCCAACAATTTAAGAAAAAAAATCTAAGAATGAGAGAGAGAGAGAGAAAGAGAGAGAGAGAGAGAGAGAGAGAGAGAGAGAGAGAGAGAGATCACCAAAGAATGCACATGCACATCTTTGCATTCTAATCATTATTTTAATCTAAACTTCTAATTTTTTCATGTAAGTTCTTCCCGTTATCCTTAAGCATTTAGAGCCTTTGGTAGAGTTTTATTAAACTTTACAGCCTAGATTGGAACAAAGGAAAGGGCACGGGAGGATAGCAAATAGTCACCCACCACATCCTGTATAGCATAAAGTAAATGTTCTAGATCTTAAGTCAGACTGCCTGAGTTCAAATCCCAGGTCTACAAATTCTTGTTTTATCCCCTTGGACAAATTACTTAAATCCTTTGTGACTCAGATGCCCTATCTGTATAATTAGAGGTAGTACTGACTTCCTTATGCTCTCTGTCTCCATCATCAAGGGAGAACAGGGAGCCTCAGCAATCTTCCTCGTCCTTCCTTCAACATTCA
>NW_006294654.1:1545078-1556043 GCF_000327345.1 Myotis davidii | reverse complement strand
CACTTGACTGATTTTCCTTCTCCCTGCATTGGAATGCAAGTTCACTGAGGGCAGGGTTTTTTAGTTTGTTTTTCTTTTTGTGGTCTGTTTTCATGACTCCTTTATCCCAGATACCTACTAGTGTTCTATAAATATTTGATGACTGAATATGTATCATTGGGATATTCACGTTCTTTTCTTAAGAGTATGTATTTTAAGTTTAAAGTCGAAACCCGTAGCTTTTTTTGTTTGTTTATTTGTTTTGTTAATCCTCACCTGAAGATATTTTTCCATTGATTTTTTTTTAGAGAGAGAGTGGAAGGGAGAGAGAGAGACAGAGAGAGAGAGGAACATCGATGTGAGGGAGACACATTGATTGGTTGCTTCCAGTATGCGCCCCAATCAGGGCCAGAGATGGAGTCTGCAACCAAGTACATGTACTTGACCAGAATCAAACACATGACCCCTCCATCTGTGGATTGATGCTCCATTTGCCAAGCCAAACAGAGTAGGTCTGTGATTCCTTTGAACAAATGATAGTATTACCTACTGGTGACACCTGAAAACATACCTGACCTATAATGCATTTTCAGATAAGTGCAATAACCATCTTCCTCCTGATGTTATTATACCATTCCCACATTTTCCAACCTCCTATTAACCTCTCCGTATTTAGTTTTCTATTTACCCATTCAATAAAATAAATGTCTTTCTTTTCCATTAAGTGAAGTTCAGTCGATTATTTAAAATTGTAAAAATTACTCAAAGAGATCTTTAGATAAACAAGAACAATATGGACCTAAGGTAGAAATAATCCAAAATTAACTGCTTACTCAGGTGCCCAACAATATTAAGGAGAGAAATAGCCAAAGTGTCTGAGCAACAAAAGATTTAACATTCAGTGCAGAAATTCAAATAAAACTTTAATATACATTTCCAACAACAAATTAATATTGTCTAAAGAAAATATAAATATTATTTTAGTCTGTCATTTTAATTCTTAAAGGTTTTAATGCTGCTATTTTTATTTTTTTTAAATATATTTTATTGACTTTTTACAGGGAGGAAGGGAGAGGGGTAGAGAGTTAGAAACATCAATGAGAGAGAAACATCGACCAGCTGCCTCCTGCACACCCCCTACTGGGAATGTGCCTGCAACCAAGGTACATGCCCTTGACCAAAATCGAACCTGGGACCCTTCAGTCCACAGTCTGATGCTCTATCCACTGAGCCAAACCGGTTAGGGCTATGCTATCATTTTTAATGTACTCTGTAATTTCTTTAAAGCTATTTGCCTAATTTAGTATCGTCTTTTAAACCGTTAAATAATTCAATGCAGAACTTCAAATTGTACCAAAAAAAAGTGATGTTGAAATTCATTCTGTGTTTTGGCCCTGACATTTCACTTAAGGTGGGTGTGGCATATGGAGTCTGTTTTAGCTAACTGGTAAAAAAGTGTTTGATCCTAGGGGCCTTCCTTTTCATCCTCTTTACTGATGGTTAAGCTACCATATAACTCAACAATTTCACTTTTGGGTATGTATCTAAAAAAATCCGAAACACTAATTCACAAAGTACATGCACCCCTGTGTCCATTGCAGCATTATTTACAACAGTCAACATATGGAAGAAACCTCAGTGTCCACTGATAGACAAATGGATAAAGAAGATGTGCTGCATATATACAATGGAATAGTATTCGTAATGAAATAGGGGAGGGGTTTGAGATGTACAAATTACCAATTGTAAAAACAATCAGAGGGATGTAAAGTACAGCAGAGGGAACATAGTCAATAATTTTATAATTATGTGTGGTGTCAGGTGGATACTGGATGTACGAGATGATTACTTAAGTTATATAAATATCTAATCACTATGCTGTATATCTGAAACTAATATAATATTATGCCAACTATGACTGAAAGTGTTTTAAAAAGATAGCATGAAAAAGCACTGTGTAGTGATAGTCATACAGAAGCCACTCAATAAACATTTTATTAGAAGATGAAATTCAGTGTAAGAAAAAGAAATATTGTGGTAGCTGTTTGCCAGAAATATCTAATTCCCTCTCTATCCAGTATAAGGTGGGATTATACTTCTTTGCTTTCTTATGGCCAGATAGGGTGAGCAGAATTAAGAGATGCTACTTCTAGAGCAACAATTTTCAATCTTTTTCACCTCATGGCAAACATAATCACTAAAATTCAGCATAACACCAAAAAATATATTTTTATAGATCTGACAAAAAAAAATAGGATGACTGCTGTTGTCATTTTTTTATTTGACAATCTAAGGGAAAATAGGTCAGTGCTCCTAACTAAATAGTGATTGCATGTTTTAAAAATTCTTACGGCACATGGGTGGAGAATTGCTGTTCTAGAGCATTTAGTTACCCCTGTGAAACCCTGAGAGAGACTGGCTGTTCTATAAGACTGGATCCCTGAATGACTGTGACGACTAGAACTTTCTAATGATCCGTGATGAGCATGAAACATGAGCAAGAAATAACCCTGTGTTATTTTAAGCCAGTACAGAATTTTTATTACTCCAGTAAAACATGGTCTATTGTGACTGATTCAAGTGTAATATAATCTGTCCAAGGAACTGAAGTCATTCAGGTACTAATAACACATTCAGGCACTAATAACAGGTCCTCATAACACACACTAATTATTTTTAGGAGTGATTTCACCTAAAAGTAAGCTCTTTGGACCCTGATAGTTCTATACTAAGCATAGATTATATATCACTTGAAGTTCTGGGAATTAAGAAACTTCAAGTAGAGATAGCATGAATATGGTTTCTCATTTCATCTGATGTTAAAACCTCAACTGACAAACCAAACTCTAAAATTAGAGACCGAAGGAAAGTGCAAATAGCTCCAAGTCTTTACCGTACACTTCGCGCTCCAGGCCCATCAGGGGCCAGGGCTGCCAAAGAATTGAGGTTTGTCTGCTGACTGCTATTACCCCAGATGCTGGCGCTAATAATCATAACCAGGCCTCTCCCCCACCTTTGCTCGTTTCCTTCTTAGCATGAGTCAACAAACTTCGATTTGAAGCTCTGTAAGAGGCACTGGTCTGTCCTTTGTACTTGGCAGAGGGAGGAATATTTTTAGAAAAGAACCTTACTCGTTTCCGAGGGGGGTCCTGATCAACCACAAAATGAGGAGAATGTATATTCCAGAGGGCTCGGATACCCAGTTAGCGAATCTGAGCTCTGACACCAAACCACAGAAGCGTCTCCATTCTGCATTAGCTCGGGTTGCAGAAGCCATTCAGGTGACACATCCCCTCCTGTGCTACCTGGGCCTTCATTTCTGGGAACAAACAAGGTTTCAAGTTTTAGAGTAAAAACTAAAATCACAGCAACATTACGTGTCATAAATCTTCGCTTCGGCAAATGGGTACAGCACCCCAAATTTCCCAGGTCTCAGCTGAGTCCTTGTGACAGAAAGAAACAGGGCAGTGCCTCTCTCCGGGGACAGTGTGTGTGCGAGGTCTCCTGGGCTCCTTCAACTTGGAAAGCTCAGTCTGTGCAACTGATACCATGTGCATGGACACGTGGTGTCTCAGAAAAGAGAATATGCAAGTGTTCTCGACAGCTGTGTAAAGGAGACTCCTGAAACCCTCCCTTCTCCCTGCGTCTCCTCCCCTCTTCTAATTGAAATAGCACTCTGGAACCAAACTCTCCCTTTCCAGAGTTCATTAACATTTTCTCAGAGAACAGTCCTACGTAATTCCTAAACTGAGCTTGTCTTCTTTATGTTGTGGCAAAGTGCAATTACAGTTTAAAAGGAATATTTATGTACATTAGTTAACGACATCATTGCAACTTACTGCTCACACATCAACACTTAATTAGTGTAAGCATAAGTGACATAATTGCTACAAGGCATGCATTTACTAGTAATGTGAGGTAATTTCATGCACTGTGCACATTTTAAATATCTACTTTATACTTTGCCAGGCTGTTTTTTTAAATCAATAAGGGATATTTACATGGATCGGAAAGCGGTCTTCTTCCCGATTGTAGACAAATATACTGTTGTGGCCTTTTGAGATACTGAATATCGCACAAGATTTTTAAAACAAGAAAGGTTAAAAATAGGCTGTAGACCCTGTCCTTGGGGATAAAGAGAACCCCCGAATGTAGGCAATAGCATCCACATTAATTATATGTGTTGTCCTCTTTCATTTACAACTATTTAATATGCATTTAAATATCTCTCCAGGCATTACAAATTCTAGTTTAGAAATATTTCTTTGAAACAGAGTAGTTCTGTTCATGGAGCGTTTCAAAGTCCCCCTCCAAAAATTGCAAATACTACTAAGAATGACAAAGAATGGCCTTTCTCCAATGCACAGTTATTGAAAACAACTCCCTGCAGGGAATTCTCCAGTGGCTATTCCTAAGCTTCAATGTCAAATCCAAACCCCAGCATGGGACAGCGTCGGCCCTTCCTGACCTGGCTCCTCCCCAGCCTCCTGAGAAGGTGCACCCCAGTCCTTCTGGGCTTGTCTTTCTATCTTGCTCCTGCTTTGTCTCTTCCTGCCAGGGGGCCTCTGCACTCCCTCTAGTCTCAGCTCAGTCATACATCCCTAGTGAGTGCTCCCCTTTCGCCTTTCACCTCTCACGGCATGAATCACATGGTGTGGTCCTACTCCTGCATCTGTCCCCTCCCCACCCCCCATTAGATACAGGGCAAGACTCAAATGATGAACTGGCTTTCCCTTAGCTGCTAGTCTTGTAACTGTGATGAACAGTTTCCTCCAGAGGCAGAGCAGTGCAGTGAGTGAGAACCTGGGCTTTAGAGTAAAACCACCCTCAACTCAAGGTGACTTTAATGAAGCTGCTTCTCCATGCTTTGGGTTTCTCTTAGGTAAAATGGGGAGAAATGGCCTAAATACCAATCTCTGAGACTGGCCTTCCGTAGTTGTTCTTAGGCTATGCACATGGATTTATATACCCGGGTGTCTGTCTCCTTGCTACCCAGGCCCATCCTTCCCCCTGAATCCCATCTGCAGGCTTGCCTTACCTCGCTCACAGGCCCAGCACTGTTTCCCAGCATCCCAGCGCAAGTCAGCCCCTCAGTCCCCCAGTGTTCAGAGGCAAAGTTTTAACAGTGACCTCCAAGCAATGCTGTGATTCTAAATTACCTTTCCTCCCCCTCAGGAAGGCAATCAACACTTCACCTCAAGGGAGAAGTGGCCTAGATTCCAGTTCCAGCCCAGCTCCTGTGCCAGTTATTTAGCAACTATTTTAGTAGCAGCTGTATTCCAGGCAATGTGTTAGGTACCCAGGATGCCAAGGCGAGTGAAAACCACCTCCCAGAGCACAGAGGATTCCCAAGGGGTCTGGGGCAGGTCTTGGACCTCTGGGAGGCTGTTTCTTTCACGTGGAGATAATAACCCCCCAACTTATAGGCCTTTGATGAGGACAAAAGGAGAAAGACATATGGGAATATATTATAAACTGTAAAGTGCTATGCAAATCAGGATTATAAAATTCCTTCCCCTTCTCCATTCTCTTCCAGTTCTAAGCCCATAGCGCCCCAGCAGTTCATGCCTCACAGCTTAATGCACTTGCCTCTACAGTTTCCATCTCTAGACCCGCTGTATTCCCATAAGTTCAGATCTGCCTGCCTGACAGGCTAATGTGCTGTTGCCATCCCCCTTGATATTAGTCTAATTCTGATGTGAGGCTACAGCAGTGACAAGTGAAGCTATTTTAGAGGTGCCTGGGGTCGTAAAACATTTTGAAAATTATTTTCCTGTCAAAGTCACATCAGAGGAGATCTGCATGAAGATTCGTGGTTCTGCGTGAACACGAGGTGCCTTTGTGCTGTGCTCTGGAGAGAGGCGGCGCGCTGAACAGTGCTGTCATCAGTCACTGCTGAATGCCGTGAGGCCCGCATGGAGCCCACTCAGCCAGGGCCTGGGGGATTCACTCAGCAACGCCGAGGAAGCTCTGCACCGAGACTGCCTGGGAGGATCCACGAACGGGAAACAGAAAGTCTCTTGCCACCCAAAGACACTTCTTTAAAGTGTCAGAAATGGATGTCTTTTTTTCAACAGGAGCGATCCAGAAAGCATTGAGGGGAGTGATTCATCTTGCACCTGCTCCAAGAATGTTTGAGGAAAGTTGCGAAAAGCAGAATTGAAAATCTCTAGCCATTTAGTCTTTCCTCTAGTTCAGTGATGGCGAACCCATGACACACGTGTCAGAGGTGACACGCAAACTCATTTTTTTGCTTGATTTTTCTTTGTTAAATGGCATTTAAATATATAAAATAAATATCAAAAATATAAGTCTTTGTTTTACTATGGTTGCAAATATCGAAAAATTTCTATATGTGCCACGGCACCAGAGTTAAGTTAGGGTTTTTCAAAATGCTGACACGTCGAGCTCAAAAGGTTCGCCATCACTGCTCTAGTTTGTGCATTGCGCCTAGCTGCCCTCTTTAAATACTGATGGTAATAACTCCCATGAATGTGGGAGGACACTGACAAAAATATAAGTACCTTTTAAACAATAGCTTTGAACTAGGAGCTTTCAAATAGAAGAAACAATGGAGGCATCTTACATATGACTACAGATGAAAGAGGAATGTAAGAGAAACCAAGGGTATTGAAACTAGAGTCTACACTACAAACACCAGACCCATGGAGTTAGCTACTTCACGTTTGCCTATGTATTTTTACAGGGTGAGGCAAGGGGGGAAATTCATAAATATAAAAAAGGGCTCTACTCCCAAGTATCAAAGTGACTGAAAAGAGAAAGATAATTTCTAATTATTTTCTTTGAAACCTCACAAACTAGGCTGTAAAGCCCTTTAGGATTAGAACCATATGTTATCCATTTTCGTATCTATCACATCACATATTGCTTTATGCAGAAAATATCTTTTACAGGTGCCTGTTGAATGAATGAATAAGCAAGTAATTTTGAAAGAACTAAGAGAGAAAAAGAGGGAGATGAAGAGAAGGAGAAAGAGATTGAAGAAAGAGAAAAAAAGACAAATTGGATAAAGAATAATCATCATAATAAAAGGCTAATATGCAAAAGGCCATCACACCATGACACCATAATGACCGAACAGCAGGAGGCTGCGTGCAAGGCAGGCGAGGGCGAGGGCGGGTGGGGACCTGCGCAGGCTGGGGATGTGAGCCTGCCTCCCAGCCCAGTGCTTGGCTGGGGATGTGAGCCTGCCTTCCAGCCCAGTGCTTGGCTGGGGATGTGAGGCTGCCTCCCCGCCCAGCGCTGGGCCGGGGGACGTGAACAGGAATATTAAAATATTTTCTCTAATTCCCTTTTAATGTTCACAAATTTCGTGCACCAGGTCACTAGTTACCATATAAAATTCATGAAGAAATACCATAAAATACAGTGGTTTTTCCAGCTTAAGGTACTTGGCTGATGATTTTTGGGTATTCTAGAAGAAGAAGGGAAAGAAGGAGGAGGAGGAGGAGGAGGAAGAAGAAGAAGAAACAACCAACCGGGTGAGTCAAGTGCTTTGTTAAAGGAAGCAGAAAGTCATTGCAACATATCCTTCTTCCTGTACCTTGTGTATTTCCTTCCCTGATCATAGACCTTATCTCACCATGAAGAAAACAGAAAGGTACCTTTCAGACAAAAATCCCTCTTGCACATGACTAATTTATCTCAGTTTCTTGGTTCCTACAGCCTTCTATAGATCTGTGATTTTAGAATACGGTGGTGGAAATTATTCTGCCTAATGCTATCCCTAATTCTATGCACAAATGTCATTCACACATAGAGCCACCACCTGTAAGTCTGCCCCACTAATGCACTAGAAGGATTCAAAGTGGTTTATCAGATTCAGCAGCTTTCAGAGAAAGAATATTATTTTTAACGCACTGTGGAAAAGTAAGCGTCAATGGTGCATTTTGACCTTAATTATTTGTGATAATAACTAGCTAGATATAACCACATGGTCCTCAGAGCTGCAAGAGCATATTTCCACAAACTTCCATCAAGTAACAATTATTGATGATTCTAATCTCTTTCAATAAATATTTCAGAACATGGCAGAATCACGGTGTCAGTAGGAGACATACTCAGAATGTCCTCCTAGATAGGGGCTATTATTTTTCTAGTTACACAAAAGAGAGAGCTTTTACCCGCCCCCCCCCCATCAGTAAACTGATTTATTTATGTCAGAGACCTCCACTTAAATATTTTAATAGCTAAGAAATTGTTACTCCCATGTCTTCTCAAACACCTAAACCATTCTTGCCCTCCATTTTTCCTATTTATGTTAAATTATGTCTGCCCACCACCTTTAAAAGCTCTAACCGCAAATAGAAAAGTTGCAATTGAACGGGGATGGGTGTAGACTTGATATAAAGACTCTTAAGATTAATCTGGGTAAGCATAGATGAACTCCAAAATATGGCCAGCCCTTTTAATATAACCTGTCTTCCTAGTTTGGCTTACCATTGGACTTCCAAATCTACAATCCACAACTCACAATAAAACATTTGTCAAGTCACTTGTAGACAAAAGCAGATATTCATTTTATAATAACAATACCAATACCTACTTTACCTGCAATTTGTGGTTATCTCCTGGCTATTTAGTGTTGGAAACAAACATAACAATTCAAAATGTAAACCATCATTAAAAGACAAAGTCATCAGTAAATTTTATTATATCACTGTAGGAGTTAGATTCCTTGAAAACATGGACTAGATATTTTATGCCCTTCAGTCCAGCTGAGCCATGCTGTGGTAAGCGGTAGTCTCTAATAATTCTCACTGACTATGAGTCCATGAAAAATGAAAAGCTTTAGTTAGGCTTTGCAGGAAAGTTGAGAATTGAAACCAAGTTACCAAAGGAGACCCACTGAGTCACACAGATCCTACCTCCAAAGTATCTGTCTCACAACTTGTCATGTCACTCCGATGGGGCCATGACCTCTGGCCAGGGCAACTGTTCCTGCCTTCAGGCAGCTCCCAGCATGGGCCAAAAGATGGTTCATCTACAAAATAAATAAGTAAATACAGGATCAGACTGGCAACCGACTTGTCATCAGCAACCCTGAATATTACAAAATAAAGATATATTCCAAGTCCTACAAGATGCTGGAACTAAAATTCCATAGTGATTCAAAATAAGAATTAAGCATGAAGGAAATATAAAGGCATGGTTGGATGTGCCTGGACACAGAATGTTGATAACCAAGCACCATTTCTGATTCTGACATCTAAGTATGTACTACAGATAAAAAAAAAAGGGGGGGGGATGACATTGACATCAAAAAAGGGAAAATATAGAATTCCTAAAGAGAGAAGCTACCCTATCCCAGGAGCACAAGATACTTTCTGGGGTTAACAACTGTGGGAGCTGTAGGCAGGTCAAAAGAGTGACCAGTTCAGATTACAGCCGGAAGTTGATGGGCTCCAGAAGACTGTTCTTTGGGAAGAAAATATCATGTGTGCAAAATGTGAGCCTGGATAATATTGAGAATGTGGGGGCAGGGGGGGCGGACAGACAAACACAATTGCCTGGCTCAGTGGTTGAATGTCGACCTATGAACCAGGAGGTCACAATTCGATTCCCAGCCAGGGCACATGCCCAGGTTGCAGGCTCGATCCCCATGTAGGAGGCCTTGTAAGCATATATGTATAACCCATGGACACAGACAATAGGGGGGTGAAGGGGGGTGCTGAAGGCCTGGGGCAGGAAGGGGGTAGTGGGGGAGGACTGGAGGGGGTCAATGGGGGCAAGGGGGTACATATGTAATACTTTCAACAATAAAGAATTATTTTTAAAAAACATTTAATATATATATCTGTACACATATACATATATATATATAAAACAAAGAAGAAAACACTATTAATTTGACAACCATTGGGCAATGAAAAGCAATAAATGGAAGACAATAAATTCATTTTCAAAGGACGATTTAAATAAAAAGGAAAAAAACTAAGAGCTACCATTGTTTACATATGAGTCGTGCTAAAGTATGGCAAAATTGTAACATAAGCAAATCCATTTGATTTTGAAACTAGTAACATTCTTCCTCAAATGGCAAAAATGTTATAGCATTGAACATAAAAAAAGGAAATGCAATCAAACATCTTTATTTGAATTTGCAGTGAATAATATGTACATGGCCATAAAAACAAATACTATTTATTGGTTCAGCCTTCAGTAAAAGCTAAAGACAAAGCTCGTAATAATTATGGTTTCACAAAGGAAAGTAAATGTTTCTCCATGACTTTGTAAAATTAAAAGAAGAGTTGCCAGAAATTGGAAACTACAAGGGCAAGAGAAGAAATAGAAGAGTAAGCACATAAGTATAATATTTAGATTTATACAATTAATCACAAGAGCAACTAAAAATAGCAGTGGGTAAAGAGCATTTTGCAAACTGACACTGAAGTTGAGGGAGAATGAGCAGAAAAAATTACGCTTTTCATTTCAAGCCCCTCTCTGCTTATAAACAATACATATATCAAGTCATGTTGTACACCTTGAATATGCACAATTTTATTTGTTAATTATATTTCAATATTGCTGACAAAATAAACAATCCAGTATATCATATGTATTTCCTTTAAGACAATTATATAAATAAAATGTACTAATATGAACAAAAGGAGATCTTAAATGAAAAAGTACAGCATGAACTCAAATATATGTTTATATGCATGTGGATGTGCTTAGGAAAAGGCCTGAGAAGATATATTCCAAGTAGTTTGTGTTTGTACATTTAGAAAATGAATTACTTTTTCACTTTCTCCTTTATATCATTTTACTTTCTCTTTTATATCTTTATACATTACCTGATTCTATTTTTACGAGTACATTTTAAAAAGTTGTACTCTTAAAAATTAATCTGGGATGGGGGGTGGAAATGGACTGAAGGGAGTCAATGGGGGGGAAAGGGGGTACATATGTAATACTTTCAACAATAAAGAATTATTTTTAAAAAACATTTAATAATATATCCGT
>NW_006294654.1:1529853-1544591 GCF_000327345.1 Myotis davidii | reverse complement strand
ATAAATAAATGTACTAATATGAACAAAAGGAGATCTTAAATGAAAAAGTACAGCATGAACTCAAATATATGTTTATATGCATGTGGATGTGCTTAGGAAAAGGCCTGAGAAGATATATTCCAAGTAGTTTGTGTTTGTACATTTAGAAAATGAATTACTTTTTCACTTTCTCCTTTATATCATTTTACTTTCTCTTTTATATCTTTATACATTACCTGATTCTATTTTTACGAGTACATTTTAAAAAGTTGTACTCTTAAAAATTAAATTTTAAAATGTGTTCTTAAAATTAATTATAAAATATCAATAAACTACTTTTAGGTTTTTTATATTTAAAATTTTTTAATATTTATTTAAGTGGAATCATGTGTATATATATTTTTACATAAATGGGATTATACAGAACATACTATAATTTTTTCAAGCTATTCACTATCCATTTATTTATAGCATGTTTATAACTCCACTATATCAACTATTAAATAAACTAGCCAGCATGTCCATTTGTCCAACATATCTGCTTCCCCAGAGGAGAAGATCCTAAAGCTAAAAACTGTTTTAACAATTCTATATCCCCAATCCCTTGCACATGAAAAGCATGCAAGGTAAATCTTGATCAATGAGAAAGTTGGGTGCACGTCCCTCCTGTGCAGTTACCAACATTCCTTTTCAGAATTATTGTGCTCACGGGCACAACAAAAGAATCAGGGTGCTACTTAACAAGGCCAGGCCCTCATGTTGCTCCTCTTCCCTTCCTGATCCTCTGGACAACTAGGAGGGATTTTCTTCCCTGCTTGATCATTCAATCCAAGCAAAAATAAACTTTCCTACAAGGTTCTTTCCAGCATAAGAGCTTTTGTGGGAATTCTGACCAGCCTCCAGCAGAGGGTGCAGTGGTTCCCAAAAGAGACCTGATCTGAGATTGAAGGGGAACTTCTTTCCACAAAGACATCCCCTTCCATTCCGCGTCAGATCTCCACCATTTGAGGTTCATTCTGTAATGTTCCTTATTCCCACAATCAGGTAACAGATTAAGTGTCCAACTTTAGTGAGCCATCATTCCTCAAATGGCTGCTCTGCTGACAGCACCAGGGTGGACAGGCCAAGTACTAGGCTCCCATGAATGACATTTCACCACATAGGAGAAGTAATGAGCCCAAAAGGGGCAAAAAGGGATAGGAAATGGGGGGTGGGGGGAAATAATATCAGACTTTATAGTTTCTTCTAATATTATCTGTCAAATGACCCCAACACAATGACAATCACTATCTTTCCTATTTAAATCACTTAAACTTACATATTTCTCAAAAAACATTTTGTGGGTCTCTTGCCATAAGTTAAACTAGGACTATAGTTCCTAATACTCAACAGTACTCAGAAAAGAATATGTCATCTTTTAAAAATATAAAAAGTAGCTTATTTTTACCATAGTTCAAGATCTGCACTGAGGCAACGGTCATTTTTAAAGTAGTTAAACTTGGAGAAAAATCACAAATTATCATTCTGCAGCTCAATGAATTTTTAAACTGAAAACCATTAGGACTACCACCCCGATAAGGGGTAAAACACAACCAGCTTTCTGGAAGCCATCTCTTCATGACACCATGCTGAAATTTCATCATCATACACTAGTTTTGCTCAGTTTTGAAATGTATATGAATAGAAACATATGGAAAAGTAGCTACTATTGCATTACAATTATGAAAACTCTGCTAAATCAGGAAGAAATAAGCAGTAATCCCCTCCCCCAAATAAATCCTAAACAAATTTTATGAATAATAATCTAATTCAGATTTATTCATCCACCTTGCAGAAGGAGAAACTGGACTCAAAAGGAAGTTTTATGGTATAACTGAGGTGTGCTCTGTTAGTAGCCAAATTTGGTTTGAACCTAGATGTTCTTACTCCAAAATAAATACCCTTCCCTTTATTCCACGTGGCCAGATGAATAAAATATTATACTTGTATAAATCATCATCTCAGTTGGGGCCCTTTATTCCACGTGGCCAGATGAATAAAATATACTTGTATAAATCATCATCTCAGTTGGGATCCAACTTAGCAAACACTTGGAATAGGTCATCTTCTGGTGGCATCATGAGGAAAGCTCTTTTCTGGCACAGGTAGAGCCTGTTTACTTGAGATATTTGCTCCTTTGAAGGGAGTTTTGAGTCACTGGGATACAATCAAGGAACAGTTTTATTTCTTTTCATCACTATTTCCAAGATTTAACATTGTTTCCCCTCTTTGGTGTTTAAGGACCTTTTAGGCAGATCCAATGGCTTTTTAGGCACTTCCTAAAGATCCAGCCCCATTAATACCTCAATCTCACATCCAACTGAAAGCTAACAACTCCCTGCATCACGTACTGGATCAGTGGATCGAGGAGCCAAATGTTGAGAGGAGGGCATACTCTGCTTTTATAGTCTTCCTTCCCCACCATGTCAGTGAGAGAATATGGTGTACCTCCAATCACCTCTTTCTCTTCCCTTCCCTGATCTTAACCCATATGGTTGAGTCAGAGAAGGAGAAATAAGAGATGCAATGAAATTCTTAGGTAACTGGCCACCTGTCAGCACTGAGGGGGCATCACTGGTCTCCCTCTGATGCAGTTGGTTCCATGCAGTGGTGATGGCCCACAGTATGGCAGCATGTGCAATGTGGGACCCATGCCAATGAACCAAACTCCATGTAGATCAGGGTTCTCCATAGCAGCGCTAGTGACATTTTGACCTGGATAATTCTTCGTTGTGTGGGCTGCTCTGTGCCTAGTAGAATGCTTAGCAGCATCCTTGGTCTCTACTCACTAGATATAGTAGCAGCCTCCTCCCAGTAGTTACAACCAACACTGCTAGTTGTCCCCTGGAGGGCTAACTCACCTGGCTGAGAACCACTAACAAAGATAGTGTGTATTTAATTCTCCAGCAGCCTCATCAGTGATGTTTACCTTGAAATCCTTCCCTGAGTAGGGTTCCACGTGCTTAGCCTAGATGTCACCTGGGCAGGACAAGGATATCTAACCTCTTTAGACCTTCATGTGTTCCATGCTAACAATTGTGGTTCTCTATTGAGCTCTCCGAGAACAGCGAAAAGTTGGAATGGGAGTGATACCCATCTTTTTCATTAAAGACATTACATCAGTATCCCTTCTGTACTGCTGCTGTGACATATTTCAGTAAAAATTAAGCCTTAATAAATTCCAGACAAAAAGCCCAGACAAGGAGGCGCCATTCCCCACATTCATAATCACCCCCAAAACATGAATATGCATGCCAAGCTCTCCCATGAACTCCCTTCCACGCACTGCTCCATGCATTATGCAACTGTTCAAGAGTTCAGGGATGGAATGAGATGACATATACTTTTTAAAATATTCCCTTATTTTTATGAGTGATCCTTCCTTTGGCTTTATGAGGAAAATTTACTCCTTTGCTCTCCATAAGGCAATAAAACAAACACTTTTCACCTTGAATACAACACTTCTTCCAAGACTGCAAACCTCAAATGATTCCTTCTCTTTCCTAGTTGTTATGGTTTGAATTGTTTCCCCAAAATTCATATGTTGAAGTTCTAACCCCAAGTACCTCAGAATAGTGACTGTATTTGGACATAGGGTCTTTAAAGAGGTAATGAATTTAAATGAGGTCATTAAGGGAGGCCCTAATCCAATATGACTGGTGCCCTTAATAGAAGAAAAAATTTGGACACAGGGTCAGTACATGGAAAAGGCAATGTGAAGACACAAGAAAAAGACATCCACCTGGAAAGCAACCCTTCCAACACCTTGATCTCAGACTTCTAGCCTCCAGAGCCACGCGGAAATAAAACTCTGTGTGTAAGCTTCCCAGTCTGTGGTCCTTTGTTATAAGGCCCAGTCTTATTGACTTGAGGTTGAGAGATGGTTGAATGAGATGGGCAGATGGTGTCTCTTCCATTAAGCCCTGGAGAGGAATCTAGTCCCAGTTTTTGGTGTCCCGTTTAAATACTGGGTACTAAAACCCTCCTCAACTTGAGCCCTTATCACCAATTCTGAAGCAATAGGAAAAAACCTACTCACCATCATGTTATATGTTCATCTATTAGGATTTTAATAGCATCCAAAAAGAAAGCCAAATTTCAGCATTGCAAAGAGAAAAATAGGTCCTCTGTTGTCCATTGCTGTCATACATCTCATAAATGCCTCTTAAGGCAATAGCACCTTTCCTATATGAACCTGGGTGAAGGTTCTATAATGTAGTGACACATCTGCTGGTGATTTAAGGGACAATATACCATAAACATGGCTGACTACAGAATTATCTCTTTGCGTTGCTGGCTGGGAAATTGTTTTCAGACACTGGTCAAGGTCAGCATGGCTTCCTTCTAAGTGAACGTACGTAAATCACTATTTTGAGTGCTCTGAACAATTCTAGGACAGGAAATGATCTTGGCAGTCACCTAACCTAATCCCTCATCTGACATTTCAATGACTTTTGTCTACCTATAGTCATGGTAGTTTACATGTACTGAAGAATGCTTGAAAAATATAACCATGCTAGGATTCCATATGCATAAGCCCTATCTGGAGGGTGAATGAAGCCTTATGAATATTCATATCTAAAACATTGGGTTTGTTTGTTTGTGTTTTTATTAATGCTCACCCAAGGATATTTTTCTATTTATTTTTAGAGAGAGAGGCTACTTTAGAGAACTCTGTAATAAGTTCTTTTTTAAATCCTCACCTGAAGAGAGGGAGGGAGGGAGGGAGAGAGAGAGAAAGAGAGAGAGAGAGAGAGAGAGAATACCGATGTAAGAGATATATCACTTGGTTGCCTCCTGCACCTGCCCTGACCAGAACTGGAAATTGAACCTGCAACCCAGGTATACCAGTATGCCCTTGATGAGAAATAGAACCCAAGGCCCTTCCGTGCATGGGCTGATGCTCTAACCACGATATACACCAGCCTTCTTTTTTAAAGAAGCCTATCTTCAAGATTCCTGGTTGAATAAAAAACACTGTCCACATCCTTGGTCACCTCCCTCAGCACTTTGCTATTCTATGGCACAGCATGTGACTAGGACCTACTAGGTGTGACGAGCGTGAGGAGTGGGAAGAGGACATCACCAGAGTTCTTAGCCTAGGACAGATAATGAGATATTTGACCTTGAGCATGTCTATTAGACACTAAGTTTCTTCATCTTAAAACAAAGAGATAAAAGAGGATAGTCATAAATGTTGCTTTCAGTGTTTAAATTCCCCAAATCTTACCTCATATATATATGCATTATCCAAAACTCTTTATCCTATTCTATTTAGCTCATCTAATTTTGTCTACATCCTTTTGATAAACTTCTAGCTATATCTTTAAATCTCTTCATAGACCTTCCTAAGATGAGTAATGTAATCTATGTGAAAACATCCTTGAAATTGCAGCTAATTTTCACAGAGTCTGGAAGGAGATGCTAAGAGGTTTGGGTATTGTGTTAGTTTTTTATCACTGCCTTAACAAATTACCACAAACACAGTGATGAAAAACAACACAAATTTATTATCTCACAGTTCTGGAGGTCAGAAGTTTGAGCTGGCTCAACTAGTTTCTCTGGTCCAGGTCTCACAAGGCTGAAATCAAGGTGTTAGCTGTCTAGGTTCTTATCAGGAGGCTCTGGGAAAAATACACTTCCCAATTCATTCAAGTTGTTGGCAGATTTCTGCTTCTTGTGGTTGTAAAACTAAGGTTCTATCCTCTGGGGCAGCCTATATCTCCTAGGGATCTCTCTACATTCTCTGCACATGAGCTCTGAAACTCAAGCCATCAATGGCATGTCCAATCCTCAAGCTTTAAAACTCTCTGACTTCCTCTTCTGCTGAATTTCCAACTTCTAGCCAAAGAAAGTTCTCTGCTTTTAAAGACTCATGTAATTAGATTGTGCCCATGGGGGTAATCCAGTATAACCCCTTCTCTCAAAGTCTGTATTCTTAATTACAGCTGCAAAGTCCCTTTTTCTTGTAACATAATATATTCCGTGCCTGGGAATTAAGGCACAGATATTTGGGGGGAGCCATTTTTCAGTCTACAGGATGAGAGGAAACAACTTTCTCTGTAGTGTTGTCCTACCCTAGGGTTTTACATTTTTGTGATTCAAGTAGACACTTAAAATAGTAGCTCACATTTAATGTGTATTATTACATGTGTAGCACTTTACTTATGTTAAAATGCATTATCTCTTTTAATCCTCATAAAATCTTATGCAGTCAATCCTACAATCATCCCCATTTTCCATTTGAGATAACTGAGGCTCAAATCTTAAATACGCTATCCACACAATTATTGTATTTTTTGTGTACAGGATGCCCCCATATATAAGATGCCCCCTATTTTCCAACCCCAAATTAAGAAATCAACATTTTAAACATAAAACAGAACACATTTTTATTTAGTAATTACCATAGGTAATATTTACATACTAGTACTATTATATTATGCAGCATATCATGTTATTCAGCCTCTGTTGCATCACTGCGTTCTTCTTCATCACTATTAGTTCCAGACACATCAATTTCTTCAACTTCTATTGTATCACCACTGTCTTCTGAGAGACTGTCTATATATGTGAGATCATCCTCATAAACTGTTGGCATTTTCTGAGCTACATTTGTTCATGTTCTCATGGCCAACCCTTATCTCCTCATGAAATTGAAGCACTCTTTTGCATAGTTGATTACATTCAGTTTGAATTTGTAGAGTAAGACAATCACTTACTGGTACTTATTTTTTTACTTTTTGACATCTTTATGGGCTCAGAATGCTCCAGTCCCTGTTACATCTGCGCACTCTCCACCTCCACCTCCAATTACAGCATCAGATGATATCAGTAACAATAAGACTCATGATTGGAGGAAGCCTGTTTGACAAGGTATGGGCAGCTATGCACCCGCAAGGCTCCCTCGGCTGATTTCTGTGTATAAGATGCTCCTCGATTTTCAATCTAACAATTTTAGAAAAAAATAGCATCTTATACACAGAAAAATATGGTAATTAAGCAGAAGAGCCAGGATTTAAATCCAGGGATGGCAAACCATTAATGAGCAAAACATAATTGCCTTGTATATATTTACCCACTAAACTGAGATTTTCAATTAATTGGTTATTCCTGCAAGAACTTAAAAAGCTAACCTCCCATTCATCGTTTTGGAGGAGGGGGGGATATAGTGGAATGAAGTTGTGGCCTAATGAAAAAGAAATACAAGAGAAAAAAGCTAACCCGGGATAGCCATTAAAGCAAAGCTCATGATACTGCTATGAAGCAGGCCTAGAAAGCAGTCTGTTTAAAACTCAGCATTCAATCAATAATGTGATTAAGAAATTGGATAGGCTTGGTAATATCAGAAAAAAAGCATGAGAATATAAAGGTAATTAGAAATAATAGACAAAACAGAATATTCTCAAGAAAGTTATGGTCTACATATGCTGCCATCGAAAATTCATGGCAAGACTTTGAGCAATTGAAGTAGGAAAAGATGAGAATTTATTTGACCTTGTGAGGAATTTTCTCCTTCAAGCAACACTGTTTTAGTAACATAGGGCATCATCTCATTCTCTGTGAATCGAATTATGCTAACTGGTACTGAAGTGTAAAATATTCACATAATCATAATATTGGAAATCCCATTTAGTGGTTTTCAATGTTCAGAATTAACCTAGAGACAAAGTATAGAAGACTTAATTATAGATACACAGTATAAGCCTTGACAATGGAAAAGTGGTGGCTTAGCTGACAGAATTAGAGATATGGGGTGGAGAATAGCAGGGCTGAAATATTTTGATCTAAAAAAGTGGGGGATTCAAGAGTTATTTATTACCAAAATGTGGTGGCTTAAGTAATAAAATAAATTAAAGTTACAATAGTACTCAATAAAAGAATATAAAATATAATTAAAACAAAATGCAAATTGGAAAATATAACAAAATATAAGCATCAAAAATTAAAAGAGGGAGAATATAAGGAGAGATGATATAAGTAAGAAAAGTCCCTCATCTATGACAGACAGATAATGGTTAGTGCATTAAGACATTTTAACGTCTGTTCTTTTATAATCTCATCTTATCAATATGCAATATGCATTCCTAAATTAGAAATGTAAGTTGCTTTTAGCATGTCACTACTCTAAGCAATGCTGCAATAGAAATCCCTGGCCTCAGGTATGTGTATTATCTCTCATTATTTCCTTAGGGGATATCTATTAGAGTGTTTGAACTTGCCCATCTCATGGGAAAAGATTTGTCTACTTACCTAAAATTTACTTTAGCCATGTAAAGGCAAAGATAAAGTCACCATAAGTTGGAGAGAATGGAAAGAGTTAGCAATTGCTAAGAAGTTTAATTAAACAGTTCTTTCATTTTCAAAGTAACCCTGGACTTGATAATATACCCATTATACAAGTAATAAAAACAAGGCTCGAAACGTTTAAATAAACTCCCACCACAACAAAATGGTTGATCTATGACTTAAACCCAAGTCTTTCCCACCTTAAATCCATGCCCTCTGACCTCCACTGTACCACACTGCTATGATGAGGAGAGAAACTAGCGGGACACCCTGAAGCAGCACCAACCTGCAAAAAGCAAAATCAGCCACAAGTGAGCTGGGGACACAAAAGCTCAACTGCCTCCCCTGTGCTGACTATACCGGCCTTTCCAGACCTAGATTCTTTGACTTAACATCCCTGTATCCTAGACTAGACACTGGAAGTCCTCCTCCTACTACTAGTAACAACAAAAATACTTAACCAGAAAGAAATGAATAAAAAGCTAGAATCAAATGGTGGTGGTTGTGGCAAATATGGTACAGCGAAGAAATCTCTAATTATGTGCGCTCCCATAAGGAAGGAGGCACTTGAAGATAAGACAGTCCCCTTTCTCCCGTTCCTCCCACACGCTGACATGTTACTGCTCCATAATCTTTTTGTCACAAGCTCTGAGATAAATCACTAGAACCACTACCTCTCTTGTCAAGCTGGTTGCAAATGACACCAGAGCACGGAGATGGGGTCGCAGGGCTGTCCTCCTGCTAGCTTGTTTGTGGCCACACCCCCGCCCACCCTCAGAGAAATGGCATCTTGCTTACTAGACAGAGATAAATTCCTCGCTGGCATGCTCATCAGACACTACGCCAAACTCATCTCTTTCCTCCCTCACACTGGTTATTTATAGAGATCACAGGTGAATTGGGGGGAATTATTACAGTGCAATGACTGCTGAAAGGCTGCGAGCTAAAGAAGATGGATTATCATGGCTCTGACATGATTTGTATGGATTTCCAAAATTAAGCTGTTCACGTAGAGTGACCACCTTCCTCCTGCCCTGGGCTTCGCAGCTGCCCTGGTGATAACCTTCATCTGCACTTGTGAGCCCAGAAAGCTGAGCACGTTTCCCATTACCTTTCAAGCGAGTGTGTAGGGTTCTTCTGGCCCCTCGGTAATAGCAGGGCTGCTGGTGAACAGAGTGATAAACACCTCCTGAGAGGGATGTAGCGTGAAAGGATCTCATCACCTGTCATTAGCTCTCCAATGAATAATGCAGCATTTTCCCTGGCAGGTGTCAGGGGTGGGAGGGAGAATTGCTCCCGTGAATGCTCTGGTGAGCACTTCAGCACCAAGTAAGAGGTGAGAGCAACAGATGCATGTGACAAAATTACACAAGCTATTGTATTTTAAAAGAAAGGGGAAATTTCACTTCACAGATACCTGGCAGGTTTCCTTTCTTTCTTTCTCTGCCCTTACAGTCAAGGCAGGCTAATGCTGCCTTCTCTTAACCTTTTACCACTCTAATCTGGTCCCCTTGCAAAGGAATAGTTTCTCTCCTGGCATTACTCAGCTAACAGCACATTTCTCCCTCTGGTTCCAGTTCTCTCTCTGCTTTGCATATCTTGGTCTTCACTTATATATGTGGACCTTTGTTGTGTTTTTATAAAGCTGTATAGGCTGGGGTTTAATAGACAAATCAAATTTCTATGTGCATTTGTAGCCACATGCACACACACACACACACACACACACACACACTGAAGTGGTAGTTTTTGGCCTAAAAAAATGGGTAACTAATAGGCTTATTGCCTTTGCAAATCTGCCTGAAGAAAATAACATCAGAACAACAGACTATAACACAAAAATGGAACCCATTACTGGTTATTCAGAGCACACAAATTCATCTCTCTGAGAGCCACAAATTAAGAAAAGTTTTGATTAAGTTTAGGTCCACTTTCCTCAAGACTGGCACAATATCTGAGCACTCTGGAGTTTTGCATTTTTCAGCTGGTTGCCATTAACTTCCAATATGGCCAGCCATGAGAATCAAATTCCAGGACTAATTAGCCAGCACCCTCAGCCCTAAATCCCCCATTTTCTGAGGCCAAATTCTCCTGTTATGATGAGCTTCACCATTTAAGATGAAAAGAAACCTCTTTAAAAGACAGAAACAGTCTTCTGGTTAAAATTAGGCTACAGAATTTTTAAATATGGCCCACACTACCATTGCTAAAATAGTCACTGAAGAAGATATCTATAATAAAAGGGTAATATGCTAATTAGACCGGACATCCTTCCGGACTTCATTCCGGATGTCCTTCCTGACGAAGCCAGGGCCAGAGGGAAGCCAGCCCGGGTCCCGGGTGCCAGAGGGAAACCGGTGCCAGCAGCCGGGGAAAGGAAGGCCTACTCTTGCATGAATGTTTGTGCATCGGGCCTCTAGTAGCAACAGATTGCTCCTTACACCCAATTCTGGATCTGCCCCGACCACTGGAGCAAATGAAGCTCCCAGACTTCCCTCCCCCACCCCTCCATGCCCACATCACCAGGGAGGAAAAGAGCTGAGATAGGCTGAAGCACAGTGCTCAATTAAAAATAAACTCAAAACAAAGCCTGCCTTTGACTCTACTTACTCTTTCTTTTCATTCCTTTCTTTCTTTCCTTCTTTCTTTATTTCTCTTTCTTTCCTTCCTTTCTTTTTCTCTTTAAGACAAAAGATAATAGTGCAGCTTTTAAGTTTCATCTAAAGTTATAAATCTAAACTTTTCCATATTACCTCCTCTCCTTTTCTTATTTGGGTATTGAATCATAATCAAACAATTGTTTCTTACGGTGAAATAATCATTTGGTAAAAATAAATAATAAATTATCCTAATCACTTCTTGAGAAGACTAGAGTTTCCAAAATAGAAGTTCTGAATCCTATGTAGATCCCAGCGAATGCAAGCAACAAGAAAAATTAAAATTTTGGTATGGAAGTAGTATATGCATATTACAAGACTTCAAAAACTTCAGAAAAATAGGGAGAACAAAATAAAGAGTATCCCCTGTCCATTCACCTGTTGATATTTTAATGTATATCTTTTTTTAAATTATACTTATATATATATATATATATATATTATATATATAGTCTTTTAAAACTAATCATACTATTAAAAGTACTTCACCATATTTATCCTAATAATTCATTGAAGAATACCTTTGTCAATAATTATGAATTCACATAAAAAATTTTAATTCAATTTATTTAAACTAAAAAAAAATCAATCATTTCTCCCATCCCCCACCTACCCTTGTCTTTGGAAACAATCAATCTTTTCTCTGTATCTATGAACTTTATTACTTATTTATTTACTTATTTACTTATAGATTCCACATATAAGAGAGAGCATATGGTATTTGTCTTTCTCTCCCAGACTCCCTTTCTACATCACTTTGGCCATTATCTTTCAGAACAAATATCCTGACAAAGGTGAGCGCATTTAGTTGACAAGACAGAAATGGAGCTGTCCCAGAGAACAGGGGACATACAGTCAATGTAGATCTCTTTTAGCTGGTTATCTCAGGAGACAAGGTTCCATATATTGCCTTCAACTGCCCAATAGTATCCAGTTGAGTCTAGCCCTCCCCCAAAGTATGTCGGTTTCCCAAATTACCACTAGTACCTTTTATGCTCAAAACACCCAGATCCTTGTTAGAAAAGCTATGAGAATCCATTCACTAACTTGACAATATTTGTGAAACACATGATGTGCCAGGAAAGCAGCTAAGTGCGGCGGCTGATCATGTCCCTGCCCAAAGGAGAATTACATTCCAGGAGAGCAAACAGGCAATAAATAATTTTAAACATAAGCAAACAAGTGTTTAAGCATTGTGATTAGTGCTATTAATGAAATTAGACAGCAAAGTGCTAAATAATAACCAGGAAAGGGACTATGGTAGTGAAGTTTGTCAGAGAAAACAACATAGGAGTAGACATTTGACTAGATGGTGAGGAAGACAAAGCAGCTATGTTGGTACAGATCCTCTGAGAAGCAGTAGCCATGATGGGATTAAAGGTACAAGGAATTTACTGGGGGGGCAGGGGAATGCCTGTTACAAGGAGAGAGCAGGGGAAGACTGAGACTGTCATGAGACCATAATGCAAGTCTAACCCCAGGTAAAGGAGAGAGAGAGAGAGAGAGAGAGAGAGAGAGAGAGAGAGAGAGAGAGAGAAGGTTGGTTAGAAGAGTCCTAGGCTGCTGTGCAATGGAGGAAAGGCTCAGGAAAGCTGCCATGCATTCTTGGATCCAACATCAGCAGACAAAGAAATGTCCTGTCTCCTAGGAATGGGGCTACCCAAGTATCCCCACAACACTTAATCGCTAGTGGAGGACTGCTCTTGATCCATGTTATAAAGTGCTTAACAGATAAGAAAGAACTAACCTATATAATGGTTTCATTGAAACAAAATCCATGCAGACTGAGGAATGTCACAGCAACATCACTAACTCTCCTTTGAAATGAGGTCACGCCCACCACACATGCCCTATGCTGCAACGGGCTTGATGCCTATCAGACAAGAAACACATGGAGAAGAGGTGGGTCCAGCCATCTTCTTGCCTGACCTGCCTGGAGGAGCAGTACACCATTCATAATGCTTGATGAATGCTGCCTTGACGAATGGTGTTCAGGGAGCCTGGAAAACAAAACCATGCCAGCCCCTCAGCAACTTTGAGCAGCTGTTAGGGGCCCAACAAGACTGGGCCATGTGAACATGCCTCACCAAGTTCATTAGGACATGCCAGCACACATTATTATAACTGAAATCAGAAGCCAAAAGAGACTCGTTAGGGAGTAGGTTATTATCACCGGGCTGCTCAGTAGCATAGCTTCTCACAGATGTTAACTATATCACTATCCTTGCACAAAGCTGAACTATGATAACCCTTTTTTCCAATTCCTACAATCACAAATTTGTTTGCCAATTGTTCTTGAAATGTGATAAATTTACAAGTTTGTCAAAACCCTGGTCTCAAAAATGTAGGCATTTCTCTTAGCAAAACAAACTACGGCTTCATAAGGAATTTCTCAGTGTTAGCAATAAGGAATAGAAAAATCTTTTGAAAGAATTTTTCAATGCTGTCTGTTGCTATTGTTGGCTTCTTAAAATATCTGGGATCAAAACTGCCCATTCCCTTAAATTTAAGAAAAAGGATATTACTTTAATGTCAGATTTTCTAAAATATACACATTAAGGGTATACAGGAAAAGAAAAAGAAACAAAAGATAAAAGAAGTGAAATACATTTCTAAAATTAGGTATATTTTTATATTTCTACATCATGAAGTAAATAAAAACTTTCAGCTTCAAAAACATCTAAGAAGTTGTTGGGTTTTAAAGTATATACTCAATTTTTATATAAATTATGTTAAATTGCTCTGAAACATCAAATCTATGTAGAATCATTCCTTTTTAATGAAGAGGATTCATCCCTATAATGGTTTTTTTGTCAGTAACTCTGGTAACCAAAAGCAAAATAATGAAAGAACCAGAGGGTTGCCTTCTACAACATCAGATAAAAGTAAAATGACATAAAAGGATTATTTACGATTACATAAAATACCATCAAATGTTACAGTACTCATCAAATATACACCCAGGGATCTTGAGTCTAGAGAACAGCAGGGCATAGTTTTAAAAACAAAACTGTTTGCAGAAAAAGATGCAGCCTAGGGCAATAGTGTGGGTATTAGGAAATGTGGCTTGAGGTTTGCTTCCCAAAAGAATATTTTTCTGGATTTCAGTATCTTATAGTATGTAAAAAGTATCCAAGTTTCTACAATTAGGTAGTACTTAAGATGATTTCTAGCTAGCCTACATATGGGAAATTTTTATATTCTGGAAAGCTCACCTTCTACAAAATAAAGCAATATAAAGACTAGCTTCCATAGAGAACTGAGAGATGTAGCCAACACTTACTGACTTGCATGTCCAAATTCCCCCCCTCAATACATGTGATTAAAGCATGGGCTGCTCAGAAGCCATGTTCTTACAATGTGGCATTGCCTGGCTGGCCTGAATGGGCCAGCCCATGCTTTGAATCTGGGATGGGCCCTTCACCCAACAAAGAAAATTGAAATTAGAAATATCCTATCTAATAAAAGAGAAACATGGTAATTGGCGTACGACCGCTACCCTTCCCATTGGCTAATCAGCGAGATATGCAAATTAACTGCCAGCCAAGATGGCGGCCGGCAGCCAGGCAGCTTGAAACTAACATGAGGCTTGCTTGCTTCAGTGTCGAAGGAAACCAATGTTCCCCACCTGCCTTGCAGGCCTCTGAGCCTGCAGTTTGAAACATTTTAACAAACATAGAAGCTAAAAAAAACACACCCAGAAACCAGCTTTCAATGAGCCCGCGATCTCAGAGCTGGAGTTGATACAGAGTTTCAACTATAGAACCGAAAAAT
>NW_006294654.1:1524375-1529084 GCF_000327345.1 Myotis davidii | reverse complement strand
CCGCAACCTCCCCATGGACCCTGCCTTGAGTGTGACAGGGGGTGGTGCCAACCCCCTAATCGGCCCTGCCATGAGCATGACTGAGGGTGGCATTGCAACCTCCAAATCCGCCCTGCTCTGTGCATGACAGGGGGCGGAGCCCCAACTCCCCAATCGGCCCTGCTCTGAGCCCTACCAGGGGCTGCACCTAGGGATTGGACCTGCCCTCTGCCACCCGGGAGCAGGCCTAAGCCAGCAGGTCATTATCTCCCGAGGGGTCCCAGACTGCGAGAGGGCACAGGCCAGGCTGAGGGACACCCCCCTCACCCCCGAGTGCACAAATTTTTGTCCACCAGGCCTCTAGTCCTATCTAACAAAAGAGAAACATGGTAATTGGCATACGACCGCTACCCTTCCCATTGGCTAATCAGCGAGATATGCAAATTGACTGACAGCCAAGATGGTAGCTGGCAGTCAGGCAGCTTGAAACTAACATGAGGCTTGCTTGCTTCAGTGACGGAGGAAACCAATGTTCCCCACCTGCCTTGCAGGCCTCTGAGCCTGCAGTTTGAAACATTTTTACAAATATAGAAGCTTAAAAAAAACCCAGAAACCTGCTTTCAGGGAGCCCGGGATCTCAGAGCTGGAATTGATACAGAGTTTCGATTATAGAACCGAAACAAACCAGATACCTGCTTTCAGTAGCAGAAGGCTGAGAGCTGGAGCCTCAGAGCTAAAGCTGGCCCAGAATTTAAAAAAAAAAAAAAAAGAAAAGAAAAAAAGGAGCAGTTGGGAGCTTCTGTCACCCGCCAGCCTGAAAACAGCCCTCAGCCCCTCACCCAGACTGGCCAGGCACCCCAGTGGGGACCCCCACCCTGAAGGGTGTGTGACCAGCTGCAAACAGCCATCATCCCCTCACCCAGGCTGGCCAGGCACCCCAGTGGGGACCCCACCCTGATCCAGGACACCCTTCAGGGCAAACCAGCCAGCCCCCACCTGTGCACCAGGCCTCTATTCTATAGGCCAACGCTCTATCCACTGAGCCAAACCGGTTAGGGCCAGCCCTCTATTCTATATAGTAAAAGGTTAATATGCCTCCGAGCACTGGGATCAGTGTGACGGGGGCAGCGCCCAAACCCCCTGATCGCCCTGCGGCTCTGTGTGTGACAGGGGGTGGGGCCACAACCTCCCTATCTGCCCTGCTCTGTTCGTGACAGGGGAAGGCGCCCCAACTTCCTGATCAGCCCTGCTCTGTGCCTGATACAGGGGAGCTCCCCAACCTCTGATCGCCCTGCTGCTCTGTGTGTGACAGGGTGCGGCACCCCAACCCCCCACCCACCCACCTCCACAGGCCCTGCTCTGTGTGTGACAGGGTAGAGCCATAACCTCCCCATCGGCCATTCCCTGAGTGTGACAGTGGCGGCGCCCCAACCCGCTAATTGGCCCTGCTCTTTGGGTGATAGAGGGTGGCGCCCCAATCCCCTGATCCGCCCTGCTCTGTGTGTGACAGGGTGCGGCACCCCAACCCCCCACCCACCCACCTCCACAGGCCCTGCTCTGTGTGTGACAGGGGGCCGTGCCCCAACTCCCCTATCAGCCCTACTCTGTGAGTGACAGGCAGGAGCTCCCCAACTCCCTGATGGGCCCTGTTCTGTGCATGACAGGGGAGAGCTCCCCCACCCCCCTTATGGGCCCTGCTCTGTGCGTGACAGGGGAAGCTCCCCAGCCCCCTGATCGACCCTGCACTGTGCATGACAGGGGGCAGCACCCCAACCCCCTGATTGGTCCTGCTCTGTGCATGACAGGGGGTGGCTCCACAACCTCCTCATGGACCCTGCCTTTAGTGTGACAGGGGGCGGTGCCAACCCCCTAATCGGCCCTGCCCTGAGCGTGACTGAGGGTAGCATTGCAATCTCCAAATCCGCCCTGCTCTGTGAATGACAGGGGGCGGAGCCCCAACTCCCCAATCGGCCCTGCTCTGAGCCCTACCAGGGGCTGCACCTAGGAATTGGGCCTGCCCTCTGCTACCCAGGAGCAGGCCTAAGCCAGCAGGGCGTTATCTCCCGAGGGGTCCCAGGCTGCGAGAGGGCACAGGCCAGGCTGAGGGACCTCCCTTCCCCGCAAGTGCACAAATTTTTGTGCACCGTGCCTCTAGTAATATTATATATGTCATTTGGCTGGTTTCTTCAATGGAGGACATATAAACTTAAGAGCCATAAACAATTATTATCTGCTATGTACATTGCATAGTTGCAAGTCTGCAGTAAAAGGAATAAAAAGGAAGTATGAAAATGAGAAGAAAAGGCATTAGATACATGGAACTTCATTCTATTAATGAATAAGTCTTATTTAACATTTAAATTTATGGATCCTTCTTCCCGAGGACCAACTGCAACCTATAACAACAAGATGATCTTTATAAGAGTTTCCAACTTTTATTTAAGATATTTTTGGACTTTTATTCTTTTCAATTATGGAATAACAATAATACAGAAATAGATAGCAAAATGAATTAACTAATAGAACTGGATGAGTTAAAACAAAAAGTGACATAGTGGGATCTCAACAATTCCAGGCTGAAACATCCACAATTCTTACCATGCCTTATAATACAAGAAAAACTAGACCTATGAACAACACAGTAAAACAATTTAAAAACAAAGAACAACAAAAAAACATCTTAAAAGCAGTCACAGATAAAAGACACTTTACATTCAAAGAAATAACAATAAGACAGACACTTGACTTCTCAGCAGAAACAATATAAGCCAGAAGATAATGAAAAGATTTCTTTAAAGTCTGAAAGAAAAAACTGACAACCTAGAATTCAAAGCCCACTGAAAGTATCCTTCAAAAGGGGGGCAAAAATCAAGACATTCTAAGAAACACAAAAACTAAGTGAATTTGTCAACATTTTAATAGAGAGTGGGGAGAGAGACAAGGAGGGAGGTACAAAAGAAGGAAGAGAGGGAAGAAAGAAAGGAGAGGAACGGAGGTAAAAAGGAAGGAAGGGAAGAAGGGAGGGAGGAAAACTTCTTTACAAAAGAAGGTCAACAAATAAATGTTAGTATTTTAGGATTTTCATGATGCTGAATTATCACCTTACAACCACACAGATTACTTACTAAGAATAAAGGGAAAGTTGTACTTATATAATAAGAGACCTGGCAACAACCACCTCAAGCAAATAGTCAAGTTTAGCATCATTAATATTAAGCAACTGACCTTCTATGCCATCCAATGTATTCTAATATCACCTATAATATCACATTTTCTAATCAAATATTCTTGAGGAAAAAATACTATCTATTTTGACTATAATAAAACTAGAGGCCCGGTGCACAAATTCGTGCACCAGTGGGGTCCCTCAGCCTGGCCTGCAGGATCAGGCCGAAACCAGCTCTCCAACATCCCCCGATGGGTCTTGGATTGCGAGAGGGCACAGGCCAGGCCGAGGAACCCCACTGGTACACAGTCGGGGCCAGGGAGGGATGAAGGAAGTTGGCCAGCTGGGGAAGGACCACAGGAGGGCTTCAGGGCGTGTCTGGCCCATCTTGCTCAGTCCTGACTAGCTGGACCCCAACAGCAAGCTAACTTTCCAGTAGGAGCATCTGCCCCCTGGTGGTCAGTGCACATCATAGCGAGTGGTTGACTGGTCTTAGCATATCATTTGCATATTACACTTTGATTGGTTGCATGGACAACCAGTCGACCGGACACTTAGCATATTAGGCTTTTATTATATAGGATGTTTAGACATGATTTCTAATTTACCCAGCATTTCATGAGTTAGAGCAGTGGTTCTCAACCTGTGGGTCGTGACCCCTTCGGCGGTCAAACAACCCTTTCACAGGGGTCGCCTAAGACCACCCTGCATATTAGATATTTACATTACGATTCATAACAGTAGCAACATTACAGTTATGAAGTAGCAATGAAAATAATTTTATGGTTGGGTCACAACATGAGGAACTGTATTTAAAGGGCCAGAAGGTTGAGAACCACTGAGTTAGAGGAACAAGTTAGAGATCATGTGGAAACAATCAGGCAAATTCAAAATAAAGGGCATTCCTTACTTACTACTACTGGCCTGGATTCTTCAAAAGGTCAATGTCATTAAAAAATGGGGAAAAGTTTTAGGCTAAAGCAATTTAATAATCAAAGTCAATGTGTGAACTTTGATCGGAACTTCATTCTATTAAAAATAATCATCTATAGAAGTCACTCTTGAAAAATTAGAGAAGTTTAAATATGAACCAGAGAAGAAAGAAAGAGGAAAGAAAGGAAGGAAGGAAGGAAGGAAGGAAGAAAGAAAGAAAGAAAGAAAGAAAGAGAGAGAGAGAGAGAGAGAGAGAGAGAGAGAGAGAGAGAGAGAGAGAGAGAGAGAGAGAGAGAGAGAGAGAGAGAGAGAGAGAGAGAGAGAGAGAGAGAGAGAGAGAGAGAGAGAGAGAGAGAGAGAGAGAGAGAGAGAGAGAGAGAGAGAGAGAGAGAGAGAGAGAGAGAGAGAGAGAGAGAGAGAGAGAGAGAGAGAGAGAGAGAGAGAGAGAGAGAGAGAGAGAGAGAGAGAGAGAGAGAGAGAGAGAGAGAGAGAGAGAGAGAGAGAAAGAAAGAAAGAAAGAAAGAAAGAAGAAAGGGGGAGGGAAGAGAAACATATTAGAATATATTGAATTATTGTTAATTTTCCTAAGTATGGTAATGATAGTGTGTTTATTTATAATTGTTTATATTTT
>NW_006294654.1:1521953-1524341 GCF_000327345.1 Myotis davidii | reverse complement strand
AGTGTGTTTATTTATAAGTGTTTATATTTATAAGATATATATATATATATATATGTATATATGTATGTATATATGTATATATATGTATATATATATGTATATATATATATATTTAGATAAGGCATCATGATAACTAAAATATACTCTTAAGTGGTGCATCAAAGATAGAGTTAATTGTTGAAAAATGCGTAGAGTCTTTTAAAAAATTCATTTTGCTATTCTTTCCATTTTCTGTATGCTTGCTTGAAACTTTCATTTTGCTATTCTTTCTAGTCTGGGTATGCTTGAAATTTATTCTACTTCAAAAGTGGGAATGGGGAATAATCTTTTTTGTAATTAATATATAATGAATACTTTTTTAAATTCCTAGTGAATACAACTTAACCATAATATAAATATCTATTGGATAGGTCTTTATCTGGTTTAAGTAACAAAATCCTATATAAAATAGTTTATAGAAATAGGGGGAAGGCAATTTATTCTTTCTCATAAGTACAGTAGATATAATTTCAGCCACGTTTAGATACAGATGCTCAAATGGCGTCATGACAAATCTTTCTGGCCCATCTCTGGACTCTACTTTCTTCTGAGGTAAATTTAGAAGGAGCATGGAAACCACTAGCGCCTCTCCTTTACTTCCTACCTGAAAGCAAGCCTTGCAAAAAGAAGGTTCCTCATATAAATAGTCTCAGCACAAGTCCCCCAGATCAGCTCTGAACTAATCACTGTGTCAAACATAGTTGAATATACCAACAGGCCACTTTTGAGATACATGCCTACCTTTGGAATCATGGGTAGAGTCAACTGTAGTAACTGAAAGTGATCAAGGGGTGTTCCTCACAGGTTAACAGAAGGAAAATCTGGCGATCATTGTCAGAAAGTAGGGAGGGGGTGTAGGTGAAAAAAGAAAAACAACATATGGGCAAAATAATGACCAATTGCAGATTCTTTCTTTCCTGGGACTTGGGGAATGCAGAAATCTACACTGTACAGGAATTTCAAAGCAGGGACTGATCGTGGCCTTCTAGCCTCTAGAACTGTGAGAACTAAAATTCTGTTGTTTACTTTTTTAAAAATGAGACTGAATCTCAAGCAAGGAAAGCCTGAGAGAGGAGGACTATCAACAGGAAATTATTTTAGCAAATGTACTTAATAGGAAGCTTTCAACTATAAGACACAGAAGAAAGAGCTGGCAAAATGTGCTGCAAAGGAATTCCTAATGTTGGGGCATCTTTGAGGCATCCGAAGCTTCAATGTCTCCTCCATGTGGTCATACAACTGCCCCTCATCACCTGGTTTTCAGGGATTTTCTCCACAGAGACGTTCTCTTAGGGCTCCATCACCCTTGCAGGTGGCCCTCTCAGGCCAAGGCCCTGTGTGTTCATTCCAGAACAGTACCACTCTTTCTCTTGAATGACCCCATTGGCCCAGATGAAGCACTCATGTATCATTGGCACCACAGCCTGTTAAGGCTGCACATTATGATGAAGCCATCTCTCCTTGTTTGGCTATCAGAGTAGCTTGCTAGCCAAAGTCCTCAGCCTTTAAATTTCTTAGGCCTGGGCCAAGTACTAGTGCCTTCTGCTCTTTCAACATCACGGTTGCCAATAGCAAGATCTCTGTGATCCTTTCAAACTGCTCTCACTTGGTGTAAAGCAAGGGGCAAGTTCTACCACCATAAGAAAGCAAAACAGCGTAGCTCCCTAAATATTTTTCCAAAAAATACTGTTTCTTATCACTTTAACCTCAACCCTGTAACATTCAAAAGGGGATGTTGGAAGAGAGTGTACAGCACTCAGTTTTTTTATACTTCCTTTGCAAATGCACATCCATGATTTAGCACCCCCACCCACCCCGACTTTGGAGTGACAGATTATTAGCCACCTATTGCTTTTGTTTTGGGGCGTTCAGTTAGTACTGAGATGCCAAGATTCCCATATTCACATCCCCATTACATTTGACTTAGGCCAGTAATGATTTATCCCTGGGAATGATACCTTACCAACCAAACAGTAATGGGGTTATGGCTTTAAGGCACAAAGGCAACCAACTGTATCACAGAGCGGAATTCACATTTTTAGCTAGCACAGGACCTATTTACATCAAACTGATGAGGATAAATGGAAGCTATACAAGGAGGTTTATTGTCTTGGGGCTGGAAAAGGTTAAAATTTGACTTTTTTTTTTTTAAACAGGCTGCTAGACTCTAAGTGTCTAAGCTTCCCTCTGTGTATTCTAACCACCATATTTCCAGTGCCTGGCATGACGCCCAAGGTCTATAAATACATATTGATTGGCTGACTACGGACCAGTTACTTCATTATAAAAGTGTTTGTTCTCAACAGATTCATTAATGCCAGTATCCTTGCATATGTGATTGCATAGTAT
>NW_006294654.1:1521304-1521617 GCF_000327345.1 Myotis davidii | reverse complement strand
TATATATTTAACTCCTGTTCTCAGAATGTTCCTGGCATGCTGTGCATTTGTCAAGAGTTAAAATTTGGGAGTTTCTGCATAAATACAATTTAAATCCACAATCCAATTAATACATTAAAAGCTGAGAGAGTTTTGCTAAAAATCACCATTTGTCATGGATTCTGTGCCCCGGTATTATCCCCACAGATACATAGGGCTAAAAAGGGCCACCTATTACTGGAGAGATGTATCTAAAAGATCTCTCAGGCTGCCTGTAATAATCTCCATTATGTATAATGACCATTTTGATAATAGTCTTTAGAAGGTAATGGCC
>NW_006294654.1:1519316-1521272 GCF_000327345.1 Myotis davidii | reverse complement strand
CGGTTATTACCTGTCTGTTCATGCTGGAAGCAAGATGCAGAAGCCAGAGGGGACAGTCAAATGGTCCTTGTGGTGCATTCTGAGGAAATAAGAAATATTTAACAGAATGCAAGAAACAGACAAGCGAGCGCCTTTTGCGGCAGAACTGGCCGCCTCTCTGCCACAAGCATTCCTGGATTTCATTATTTAAAGCAAATGCTCCCAATAATGGACCTGCTCTCAGCCTTCAGACCAATTTCATCTGAAGCATCACTAGCTGTTCTATTAAGAGGAAGGGGGGAAGACAACTGAACGTTACCACCAGATTCCTTCCCATATTACTGCCAGTGGAGTAAGCCCATGACAACAGAAACTCCAGTGGGGCGAGGGGATTGTTTCTAATGGGCACAAAAAAGGGAGGCCGACCTGTTGCTTAGGACAAAGTGAGGACAAGTCATGGTTCCCAGGACCAAATGTGATCCGGGCTCAGCCACAGCTTTAGCTAGAAAACCCACCATCCCTCTGCAAAGGGTAGTTTCAGTTGCCATACTTTCATGCCTAGGGGACAAACATCATGCCCCATCTCCCGGGAGATCTTACAAAGCTTCGAGAAGGTTCCCCTTTATCTCTGAAATCATCCTTATGCTTTCACTAAAATAGAGGAAAGAATAAGTCTAGCTAAAGGTATAACACAGGCGTTTTGGTCTGAAGGAGACTTTTTCCCAAAGGGTTCTACAGAATGAGGTCACAAGTAGTTCACAGGCATTGTTTGTGGGGAAGGGGCGTGCAGTGGTCAAATGCGATCAGAAAATTCCAGGTTAAACTAATATAAACAGATGTTCAGTTTCATAGTAAGACTTTTTAGAGCCTTTATCATGTTCATGTGCACTGTGAATCTTCAATAAGGGGAAGACATCATGGGGATAATATAATATAATATAGGTAGTGTTTCCCAAAAGCAGTTAACCAAGGGCACTTATTTATTTATAGAAATATGTAAGAAGTATTCTTTCATTGGTCTATATCTTCAATGTGCAGTATAGCAGCCACTAATCACATGTGGCTATTTACACTTAAATTCATTAAGATTCAATACAATTTCAAACTCAGTTCCTCAGCCACATAAGCTATATTACAAATGCCTAATTAGCCACAAGTGGCTAGTGGCAGCTATATCGGATAGTGCAGATATAGAACGCTTTCATCATTGCAGAAATTTTTATTGGACAGCCCTGCTCTGAATAATAGATAACATTCTGTATAGAATTGGAAATGTAGCTTTTTTATCTATCAAGTAATAATTGTTAAAAAGCATATACTCATCCTCAAAATGAATTTTTCCCTCCACAGAAAATTAATGAGAAATATAGCAGAATATCTGATATCTGTACCCATCCTAAATTCACACAATTATAACACTTATGGAGATAAAATCTAAGGAACTTGGAAAATTGAAGCAAGTTGGGAGGGTTTGAAATCAGAGAAACCTCCAAGGACAGCAGTAGCTAATGGCTTCAAAGGTGAGAAGAGGGGAAAGTTAACTTGGGAGAAAAGTGTTTCTGGCACAGAGGTTAAAAGGACCACATAGATCTGTTCAGACCAATCAGTGATCCATAGCTGAAACATTCTTTGTGAATATTGCTCTCTTCTAGTGGCTATCATTTAGAAAATATCCTTTTATTGATTCTTGCTGGGTTCAAGGAAGGAGAATTGATTTGAATTAATATTGCTTAGGATAGTTCTTAGCAAACAGTAAATATTCAAAATGGGCAAGTTGAAAGACAGGAAAGTTGAATACAATATATATTTTTAAGCATTTCATATGCTAATCACTCTGCTAAGGAGTGATACAAAGATACCTGAGATTTAGCGCCTGCCTTCAAAAAGCTCACAGTTGTTCAAACACAAAAACAAGGTTGCCAACGACAAGCCTGTGTGGAGAGAGTCATCAATAAAGCATGTGGAAGTTCAAATGAG
>NW_006294654.1:1516446-1519126 GCF_000327345.1 Myotis davidii | reverse complement strand
AAAACTTCCAAACTTGCTCCTCAGGGTACCTGTTACCCGCCCACCTAAATCCTACTGACCCTTCCAAGCTTTTTAAAAAATCTACATTTCTCATTTAAAAGTAGGTATGGGAATCTACTAAAAAGGGGTTGTTTTAAATCTCTGACTACAGCAGATGGATTCCTAGTCTGCAGAAATCCTCTCATTCCTGAGATTTACGCTTTCTTATATGAAAGTATCTAGAGTTTGCATGACTCTAAATTCTCTTTTCTAAAACAATGAACACATCTTCGACAATCCATAAGAAGATTCACTAACATTTGCATATCGATTTATATGCTGTTCTCAAAACCAGGTGGCTGTTCTAGAGATGCCTAGAAATAAGTAAACCTTACACAAGTGAAATGAATCGTAAACTTCCTTTGCCTGGAATTCTGAACTAGGAGCCTCTATGGGAGTCTTCTAACAGAGTTTGGATTTAGACAAATATTTAGAATATTTCTAGAAACCAAACATCAAAGGGACCAATTGCTTTTCAAAATCAATAAGAAACCAAAATGGAAAATCAGTGCCTGCGAGAATATGAGTTCAGAAAGAATAGACAAGACATAAACGTAACTAAGACACCAAAGTCCAAGTATATCCTGGAACTGGGTAAGGTTAAATTTTTAAAAAATTAACAGAGAAAGAAGAAAGGAACATTAATAATTAATGAGCAACTTCTATGTGCAAAGTGTTATCTTAGTTGGGTTCCCTAGATAAAATAATCTGAAGCAAGCATCAAGTGTTGATGCTTTTGAGAGGTATCACTCTAGAATGGGAAAAGTAAGGAAAAAAGTAAAAGAGATAAAGATAGGAAGAGATGCAAGGTGACATGTTATCATGCTGGTCATGACATCATGATGAGCCATAAAGCAATACAGCCTCCCCTGCAGGTGAGTCCAGCTCAGCCCTATGAGATTTCTCAGCTAAGGAGAAGCCTACGGGGGGGAAGGATGAAAGAGAGAAATTTATCTTCCACATTCCCCCCATTTTCTGATACCAATGGTTAAAATATGTGACACAAAGAGTAAACTGCCCACCTTTCTGGAGGGCATCAGCACACATCCCATACTCTCTGTTGTGGGGTATCATTCAAGTCCATAAGTGACAATAGTCACAGGACATGTAGCTGCTGCATCTGGCTTCTCAGTGACAACTAGTCAGCCCCCGTCAGCTGGACAGTGTGGACCCAAGCAGAGACCTTGGCCGGTGGCTAAGGCTGTTCCTGCTGCTGAAAGACTTAGAAACAAAGAATCTAGGGAACTGAGGAAGGCCTGTAGACATGCCTGATATTACAACCATGTTAGGTGATTTATGGAACCCTATATGGTATGATTATTGCTGCTTTACTCACAATACAGTTTGGTTCCCAATTCAAAGAATAACTCTTGGCCTGTAATCATAGTACTAACAAAAACATTATCCTTAATTCAAGGCCTGACCATCTGAACTCTGAGGTTCCACCTCTCCTCCTATTTCATTTCTATATCATCTTAGATACTGAATTTGATGTTTTGCTTATAGATGATCATTATTCTCAAATTATGAATTATGTTATTTCACCTATGTATATAATACAATGCCAAAAATACTAATCTTCAGAGGGTCTAACTTCTTGCCTAAGTTCTCACAGTGAATAAGTGGGAGAACCATACTTTAAACTTATATCAATCAGAATCCAAAGTCTCTCCCTGGTTTATCATTGCTCCCACCCACCAATGCTTTTTCTCTCCTTGGCTGTGACTCACAGATGAGCCCTTGTACCCATAGTCTGCTTCTGGCATCTCAGGGTTCTCTCCTATCAGGATATCCTGAAAAGACATGCTCTATTCATTTTGTAAAGGATGCAACTGAAGCACAACAAGGTTAAGGACTTCTAAGAATATAGGCATCAAGTCAGCGATGGCATTAGACCTGACTGGACATTACATAATGATCCTCTATTCCCAAGACTAGAATTATAAAGATAACTCAAATAAGACAACATGTAAAGGTAGATTTGTATTCAGTTCCAGAATCAGGAAGTAGAGGAAATACAACAGATTTCAATTAAATGGAAAAAAATGAAAATTTATTACACAGAAACTATGTTTTTAAACTTCTGAAGCTTACATAGACATAGACTTTTCTGGAAGTGAAAATATTGTTGAAATGCTTAAAATTAAAATGAATATAAACTTTACCCATCAAACACTCAGAGATTACTTAACTTGTTTGATTTCTGTTTTATTTTTAACATGGCATAATTTTAAGGGAAGAATAAAGTCCTCTTCTCCCCACCAAAAGAAATCCTCATTTGCGCATTAATTGCTCAAAAATTACACGACCAGCATTTCATTCTCTTAGTTCAAGATTTCAATTTCTGATAAAGTACAAATATGCTAAGGAAACTAAGAGGTTTTTTTTACACTTTAAGTTGCCATGAGGGTATGAGCCCTGTGTTGAGAACAGCCTTGGGAAGGTTAATTCAAGGCCTGAATTAACCTTGTGAAGTGAGTTTGAGGCAGAAGGAAAAGAAGTTACTTAATAGATGGGTGGGTCTTCAATAACAAATATTGTCTGCTTCACACTTTTCTCTAGAGCCAGTGTGACCCATGTCACCACCAGAAAGAAACGTGTCTTGGCAAGACCTTATAATAATGAGGGACTATTTGCAAGA
>NW_006294654.1:1504244-1516423 GCF_000327345.1 Myotis davidii | reverse complement strand
ACTAAAAAAAAAAAAGACCGTACCCTTTTATGTAATGATGTTTACTTTGAATTTATATTAGTTCACACAAACACTCCATCCATGCTTTTGTTCCGGCCCTCCGGTCCAGTTTAAGAATCCATTGTGGCCCTCGAGTCAAAAAGTTTGCCCACCCCTGCTCTAAGCTCTAAAATCATAACTGCAATTGGCAGGTGAGATACACCTGTCCACCTGTCCTCCTCTAAGTAATCTCAGCTGTGATGTCATCTTCCTACATCAATGTTTTAAATAGTAGTGACAAAAAAATCTCAATCTGGCTTTCTGCAATTTCTCAAAGACGTTAAAGACAGAGCCTTCAACAACAACATTTCTATCATTGCAGCTCCCCGTGGTTCTGTAGCGCCCTGCACAGAACTGTGCACAGGCTAGAAATGCTGATGTGCTCCCTGCAAAACCCTGCAACCAAGGTGCCTCTCCTGATCCAGGGAGCGTATCTGCTGCTCACGCTCCGAGTTACACTATTGGGAGTCCCTTTTTCAAGCGGTTCTTGACTTTTTAATTTGAGGAGAGTAGTGAAGACTGAGAACAATGAGAAAATCTCCCCCAATGCTCAGAAGTCATAAAATCTATCATCCTTTCTGAGTTACATTATTGAAACCACTTTTTCTTTCCATTGCCTTGCCTGTGTTCTGTATTTAAACAAGCTGTCTGGCCATACCCTCCTTGTAAAAGCCATGCTACTAGAAATAAACACAGCACAGGATATGTGTAGGAATTTGGGTTGACACAAGAAAAGACTGAGGCATATGCCAAGAAGGCCACTGCTTATATCCCAAAATTCAGTAGGACGCATCCTCAGTTTCCCATCCACTGGGTCATGTCCTTTTAGGTAACTTTATACACATTTATTTTTTATATCCATTTTGAGTGAATGCTCATTTTGTGGGGACATAGGGGTTGAATATATATGCTTGTAAACTCAATTGGTCTGTCTAGATTTTGTCTGTGACTTCTGAGGCAGGTGATGTTAACATGTCACTTTCCATGTTAACAGTATGATAACAGTATGATAAAACTACTTGGGTAAGAGAGCAGCTCTCTTCAGCCTCAATTTTCATGACATGAACTCTGAAGCTCTTCTAACTTTAATATAGATTCCTCTAAAGAGAGAGTAAGACAACATTGGATGCACATGCTGGTCATTATTAAACACTAACAAGGTATGATGGAAAACGGAATAATACAAGCATTAAAGCAAGATTTATTATTGAAGTGGTGTTTAAAGAATAATAATAAAATGATATTAAAATTTTAACTTCTGGGGCTATTATTTGAAAGCCATAAATCTGCTGTAAATATCAGTAGGAACGAAGAATTTCTATTCTTATAAAGTTTTTATTACATAAATTATAAAATCCATAGAGATAACTCAATTGTAATACACTGAATAAATCTGAATAAATTAAAATGCATTATGTAAAAAGAAATAGATGTAATGTAATTAACATATAAACAAATAGGCAAACATTTTTTGCCTAAGTATCTATGACATTAATTTTAAATGAAACATAGATTGTTACTGTAAAATGTTACGGAATCAGTCATTTTCATCCTAACAATTATGATTAGATAATTTGAAAGATGTCTTAATATCTTTCCTGGGTAATGGAGTGAATGTATTTTTTTAAATGTTTCTCAGCCCAGTCCATGAGAGTCCATATAATACCTCCTTAAGTGCAGATCTCAGCTGGAATTTTCTCTGTGGAGCCATGAGAAAAGGCCTCATAATAGAAATAAATTTAAGGCAACTATGAGTAGTGTTTTCCCTTCCCTTGGGACCAGCCATATAGTCATAAGCACATGCTTGTCCCTTCCACATCTTGTCAAGCTCTTCAATTACTTGGATTTCAAAAGAATATGTGAAAGGAAATAAAACTTTGAAAATAAAGAGGAAAAGAACCAAGGAGTATATGATTAGTCTGTCTTTACAGAGAGTGTCAACAATAAGAAAAATCAGTAAAAGTAGGAACTAGTTCGTGATTTGAATTGGTGTTCAAAAAGGATAAAGAAAAATATTAAGCTCTCATGCCTTACTTACATTATTTGTGCTTTTATGTCCCAAGATTGAAAATTAAAATACAGATTACTGAACAAATGCTAAGTGGTATTTTAAACTACAGATATTGCTTGATTGAGGCAGAAATCAAAATGTCTAGGGTTAGGCCCTGACTGGTTTGGCTCAGTGGATAGCGCGTCGGCCTGCGGACTGGAAGGCATAATGATTCCGGTCAAGGACATGTACCTTGGTTGCGGGCACATCCCCAGTAGGAGGTGTGCAGGAGGCAGCTGATCGATGTTTCTCTCTCATCGATGTTTCTATCTCTCTATCCCTCTCCCTTCCTCTCTGTAAAAAAAATCAATAAAATATATATTTTTAAAATGTCTAGGGTTAGATAGTAAGAAGAAAAAGAACACTGACATCAGGATACAAGTCCAAGTCGCTGCAGTTCTGTGATGCCAACACCCATCGTGATGTTTAGGTGTGAGTACTGAGAATATTTTGTTTTAAAGAGGAGCAATTTTTTATATGGTTTAAAATTTCAGAGTTTGAAATACTTTTAAAATCACCTAGTAGGACTAAAGACCCAATGCTTGAATTCTCTTTAGAAGCCAGTAAGTTCTAAATACAGAAAGGAAGAAAAAAGAAACTTCTCTCGGGGTGCCCAAGAGGACATGTTCCCCAAACACAAAGTGGAGAAAATTCTTTTTTGCCTCTTTCCTGTATGCCCTCCCAGAATTTGACCCTAGATAATTTTTGGTAGGAAGTGGCCAAGATACTTGGAACTTAGGCACCTATCTTTAGTACTCTGCAGCATTCTAGTATATAGTTCAGGGCCATGAGCAGTTGTTAAGGATCTACCAAGTGTCAGACATGCTGATAAAGTGAGCTAGCGGAGACCATCAGCCCTTGACAGGTGAACACCTTGTGAGCAGCTACTTATACCATCATAAATTTAATAACAATAACTTCTGAATTCCTATCTCCAGCTTTGACCTCACCCCTGAGCTTAGATTTATGTATACAACCACGTCTTTCACATCTTCACTTTGAAGCCTGACATGCATCTCAAAGCTAACATGGATAAAACAGAACTCTTAAATTTCCCATCCAATTATTTCCCACCCTCAGCCTCTCCTATACCCCCCAAATGGCACATTTGGATAGGCACAAAAGCAAGTTCTCATTGTTGATTTCTATATTCCTGAATATCCTGCAAGACATCATCATCTGTAGAAAGTAGAACCCAATAGAGCTTGCCCTCTACTGGAAAGGAAATCAATCCATTTGTTCATCTTTGATTGATTAAAATTGGGGGGAAAGATAATTTGAGAGGAAAACATCTCATTGGCTCGTTTTTTAAATTAATTGAGGTAATGCATTTAAAGGAATACTAAAATGTAAAGTGTATCATGCACTCTCCATAAATATTTGTTCTCATCATTAGCTATTATTAACAGAGACCAGGCAATACCCTTCATATTCTAAGTATATTAAATTCAAAGAGAACATACACTGAATTAGATAGGAAACATAAGAACATGAAAATACTATATGTTAAAGCTATAGATAAAATATGGCTATTGTGAGAGCCAGAAAGAGACCATTTGTTCATCACCTTCCTTATTGCCTTTTAGGATGCAACAGCATCAAAACTGGATAACAAAATTGTTCATCAGAAAGTCCACGATAAATTCAGTTTATTAAATAAAATCAGAAAAAATTCTAGAGAAACTCTTCCTGGGATATATTTTCTTTTTAAAAAGGAAGCAAAGATTATAGCTGTTACCCTTACCACTTGGCAATGAGCTAGAATGTTATTAGAATATCTGTCAAAACCAGTTCAGTTAGCAGGAGTGAAGCTATGCAACGTGTCCTTAGGGGACTTTCAAACCGATGCCATTAATGTAATGTTACAAAAGAGGAAACAGAAGGGATGACACACAAGTAAAGGGAGAAATGAAAACAACCCCATTATTAGCTATAGAGGGACACGTGGAAATTTTAGGCTGCTTGGTTCTTCAAGGGATGATGATTCATGATACCTGAAACATGTAAATGATCCATGGGGTAGAAATGTGGCCAGGAAAAGAAAAAATACAAACAATAAAGCCGAAAGACAAAGGGAGTCTATTTCCCAGGCAGTGAAAAAAAAAAATCCATTTTTGCTTCCAAGAGCAAGCAATGAATATGTGAGAATAGGCTCTTTCTTCTCCATCATGTCCCAGTTCTCAGCAGGCCCCGAAGAGCTTTGGTCTAACAATGTCATTTCCAGACTGCTGGTTCCCACTGTGGGACAGGCTGTTCATGGCAAAAGAGAGGCAGGGCTGTTCAAGGCAGGGCAGGGATCCCAAAACATATCAGAAGAGCCATGACATTCCAGAAGGCCAAAGCACTCCAATCCCTAACAGCCCTTAATTTCTCCTCCATCTACCTAATAGCTCACATTTGGCATCCTCTCCCCTGGACCGTCCCTCCCAGGATCACAGCCCAGGCACCTGAGGAAAAATGTTGGCCTGGTGCTTCCTTATATTTCCAGGTCCTCTTTCACTCCCATTCTTTGGCTTCACAATGAGTACAAATTGACAAAATAGAATCATTTCTGCTTGGCAACCAGATAACACCAGCAAAGCCAGGTCCACAAGCACGCTCACCCACGTTCAATCGGCATGCAAAGTTCCAAGATGGAAATTTGTTTCTCCTGCAGTTTTATGACACTTCTACTGCCTGATTATCCCACTTTATGGCAATTTGCATCATTACGGGCCTGTGGCAAATGAAACAAATTGCCATAAAATGTTGGGAAAATCTTAAATCATGGCTCTGTCTAGCTTGCTAAATGATGACATTGGGGCTGAATTCAGATGGCTCGGTTCATTTTGCTACAAACAGTCGTGCCGGCCTTAATGGGTGCCACTGGCTCGCGCACAGGCTGCGTGGTGACTACTAAATGAAGCAAACTAATAGAATTTTTTTCCAATGCACTAAGCAAGTCTTCAGTAAAGGAAAACACATTGATTCCAAAGTTGTTTACTACGAACTAAATAGAACCCCTATTGCTTTTCCCATGCAGCCCACATTAGAGCTAAATTAACAGCCCTCATATGTATCTACTCTACTAGTGCCAGACAAAAGTGCTTACGCCATTAGGAATGTAAGTTGCCTCAGTCTAAATCTTGATACAGAAGATTGTCTTTCTCATTTAACTGCCTAGCCATCAGAAGTTGTAATATCAGACATAGACAAGAAAAAAGAAACGCATTGCAAGGTCATAAATAATTGCTGCATTTTAATTCAGGGGTGATGTATTCGCTTTAAAGAAAAGAAATAGACGCCTGATGGTTAGACACGCAAAAATGAGAGAGCTTCAGGGAGGCAAACAATTTCGATAATTAGTATGATCCTTGTTGATCACAACCTTGGCTCTGCTTTTGCAAACTGTTCCTGTGAGTAAGTCTATGAGAGGTGAAGCTTTGTAGTAAGAAACCCTCTTGGCTCATATGGACAATGATGCTGAAATAAAACCAATGGAATTTAATTTCTCATAACCTCCTGGATCTCACAACCTGCTAACCGCCAACATCCTCAATGTTCTAACCCAAGAAACCTGCAGAGGATGCTTAGTTGTTCCTATACACAAGGCAAGTCTTTATGAACCAGTGCCTCCCCCCGACCCACACACACACACACACCCTCCTACAAGGCACCTCAATTAAGGAGGTTTCTAGTGTCATTCAAAACAAATAGAGGAGACTGCCTGGCTAACAAGACCCAGAGTTCCTGGGTTCCAAGTAAACATCATGGCATACAAGCTATATCAAGGACTTAGTACCCTGAAAATTGCAAATATTCTAGAAAGCAGAGACTTTTATGGAGTTGTGTTTTACATTATTTAATATATATTTTTATATGTAAAACTTTACTGAAAATAATTAAATTAATAATCATTTATTGAGCAAATAATATGTGCCAAACACCATACTGAGAGACTTAAACAATTAGTTGATTTGATCAATACAGACCCTCCATTTACAGGGGAGAAGCCTAATGCTTAGAGAGGCTCAACTACTGCCTCAAGGACAGTAGGCAGACAAAGCACAGCTCAATCTGAACCCAGATCTAGTCTCACTATTATTGGCAGCTCTCAGCTATGCCACACAGCTAGCTGCATTGTAAAAGTCAACTCCTCTGCGAAATTAACATTATTATTAGTCCAACAATAAACTCCACAGGATAAAAGATCCCTGCATAATTTTAACAAGTATCACACATTTGGCTTCTCCTGGATGTTTTTTATGAATCATTAGTATAGACTTTTCTTCTTCTAACTCGTTTTTCCTTTTCCATTCCGCTGTCACTTGCTAGACAAACTGTCGTATTTTTTCATCACAAAATGAAAATATTTTTAGTCTGGATTTCACTTTCTTTCCATCTGGAACTTGCTTGTTTCTAAGGTCACAAAAGCCGCACCTGTCAAGCCAAGCCCATGCAGCCAATACTAAGCAACATGAAGGTCTTGGGTATTTCCTATTTATGGCAGTTTGAATTCATGTTATTTGAGTGACAAATAAATGTGCATAGATAGAGACTATAAATATTTATTCTGATGTTCCCTTAGATTTCACATATGTTCTTCTCCTTTTGGTTTCTAAAGTAGGAAGCATAGAAGAATTTCTAGAAATCCACATGGTACTGAACCAAAGGTCCTGATTGCAATTCCTAAAGCATCTGTTAACTTTAGGAAGCTATGTATTACATATAGATTTTGATACATTCCTTTGGCATCCATTCCATATTCAACCTCTTATCTAAGAGGATAATCAGCCCTGGCCAATGCTCAGTGGTTAGAGCACCAGCCCCAACACCACAGGGTCTCAGGTTCGATTTCCAATCAAGGGCACATACCTGGGTTTCAGGTTCACTTCCCACCCCAATCTGGAGGCTCGAGCAGGAGGCAACCAGTACATGTGTCTCTCTCACATCAATGTTCCTCTCTCTCTTTCTCTCTCTCTCTCTCTCTCTCTCTCTCTCTCTCTCTCTCTCTCTCTCATCCCTCTCCTGCCCTTCCATTATCTCTGAAAAGCAATGGAAAAAAATTATCTTCTAGTGAGGACTAACATAAATATATAAATAAATAAATAATCAATGAGCTAAAATTCTTTAGTAAAAACCAACTTTGGGTTGATTTTAAACCAGCTTTAAAGACTCACCTGCATTGTTCAGCTCTGATTTCCTTCAACTCAGACACACTGGCAATTCCTCAAGAAATGCTCACATACTGTGCACCATTGATATGGCCCAACAGAACCAGGGACCCCCAGGTTTTCATTCCTCCTCTCAACTCACCCAAATGTACAGTGCAAATGTAACTTTATTGATTTTTTTAATAACAAACAACCCAAATTCTTTGGTGGTTCAAATGTCTCCATTCAAGTATCCATTTTAAGAAATTAGATTCAAACTCATTAAATGTCTATTCTAGGTTGAGGCAACATTAATTGGTCAACCTACTAAAATATAATGATATGATGATATGAGATTATTGATAAAAATTTTAAACCTGCTCTGGTGGTTTTTTTTTGAGAATTTGACCTGTTAGTAATTAAAGATTGTAGAAACTCTCTAATTTACTCTATCTATGGGAAACCAATTTGAAATTTTCAAAGAATCTAGTCCATCAACTGCTTTTGTTAAAACTTTCCTGTGAGCCAAGAGGAAGTATATGATGGGGTTGAGAATGCAGGGGTGTTTTTTTTTTAATCTCTTTGGTTCAAAATTGTTATTCTTAATTGTATGACCTTGCACAAGTTACATAAAATCATTTCATATAAATTTCTTCATAATGCAAAATGGGAACATTAATACCACCAAACTTACAGGATTGCTGTGAAAATTAAGTAAACAATATAATGGTGGCAGAGACATCTACTATCCAATAAAACTGTGTCCCCCTCTCCACATGGTGCTGTCCATGGGAAGCAGCTAACCGGGCAGATATTACATTTCCTAGTCCCTTTAGCATCCCAGGGCATCATGTGACCACTTCTCACCAGTGAGATGTGTACATAAACAGCACGCATCTCTTAAGAACCAGTGTGCCCCATCCCCAGCTTCTATTTGCTGGAAGCAAAGAATAACAGTGTCCTCTGGGGGAGGGTGGACATGTGAAAGAGCTTAGCTCAGAGTCACTCTGAGAAGGAAAGGCACCCATTAAGCAGAAGCACTCATGAGCTCAGAAAAATGCGTATTATGAGAAACCACTGAAACGTGGGACTTTATTTGTTATAGCAGTCAATGTCGTCCTAACTCATTCAACATGCAGAAAGCTTAGCAGAGCACATAATATGGTCCAGAATTTTTGCATACTTTTTACAACAATCTAAACACTGGGATCAGATACAGAATGTAAAATTTCCAAAAAGACTCCAACTTTGATTCACATTATGGTTCAACCGCCTTCATTAAACATTTCTTGAGTAGCCCTAGCTGGTTTGGCTCAGTGGATAGAGCATTGGCCTGTGAACTGAAGGGTCATGGGTTCGATTCCGGTCAAGGGCACATGCCCAGGTTGCAGGCTCAATCCCCAGTAGGGGGCAGGCAGGAGGCAGTCAATCAATGATTCTCTCATCATTGATGTTTCTCTCTCTCCCTTCCTCTCTACAATCAATAAAAATGTATTTTAAAAAAAACATTTCTTGAGTACCTACAATATTCTAGGCACAGTTCTAGGTTCTGCATATATAGCAATGACAAGGACAGCCACATTCCTACCTTTATAGAGCTTTTATTCTAGTCTGGCAAGACACTATAAGGATGTTAATACTATATAAGTAAACGAATAAGATAGCTTCAGATAGATTGTGATAGAGAATGGCTTGGGGCAAGGGAGGCAATTTTTTTTTCTGTTAAGATTTTTTATTGATTTTTTGAGAGAGAGGAAGGGAGAGGGAATGAGAAACACAGATGTAACATTGATCAGCTGCCTTCTGCATGCTCCCTACCAGAGATTGAGCCCAAAATCCCGGAATGTGCCCTGACCAGGAATCAAACCAGCAGCCTTTCAATCCATGGCATGATGCCCAACCAACTGAGCCACACTGGCCAGGGCTGGGGGGAAGCAATTTTAGGTAGGCATTTTAGAATAGTTTCTTTGAAGATAAAAAACAATGGTAACAGAGCAGTGGACTCATACTGGTCAACTTAGCTGAGCTGGAGCCTACATTTCCCAGAATTTCCTTCCTTACATGGTGCGGGTTCACATGGGACACCAGGGGCATGGTACACAGATCTTGAAGGCAGAAGTGGAGCAGCAGGATGGTCTCTGGCTCAGAAGGGCAGTGCAGGACACCAAGCACAGTGGTAGCTCACACATGTTGCTTATCAGCTGCCTCACACTGCTGGCGTGGGGCAGTAATCCAGCATGCTGCTCCTTTAGCTCCCACAGGCACTCACATCATTACAGTGGGAGATCTGAGGTAAGGAGAATGGTCCCAGCTCACCCTTGAGTGTTCTCCTTTGTCTTTGATCTCCCCGACTTTGTATCCATCTTTCCTCCCTGATATTTTTTTCCTGGTGACTTCAAGGCCAGCATCAGATACAGAAGCAGTGGCCATCCAGAATTGTATTAAGTTGGTCCTCTTTGATAAATCCCATATTCTGATTACTTCTAAACTGTATTTCTTTGATTAATCCTGAATGTTACAAACATGGTACATATTGTCTATGAAAAAAATGCATAGTGCTAAGGGTGTTCTAAGATTCTCTCATTTAATACTCATGACAACTAGGAAGAGTGTACAATTATTACCCCCATTAGAAATGAAAACACTGGACTCAACAAGACCCACCCCATGTCACACTCTGGTGAGTGAGGAAGTGGAACTCAAACCCTGAGAACATGATAAGAGAGTCCAAAAAGTTAAATGCTACGCTACCACCTTTAGTCATGCTCCTTAGGGCTGTTCTGCAAGGTTTAGAAGTTTGCTATGTGCTCTTTTCATGAGGACTTAGCTCAGAAGAAGTCTTTGGGAAGAATAGAATTTTTGAGAAGGAAAATATTACAGTCACTGAGCCCAATTACATATAAAAGGAAATAAATCTCAGAGAAGAGATTGTGCAAGTTAAGCCAAGTCCCCGGATTGGGAGTTTCTGCTTATAGTCAGTGGCTTTCTGCCATGCCGCACTCCAAACATGAGGAAGCTCAGGCTCACCTTCACCAGACATACAGAGACCTGGGACGTACAGCATCTCCTGAACCAGAGTAGGATGCTAGATTGGTTTTTGTGTGTATAACTCTCTCTGGTGTCCTCTGGCCCAAGGTAAAATAACTCTATTTTGTTATTTGTGTGCTGCAAGGACCCTTTCTGGTGTAATTCAAGTCTCTCTCAACACTTCAGCTGGAAGTACTATTAGGAAAATCCCATCCAATAATTCTGCTAATAGTTTCCAGCAAACTTAAACCTGGAGCGACGTCTGAATGAATTTATCTGTAGTGGGCTTCTGCAGGAATCAATAAGTCATTCTGATTCATTCTTAGTTTCTAGAGGAAAGTATTTATTTTCTAAGATGAGACTGAATAGAAACGGGAAGCATTTGTATGGGGTGAAGCACAGCTTGCTCGTTAAGATTACCTCCTTTTCCTTTATTACTCCTGACGGATTAAGCCATGGGAATTTTGGAACCTAAAGCTACAGATTTCTTCCTGGGATGGTTCCAAAATCTTAGAGAAGCACTAAATATCCCCATGGAGTTCTAATAATTTGCACAATTTTTGAGTTAAAAATTTGTCTGGAAAAATACTTTGAAAGCCCAGCTGGTTGAAAACCAGAGCATACTTCATCTGTTAGTATATAAATACATGAAAATGTGCCAGAAAAAAATCAATTCTCTTATAGCCTTTAGTGAAAATAAATAACAAAAGTAAAAGTCATCATTTTAAGAGCAATAGAGGAAGTTAAATGGTAATCCAAATCTTTAATTTTCCAATAATGAACAATTCCTTACAACTGTGAAAGTATTTACAAAAATAAGAATTCTCCTGAGGAAATAAGATTAAGAACAAAACCCAAAAGATCAGAGACATTCATTTTTACCTTATAGAGACCAAAGTGCAATTGGAATGAATTTGTGTCTACTAGTATAGGTTTAGAAAATACAGACATGAAAAATTCAAAATGTCTCACTAGGAATTTTAAAATCTAACTGGGAATTAACCCTTATAAGATTGAGATGAAATATAAGTTTGCTTCCTTTGACAGATAGTTATTTAAAAATGTGAAACTTGAGGCTCCTAGGGGTCAATTGTAAAACCTGTCCAACTGTCCTTGGCATTAATCATTCTGCACCCAATTCTACTGTCTGGGTTTTTCCCCCCACACCACCAAGTAATTCTCCAACACCAGCTGGGTGACCTATAATTCAACTCAATTCTGACCCTATCTACCCAGGGATAGAATCAGATTTCAGAGGGTTGAAGGCACAGTCCCACAATTCAGATGCCAGTTGCAAACCAAGGTTATTACCTGTGCTTCTGACCAGCCGTCTATATTAATTAAAGGTACCACAGACCCCTCCTTGGGTTCAACTAATTTGCTAGAGCGTCTCACAGAACTCAGGACATTAGTTTACTCACTAGATTACCAGTTTACTACAAAGGATAATAAAGGATAGGAATCAGATGAAAAGATACATAAAGCAAGATATGGGGAAAGGGCACAGGGCGTCCATGCCCTCTCCAGTGTGCACCACCTTCCTCAAACCTTCACATGTTCAACCACCTGGAAGTTCTCCAAACCCCATCCTTTAGAAGTTCTAAGGAGGCTTCATTATATAGGCATGACTTCTTAAATCACTGATCAGTGAACTCAATTTCCATCCCCTCCCTCATGTCCCTCCAATTACATGGTTGGCTCTCCTGGCAAACAGTCCCCTTTCCCAAAGTCTAAAGACACAGCTAAAGCCCTGTCATATCCTCCACTTTCCACTCCTTCAACCCCTCCATAGCTTACTGCAATCTGGAAGTTGGTATGTATCCCTTCCATACATGAATTTCAATATTAAGCAAATATACAGAAATTCATTAAAAATGTAACTTACTGTTTGGTATAACTTTTAACTTACAGAAATGCTATTATGTACCAGG
>NW_006294654.1:1477053-1504133 GCF_000327345.1 Myotis davidii | reverse complement strand
GGGGGGGGGGGCGGTGTTAGCTTCCTATTGCTGCTATAATAGGGACCCTTGCAACTATACTTAATTACATTAGGATAATTCAAGTTAATCTCCCATTTTAATATTTTTAATGTAATCACATCAGCAAAATCCCTTTTGCCTTAAAGCAAGCATTTACAGGTTCTGGATTAGGACCTACACATCACTGAGTCTAACATAGGACAGATAACCCTTTGTTTGGGGAGGAGGGCTGTCCTGCACATTGTACAATGCTTAGCTGCATCCTGGCATCTATCCCTCAAATTTTGACAACAAAAATACCTCCTGGAAGACAAAATCCCTGCAGTTTGAGAATCACTGTTCTGCATGGACTTTCATCACCTATATATTTTACTCAACATTGCTTTTGAGAATTATCCATGTCAAAACATTAAGACCTAGTTCAGGGGTGGGCAACCCCTGGCACGCATGCCAAACATGGCATGCCAGTAACTTTTGCTGGCACGTGAAACCCTCTCTTATAATCTTCCGTTTACAATTTTTTTCTTAATATCAACTTTTTTTATTTTTCAGATAAATTCAGTGTAGGTGCATCTTAGATAAATAAATAATTTTACGTAACAAATTATCTTAAAGACCATAGACATTAAAAAATAAATGTATTTTTCATCATCATATACTGTGTTTTTGTCGCTCAAATGAATTTTATTATTTCTTCAAGGTTCTTCACATACGTACACCTTAAGAGATATCAAGTAGGCGTAACATGTTCTCAAAAAATTAGGGTTGGCACGTAGAAGAATTTTGAGTCAGAGATTTTGCTGGTTTTGGCACGCACTCACAAAAAGGTTGCCCACCCCTGACCTAGTTCATAAGTTTTAATGGCTCCAGAATATTCTGTTGAATGAATACAAATTTTTCCCAATTTTTTTCTGTATTATCAACAATCTGAACATGTTCTCCTCATAAGCATACACAAAAAATTTCTTTATGCTGGGGCAATGGTTCTCACCTGGAGAGCTCCTTAAAATGCAGATTGCCAGGTACCACACACAGACCTTCTGATTCAGTAGGTTGGGAATAGGGCCCAAAATAATGAATTTTAATAAGTTCTTAATGCTGAGGCTGTTGGTCTGAAGACCACTCTTTAAGAACCAATGCTGCAGTGTGTGTGTGTGTGTGCGATTTATTTTCTCTCAAACCTGCCTTATCATCAGGATTTGGCATGCTAAACTTTTTTTGTCTGCTCACTCTAACTCATGATGGATTGTTCTTAAATATTTTAGGCTAAATTTATGTTAAGTGAAAATATTTTTTCCTGTGGCCTAGATTATTAAAAATACCCTCCAAAAGCGTTTGCATTTATTTCTTACTAGTATTCCAAGAATAGTTGCTGCCTTGGGACCAGTTTCATGTTATTTGATCAGTTTGGTAGTATGGAAAAGCATAGCTTTAACCCAAGTGCAGCACACACTGGGGGTCTAACGGGCTTCTCCTTCACTATTAAATGAAATGTACTTGTACTTTTGGCTATGGACCAGGTCTACCCCAGAACCCCGGTTTTCATGGCATGTTTCTTTGAGTGACACTTCCTTGCCAATTGCCAGAGCAAAGAGCATTCATATTCTAGTGGATGGGAAGAAATATAAACAAATAAGTACAGTATGATGCAGTTAATACTACAACAGAAGTACTCACTTTCAAATATATATTTCATCATGATCAAAGTGGGGGCTAGAGGTGGTATATTGGGCAAGGAGAAGAGCAAGTTAAAAGGTACAAAGAAATGTAAACCTGGCATTTCTTGGAAACAGAGAGGAGTGAAAAATGTTGGAAGAAAAAAGTGATGTGGATGGGGTGACTTGTGTGCGAGGGCAGACAGATCAGCTGTAGTGATCTTATGGTAGCCTTTTATCAACAAGAGGGGAATAAATTCTGATCAGGAGATGGCATTTTCTCATGTAAAAATTTGATTTATACAATGGAAATATGAAGCAATTACATGTTAAATGCTACTTTCTGATTGACTAAATCATTTCAAACATGGGGGTAATATATAATTAACTAGAGGCCTAGTGCACAGATTCGTGCACCAGTGGGGTTCCTCGGCCTGGCCTGTGGAGATCGGCGGACCTCCGCGCCACCGTAGGCCAGCCTTACCCGCCAACTCGCCAGGCTCCAGCCCACTGCCCATGTGGATTCCACACAGCATGAAGTAGTGCGCGGAGCAGCAGGAGGCCAGGGAGGAGCCAGAGCCTGGGCTGGGCACCACTACTCCTGCTCATCCTGGCCCCACTGCACCTGCCACCGCAGCTCTGGTGCACAGGGGGAGCGTCCGCAGGAGAGGCTCGCCCCATACCGCTGGAGCTGAGCTCGCCCGCTGTGAGCCTGGCGTCTGGTGCCCATCTGTCAGCTGAGTGGCGCTCCTGCTGTGGGAGCGCACTGACCACCAGGGAGCAGCTACTACATTGAGCTTCTGCCCCCTGGTGGTCAGTGCACATGATAGCTGCCAGCCGGTCGTCCGGTCATCTGGCTGTCTGGTCGCTTAGGCGCATATATATATATATATCCTTTTGTAGTTAAAAAAAGTGGGGAAAGGGGGATTTCTGGTTTAAAACTTGTTCTTCTTTAGGTTCTTGGAAAAAATAGAGCATCTGAGCAGGATTTTTCTCTTGGCCACTGTCCAAGGAAGGGGCTGAAGAGGAAGAGTAGGAGTTGTTAAGAGAGGGCTGGACATAATCCCAGTTGAGTCAATATGGACATAGAGCATGAGACAGGAGGGAATAAAAACACTTGGTAAGACATACTACCAACTATGCTTTTCAGAAGACCAGAGAATGGACACTAGACATGTCCACATACTAGAGTTCTAAATTATGTAAATCTAATATCTTTTTCCTAAAGTAAATTGTGGATTTAATATGAAGTAGGCATAATAAAAATAGAATAAACAAGTTTATATGACTATGTGAACCAATGGTTTCTAATTCTGGCTATACTGTCAAAATCATCTAAGAAGAGTTTAAAAAACTATAAATGCCTGGAGCCCACCCTGGAGATTACAATTCTCTCACCCTGTTTGTAAGTTTCCCAAATGGTTCTTGTGTAATTAACCTGGCATGAATCAGCAGACCAGCACTTGGAAATGGCAGATAAAATGTTCCGTGGTTATAATTTGTATTCACTTTACATTTTTTCCATCAGTTCTATTTATCTGAAAAATGACGCCTATTGTTTTAAAAATTATCTTGTAATTATTATTAAGGTATCCTTTCAGGAACTTAAAAAATCGTTACTTTAAGTTTTCCCAAAAATTTTATTTCTTTTTTTTATATTGTAAATACTTTTACATGATGATAAAGGTAGAATTATGAACCAATCGAATAAAGATTATTACTCAATAGTACTTAATAATTAGGTACTATCTGTGTAAAAAGTATGTTAGATCCTTCTGCCAAAATAAATTCCAGAATTATCAACATTGGAAATAAAGAAAATTAAATGAAAATACATTAAATATTTTAATCTCAGAATTAAGAGAAACCTTTCAAAGTCTGATATAAAACTTAGAAGCTGCAAAATACTAACAACTGTGAAAGTATAAAATAAAGCATTTCTATGCCCAGCCGGTGTGGCTCAGTGGTTGAGGGCCGACCTATGAACCAGGAGGTCACAGTTCAATTCTCATTCAGGGCACATGCTCGGGTTGTGGGTTCAATCCCCAGTGGGGGGCGTGCAGGAGGCAGCCTTGATCAATGCTTTCATCATTGATGTTTCTATCTCTCTCTTCCTCTCCCTTCTTCTTTGGAATCAATAAAAAAATATTAAAAAATAAAGCATTTCTACAAAGAGACAAAGAGTCATTTGAAAATGGTAAAAGATATATAAACAAATACTTAATATAAAAAATGTTCCTAAAATCAACAAGATAAAGATAACTCAAGGAGTTCTGGTCAAAATGGCGGCATAGGTAAACATGGTACTCCATCCTCCCATAACCACGTCAAAATTACAACTAAACTACAGAACAACCATCATTCAGAATCTCCTGAAACCTAGCTGAACAGGAGTTTTACCACTAAGGTCATAAAGAAGAAGCTACATCAAGCCCTGGCCAGTGTACCTGAGTTGGTTGGAGTGTCATTCTGAACACCAAAAGGTGGCAGGTTCGATCCCTGGTGTGGGCAAGTAAAGAAGGCAACATATCAATATGTGTGATATTTCTCTTACACATCAAAGTTCCTCACATCGATGTTTCTCTCTCTCCCTTCCTTCCCTCTCTTTCTATAAAAATAAATTTAAAAAAACATATCCTTGGGTGAGGATTAGAAAAAGAATGAGGCAGCCTTATACTAAGATACTGAAAAATGTACAAATTATGTAAAAAATTATATATACATACGTTTTATTGAAAATCCTTTGTATCTTTTGAATTTTGTATTATATAAATATATTACTTATTCAAAAACTTACAGATGCAATTTTATGCCATTTCTGTCACAGATATATACAGTTGAATGGAAAATAGAAAGCAATACTATAAAAATTATCATAATAGCATTATGGTTATCAGATTATAGGGTTTTACTTTTTAAAATTGTTTTTAATGTTTCATGTATTTATAATAAAAATAAAGGGAACAAGAAATGATAAATATGCTTTTTAAAAAGGTATTCCTGCTAATTGTAAAGAGGCTGTAAAATCCTGAATGTGGAGAGAAGAAAAAAAAATGTATAAACGACATTCCCAAGCCGCTTTCTTCCCCAGAAAAAGCATTGTTAGCATTTTGGTGTTTTTTCTATTTCTATGTGTGCTTGTGAATATTTATATAATATGTAAAAATAAATACACATACATATGTATATCCTTTACTGGTTTTTAAATTTAGAGTAAGAAATTTAAATGATGGTAGGTCCATAAAATAAAATAGAATACAGCAATTAAAATGTTCTACTTGTATACACTAACTCCTTATCTATTTATTTGGGTGGTTTAAGTGGCCTGACATTATTATAAATAGTCTCCAAGTGTAAATTTGCTTTTTATCAATAATACATAAGAACTCCCTTTAAAAAAAAACAGCTAAATTGTGAAGAATAGGCTCTTTAAAACTAAGAAAATTAAATACGATAGTAATAAGTAACATATTACTAACACTAAGGATACACACTATTAATAATCGAGTCCTTGTCTTCACCAAGTAGTGAAAGTAAACTTGCAAAACAAGTGCTAAAAAGAACTAAGGGTGCTTCACTTTCTGGTCATCAGCAGGAGGAGAATGATTAATTTAGAAACCATGCGTGAGCATTTTCCAATTGCATCGTCACATTTTGGGAAGTGGATTAAAAAATGTTTTTTAGTGCTTTATAATGGTATGGAGAAGGGATCATTTATACTACAAATTCTTTAATTTTAAAAATTATATTTGTGTCAATCAAAAAATGCAAACCTTAAAGGGAAAAATACACCAAGTAATCTATAATACCATTATAGCTTCTGGAAAGCATTAAGTTCACATTAACTTGATAAAGAAGTAATATATGTGTGTGTGTTTTCCATCTTGAAAATCTGGTGACCAATTTTGTTGTAAAATGTGCTCACGGAAAATGCTATTTGTGTAAAAATTTGTAGACTATAGGTTTTGACTTGTAACACTTTTAAAAAGTCCCCAGTGTTATTTACTTGTAATTCAAGCCTTTCTTCACATATGCCATTTTCCCCTGCGTTTAGACATTCAAAAAAATCTCACTTTAAAACTCACAGTTTCTAATAAATCATCCTTTATCCTCACACCATTTTCAGGGGTTAGTTCTGCCTTTCTGAAATGAAAAACACTCAAGGTTAGAGATAATATTACATTTTCACATCTTCCTATAGTACCTACTTTATCGATCTGCACACAGTAGGCACTTAATGGATGTATTTAGTGGTTGTTTCAAGGATCCTACAAACACTTGAGTTTGTAGCCCACAGGTGAATTACTACATAATAGAATTTAATATCTCCTTCCTCTTTTCAGGGAGATCAAAATGGGTGTTCAAAAGCCAGCTAAGTGTTCAGTCTCCTTTACCATAATTCCTCTTAACTGTGTTCCAGTTCTAAAATTATTTGATTCTTGCCCAGATCTTATTTGGAGAAGCTGTAAAGTTCAATCTCATTTCATCAAACCACATTGTCCTCATCCAACATGACTTTTCTTTTCTGTTACACCAAACTGGGTTGTTCAGAATAAAGTGAGTTGTCTTCCTTGGCAAGTTAACCCTTCATCCTCAGTAGTTTAACACAACGTTTGTTTCTCACTTACGAGATGTCCCCATCAGTAGAGGGAGCAGCAAGCTCTGCTCCACGGGGTCACTCAGGGGTCTAAATGAATGGAAGTTCACTATCTCAACATTTGGCTGGGAAAGAAAGAGCGAGGACTCATGCCACATCTTCAAAGCTTCAGCTCAGAAATGAACAGTCTCTTGCACTCACCACCAATAAGCAATACTTGCTCCTGGCCCCACCTAACACAAAGAAACTGAGCAATGAGCACACGAAGTCAGTGAGCAGTAACTGTCTCTGCCTGGCGGAGTCACTGTACAGCCTCAGCCACAGCATGTGCCCTTTCCCTTGGCAATAACTCCCAAATCAATCTAATTCTTTAAAAATTCCAATTACTAGTTCATGTTATTCAACCCTCAATCCTCAATTAAGCAAACTTTCACCCAGAAACAACCTGTTTCAATGTTTTCCTTTTTATCCTTCATGTCTTGCCTAGACAGTGAGTTTGCCTAGTTCATTATTCTTTTTCCTTTCAGAAACAGTGTCCTCATTGTTGCTCCAGTGGTCTGTATCTTCCCAGATCCTCTGAAAAGCCTCACAACTGTAGCAGAAAGGAAGCCCTCCTTACCCTTTGCTTTGCCCCTTCCTGTCAGGTTGTTGTCCTGAACAGGGTTCTACCTCAAATTCTCCATGGATTCCTCCTTTTTCTTATTCTATAAGAGGATCTGATGCTGCAAAGCCTCTTCCTTCCCTTTGCTAATCATCTCCCTCTGCCCTTTCAGCACTGACTCATAGTCACGGTTTCATATTAGAATCACCCCACCAGCTTTTACACCTGATATTCCAGGTCCTGGGTGCAGAGCAGGGTGCTCAGATGTCTGCCCTAAGATGTCAGGAGAGTCTTAAAAAGAGTTTCCCAAAGGAAGTGTCATTGGAGACAAATCTTGATGATGAGTAGGAGTTGACCAAGTAAACATAAAAACATGTTACATTACAAATGTTGCCCTTGGGTGTACATTCATGATATCCTTCCAGATTTTTCTGTATATAACTCCCAGTAGCAGCCCTCTTTTCTTTATCATTTGTGAACTTTTGAAGCAATTATGTACCTTCTTTAAAATATTCATGATGTTTTCTCTTATGGAGGAAAGCCTTCCAAACAATGAAGCCCAGTTTTCCTCTTAATGCTTGCTGGGGTCCAACCCCAGCAGGTCCAGGGGACCCCAAAGGTGTGGACGGAGTCGGCGAAGAAGGAATGACACGGAGACAGCGTTCAGTTGATCAGCAGCCTTGCCAGGATCTCTAGCCACAATCTCCAGCCAAGTTCTGTGTCCATGTTCTCTTGCTAGTTCTCCAGCCAGGTTCTCCAGGTTCTCCAGCCAGGTTCTGTAGCCATGTTCTCTCGCTAGGTTCTCCAGCCAGGTTCGGTTTAGGTTCTCCAGCCAGGTTCGGTCGCCAGGTTCTATAGCCGGGTTCGTCAGCCAGGTTCTGTAGCTGGGTTCTTCAGTTAAGAGGTTTTATTCCCTCCCTAACTTCAGGGGAAAATCCCTACCTGGGAAACAACCTTTCTCAGAGAGGTGACCTTGGTTAAAATACATAGTGCTAAGAAGGTGACCAAACATATTAAGAACAGTATGCCATATATGCCAGGTCCCTTGAAACAGCAAGGATGTACCAGCTCCCGGCAGATGCTCTCACAGGAAAGCACTGCCCCCGACCCCAGCTTCTCCACCCAGCCTGGCAGTCACATTCTCCTCTTACCCTATAATTTTCTTACCACAAGAGGACTAAATCATGGGCAATCCATCAAGGTCGACATTTTTTTTTTCCTCTCTTCTGTGAAGCTTTTTCTGTCCATCCAAGCAGAAATTATTGTCATATCTTTGTATCATACCTTCATCTGGCACGTTCTGTACTGGTATTAGATAAGTTTATAATATTGCAATTGCCATTATCTCTCAGTTATAAAGTTATGTTTTCAAAAACACCAATGATTTATAAATGGGATATGAAATCAAATGCTGTATTAAGTCTATACGTTATAAAATTCACAATAGCTCTAAAAATGATAAAATATTTTAAAATATGCATCTATGATTTAAAAGTACAATAATTGTTAACTTATCACATCTTATTCACTAGATTGGCAGGTCCTCAGCCAGTAGCAAGAATCATGTCTCATTCATCTTATTACCAATGTTTATCCAGTGGCTGGATATCATGTTGGCTTAAGAATGCTTGTTGAGTGCATGAATGAATTAAATGAATAAGTTTTAGCTGGCCATACATTTTATATATTTCAACACTCTGGTCTGGCTACTATGAATACATACATAATACTAGAGGCCCAGTGCAAGAATCCGTGCACCAGTGGGGACCCTCGGCCTGGCCTGCAGGATAGGGCCAAAACCGTCACTCCGACATCCCCTGAGGGGTCCTGGATTGCAAGAGGGCGCAGGCCAGGCCAAGGGACCCCACTGGTGCATGATCGGGGCCGGGGAGCGATGCAGGAGGTTGACCAGCCAGGGATGGACCGCAGGAGGGCTCCAGGGCATGTCCAGCCCAATAGGCAGGACCCCAGCAGCAAGCTAACCTACTGGTAGGAGCTCTGCCCCCTGGTGGTCAGTGCATGTCATAGCAAGTGGTTGAGCAGCCTTAGCATATCATTAGTATATTACACTTTGATTGAACAGCCAACCAGTCAACTGGACACTTAGCATATTAGGCTTTTATTATATAGAATAGGACGGCATCATACTAGGATTTCATTTGAAATAAAGCAATAGTCACAGAAAGATTCAATTGCATTTGGAATAGAGTGTCTACTATTTTTATTGTGTTAACTATTTTAAAGGGCACATTGACTATCCAGGATGACCAGGATGGTGTTAGGCCCAGAAGGCAAGGCTGGGGAAAAAAATGGGTAGATATAGCCTGCAAAAGAAAAGCAAGTGTAAAACATGATAGTTGTCTTCACACATCTGAAGGACTGTCTGTGTAGGTGTAAAAAGGCCTGATGTGTGGAGCTCCAGAGAAGCAGAGAGCAGTATGATGACAGTTCCAGGAGGAAATTTGATTCTCTCAATAAAATGCCTTTGCAAACCACTGTTATGAAGCAATGGAATATCTTGTGATATAGTGAGCAACCCATCTCTGGATGTATCAAAGCAGAATCTTACTGGTTAAGCGTGATCAACACTGGATAGAGTGGTAGACTAGATGTCCCACTGGACTTCCTCCCATTTTAAAAAAAATTTTTATGATCCTTCTCTGGAGAGGTCCACCATAACACAGGAACCAATTAAAAATGATAAGTCTTCTCAGAAATGACCTATGAATTTCCAACTCTATTATATGTTATCAGTGAAAATGCGTCTACCCATCTATCCATTAATTTAGCCAACCAATTAACACTGATCTCATACCTGCTGAATGCCAGTCACTGGCCCAAGGTCTGAGGTTATAACAGTGAGCAAAATAGACATAGTTTCTGTGTTCATGAACTCATATCTAGTACAGACAATAATAGGCCCACGTAAATAGGAATTAAACCTATAGTGGGTGCTAGGGAGAAAGGCAGGGGAGGCAACAAGAGCAGCTGGGCTAGTTGGAGGGCTCAGAAAGGGGCTGCTTTGACTCAAGTCACTTAACCCCTCTAGTCACCACCAACTGCTGTTCAACTGGGCAGAAAATATTTGCCTCACCATTACTTTGAAGAGATTTTAGCCTGAAGTATTCATGGTCTTTATAACCTTGGAGAAGGTCACCTGACCTCCTGTAAACCTCATCACCAAAATGGGAAGCACAATAACCCCTGGGGTCCTAGGCTGTGAGGTCATGCTTGTAAGCCTAGGGTCTGCCATGGAGAAATCCCCAAGAACTGGCAATCAGTACTACTGAAATAAAAGAATAAAAGCTTGCATAATAAGAAAGTAAGATGCCAACATAAATTCTAGATGTGTAAATATTTACTCTTCTAGTTATCTCTCTCCGGCTTCAAATATCCCCAGGCTATTGGATGAGAGAGGGGAGAAAGAAAGAAAGAGGGTTTGGTGACATTTTATCTCAATTTCACTGGAGGTCATAACACTCCTCCCTCCACTCTCCATTTCCCTCCTTAGAGGTAGTTGCTATAGGATGAAAAACATCCTTCCTTCTTTCCTTCATATTCAACCCTTTCTTCTCCTTAAAAATCAGGAAGGTCATAAAGGGCACTTCTGGAGAAACTAGACCACCTCTGCTTCAGCCAGTGCAGCCACCAAATGGAAATTCACAGTGGTGTCTCTCTGGCGTTGCAGGAGGAGACCGGCCCGGTATGAATGAATAATCCACATTTCAAGCAGGATTATGGATATAAATGAAAGACGAAAAGCACATCAGGGTACCCATTCGTCACACATCTCCACACAAAAGCGCAGCCTTGTTGTTCTCCTCATCCCCAGCTAACTCCGCTTCCCACTGCACTCGGTGCCCAAACAGGCACAACATAGAAAAAGATAAAGAAAAAAGTAGGGCAGAGAGATAGACAGCCGCCAGCCAGCCAGGCGGGGTGAGAGGGCCTGTGAGGGCCCTCCGTCGCCTCCTTTCCTATCAGCACTCTGGAGCCCCCCTGAACTTTGGGGGTCAGATGATCTCCACCAGGGGCTCAACTGTCACCTCCCCGAGTGGTGTCACTGAGCACCTGGCCACAGCCTCCCTGAAACCTGCCCCCACACGGGTTCTCCTGTTATCTCCCTCTTGTCTTGACAGCTAATACAGCTCCTGCAGCCGTTGTATCCCATTAGGTCAAGGCAATGAAAACGAATGCCGTTTTCTTGATGGCTTATGCAGAATTGCTGTAATTTGAAGCAAGCTTCCCTGGCCCTGCCTCTCCCTGTCTCTGTCCCCCACCCCCTGTCACCCCCGCTTCCCTGACTGCTCCCGCTTCCCCAGCCCCTCCCAGCCCCTCTCTGGCTGTCTTTCTTCTCCCTTTTCATACTGAATATGCTGGGGCCCTGGCAGGCTGCCATTCTAACTGCACATTAGAAATGGTAGAGTTTTCCTCTATCTGATTCTATAAAATGAGTTCACCAGAAGGTGCAGACCCAGCACATTCGTGGTTTTCCCTATAAATTACTTTAACACTGTGTCCAATCATATATATAATTTCAGATTTTCAATTTCAACTCACTGCTGTGTCAGCACAGACTCCACTGATATGTCTAACGTATTTAGCTTAAAATGAAACGGATGGCATTTCATTACCAGGAAGATAATATTTTTGAATATGTTTCCTGCATGGCAGGATCCATCATTATTCTGCCATTTTATGTTCAGTGTGTGTAATAGCTTTTTAATGCTTTGACGTGTTTTATTTATGTGGGTAATATTTTTCTAATACCATAGGACAGTTTAACTCATTGGACACATTAGAAAATCTTAATTGGATGCTTTTAAATATTAGCAAGGAGGGGGGAAGGCTGAACAAATGGCCAATATTTTTATTTAAAATGCTGTCAAGTAACCAAAAAGGCACAAAATTGCTCAACTCTTGTTTATTTATCTATTCTCCCCCCACTCCACTCCCTACCCCGTAGACTCCCCATAAGTATGCACACTTTGGAGAGGAAACAGAAAGATAAAGAAAACCCCTTAGCCCCTTGAGACTTAGAAGCTGTCAGGGTGGAAGCAGAGGACACGGGAAATATTGAGCAAGCCCCAGTGTGAGTGACAGGAGCACTCTCATTGGCGGAAGCTTCTGACAGCGCTGAAATCTTTCATACCAGGTTCTCGGCTCTCTGACCAAAGTCACGGGATGTTTAAAAGGAGACTTTTTCTCAAAAGCTGTCTTTGCAAAGAAAATGCAAAGGGAAGTGTTTCGCCTTAAAAACTTGCAGGGAGCCGACTCTGCTAGAGGCATTTCTAATTAACAGGGAAGTGCCAGAGAGAGCACTTTCTTCTGGCTCTTTCCCCTTCGATCAAAGCAGCAGCTGGCGCTTCCAAAGAAAGGCCTGGAAGTCAGCGTGGAAGGTGCTTTGCCTTCCTGCTTCAGATCAGGGCAGCTCCCTCAGTCAGCGGCCAGTGGCCAGCTGGCTGCTCGCTCTATAGAACTCCTAGCCTGGGCTCACTCACATGTGCCTTTCTTATACATATGTATGTGTATGTATATATGTGTCTGTGTATGTAAATATACTGGGGTGGGCAAAGGTATATTGTGAGTACATGAAACAGAGTTTATTCTTATATTATTATTTATTAACTAGAGGCCCGGTGCATGACATTCGTGCACTGGGGAAGGGTCCCTCAACTCGGCCTTCACCCTCTCGCAGTCTGGGACCCCTCAGGGGATGTCTGAATGCCGGCTTAGGTGCACTCCTCGCGGGTCCTTAGCATTGCTGAGAGGTCCTTTGCACTGCCACAGAGGCAGGAGAGGCTTCCGCCACCTCTGCACTCGCCAGCCATGAGCCCGGCTTCTGGCTGAGTAGCACTCACCCTGTGGGAGTGAACTGACCACCAGGGGGCAGCTCCTGTGTTTAGCGTCTGCCTCCTGATGGTCAGTGTGCATCATAGTGACTGGTCATTCTCGTTCAGTCAATTTGCATATTAGGGTTTTATTATATAGGATTATTGTATTATTTATTCGTATTATTTCCATATAAACTATAAGCCTACTTTTGTTCACCTCCATATATACACAAATATATAAATATATGTATACATATACATACATACATATGTATGTATTTTATGTTTCCCCAGCTTTATTTGTTTTATATATTCTTATTGATTTTAGAGAGGAAGGGAGAGGGAATGAGAGATAGAAAGATCGATGATGAGAGATAATCATTGATCGGCTGCCTTCTGCATGCCCCACACTGGGGATCGAGCCCTGCAACCCAGGCACGTACTCCAACCCAGAATCAAACTGTGACCTTCTGTTCCTAGATCAATGCTCAACCACTGAGCAACACCGGCTGGGCTCCCCAGCTTTTTAGAACCCTAATTGACTAATAGAATTGTGCACGTTTAAAGTGGATTGATGTATACAACCTGCTTTCCTGTGTCTAAAGTACAGCCCCTATTTCTCTAACTGCTGCTCTCTGAGGGAAGAGCGAATACACATGGATTCTAATTCTGGGCCACCTCTGATCACCCATGGGATGCTGAGCAGTGACTGCGGTCCTCTGAGCCCAAGACAGTTATGTGTAAAACAGAGCTACAAGTTCCTGCCTGGAGGCCACTGAAAGAATAAGGTATCTTCCAGGTAGACACCCACACAATCCATAGCTTACACAGTAGACACACAATGAAAATCATGTTTGCTATAATTAACAACATGCTTTGTTGTTAAAAATGGGCCAATCTTTCCCCTTCTCTCTCCTTCAGATTCCCCAATCTAAAACAGAAGACTCCAATCTGCATGCTGATAATAGTTTCCTTCCTACAAATACAAGTCAGCATAGCCCTGACCAGGTGGCTCAGTTGGTTGGAATGCCATCCTATACCCAAAAGGTTGTGGGTTCAATCCCCTGTCATGTTTCTCTTTTACATGGATGTTTCTCTCTTTGTCTCTTCCCCCGCCACTTCCTCTCTCTAAAATCAATAAAACATATCCTCTGGTGGAGATTTTTTTTAAGGTGGCATAAAAGCACAATTACAGTATTTCATTTATTCTAACAAAGCTCCTTTTGTAGTGAAACTCCAAGTTTTGCCTAAGAATATTTTAAAGAGATTTTCCTGTTTTGCCAGCTTAGTTTTTTCCCCCCTATATTTATTTACTTCCTTGCTCTTAAAAGGGTGGAAAATTATAGCACAAAACTCCTTCAAACAGAACCTACCACTAAGGATTCCCTGAGTCAATTTATATACTTGAAAGTTCTTGTAACTTTTCTAGCTCTCAAAGAGTTGGGAAAATTATCACCACTATGGGAATCATGCTACAATATGTAAATATCAAATTAACATGTGCACCTTAAATTTACACAATGTCGCATGTCAAATGTATTTCAATTTAGAGATTTTTTTTTAAAGAATTTTGAAAACAACACTAAGGAAAGGGGTTAGCAAACTTTTCTGAAAGATAAATATTTTTTGTTTTGCTGGCTGAATTAGGCTCTGGTGGTGCCAAAACAGATAGAGAAAATATAGACTGAATGAGCATGATTGTGTTACAATAAAACTTTATTCACACAAAAAAGGCAGTTGACTATAGATCTTAGCTTGCAGACTGACCTCTGATCTAGGACATTAATATACCTTCATTTTTCCATTTCTCAAGGACCAAAACATAGTCACAAAATCAAGTTCAGAGAAAATAAAATGTCAGTGATGATGGTTTAGGTTGGGCAATGGTTTAGGTTGGGCAAAGGATTTTGTCTGGCATTATTGGATTCTGTACTATCTGTTATTCTTAATCTGTTTTGAAAATCATGATCTTATAGAAATTTGCAAAGAGAAAGTTTCAGTTTTTGACCCAACCCTCTATTATAAATACTTCAAAGTTAACCTAATTTACTGATGACCAGTGGGACAATTTTTTTCAAGGCAAAAATAGCATAAATCACTCATTCCTTTAACCAACTCTACTGAACTACTCTGTGCTAGACACTGGTGAGAAGCAAAGCATAAATAAATAAAATCCACCTCCACACATTTATGTGTTAGTGGAAGGAAACAGATGGTATATCCTTAAGCCAATAAAAAGATAAATTGATTTACCTGTAAATATGAATGACAACCAAAAAGGTTGGTGTGACAGAAAGGAATGAGTCTAGGGACAAGGAGGAGTCCTGAGAATGTGGCTTCTTTGAGGAGGAAGCATAATCTGAGATTTGGAAGGACCAAAGTGACCATGCCCAGACCTTTGAAAAACCGGTAACAACAATGCCCAAGTCAGAAGGCAAAATAAAATAGTACAGAGAGTAGAGGGAAAGCAAGGAAGCCAGTGCTGTTGGAGTACAGGACATGACAGTCACATAGACAGTTTTAGTTGCTAAATAGTAAAGACTAGGTGTTGTCCTCATCAATAGAAAAGTGTTTGAACTGGTTAATTCCCAATTATAATACTTGTTAACAACTTTGAATAAATCATCTCGAATGACCCCATGAGCCTACCAGGTTACAAACGTCAGAAATTCCTAATTACTCTGTTACAGACCTCCTTCTGACCCCCATTTCTAAATCCCTGCTCAATTCCTACTATTCTAAAAGGAGCTGGGACAATGCAGACGGGTACATGCAGATCAGCACAGCCTGATTTTGAGTTGCTCTTTCAAGAAACAAAGCAGAAGCTAATTGATAATATTCCTCTTCCAAATTATTTGGTACTTTTCAGCTAAGAATATCAGAGCACTTGTTTGCAATTAAATCATTAATCCTCATGACGATCCCATCAAGAAAATATCTGCTTTATTACCAGTTAGAACACTTGGCATTTACATTGCTCATCTTGAGGATGCAATTCAATCATATGCAGTTCATTAATGCATACAATACATTCAGGAGGCACGTCAGCATTCTGGTCCCTGGTTACAGATAAAGAAACTGCGGTCCCCAAAGGAAGAGGCATTTCTAGGCAATTTATCTGAATGAGAGTGGTATCAAGAATTACTTGATGCCTGATCTTATTTAAGAACTAGTGGCCTGGTGCACAAAATTTGTGCACATTAAAAGAGAATTAATTAGAGGAAATATTTTGATATGGCTATTTGCCCTTTCTCTATAAAGAAGTGCCAGAGATGAAAGAAAATTAGTAAAATGTATATGAAAATCTCCCTCCTGTCAGAGTCTGTGCCCACTGTGGGACACAGAGTCAAGTCCCCGCCCACACACACACACCTCAAAATCATGCAAGACCCAGACCCGGCTGGCCCACCCCTGTCAAGCCCCACGGGGGAGAGGGGCACAGCCTCAGGTCCCCCGATCTGGCCTCAGGTCCTCTGGCCCCAGTGCCGGGGTGCAAAGGTGTGACAACCATTTACATATTAGCTCTTTATTATATAGGATCACCTTTCATGCATTGAGCTTTCAAACATTTAAATGCCTATAGTTGTATAATTGTTTATAAAATCAACTAGATGAGCATCTACCTGAGGGTAGGAACCCAGCCTTTTTTAATACTCCCCATAATAATGTCCTTAGAGCAATATAAAGTTTGTACAATGTGGACACACATTTCTCCCTTGACCTTCATCATGACCTTATGAGTCAAATTGGCTGTTGATGTCACCATTTTACAAGTGAGGAAATGGAGGTTCAGAGAGATTACGAGACTTTCTCATCAGTATATGGTTAGTCAATGAAGAAATCAGACTTTGAACCCAGGAATTTGATTTTAAGTGTGGTGTTCTTTTCTCTGTACCAGTGTTTCTCCTCTAACCTCTTAGGTTTTCCTTGTAAGATAATTTGTCCTTGACCTCCATCTAAGGTAGTGGTTCTCAACCTTGGCTGCACATTAGAATCACCTGGGAATCTTCTTAAAATCCTGATTTCTGGGCCTCATCCTCTGGAAATTCTGTTTCTTTGTTATGGGGTGTGGCCACAATATTAGTAACAAAGAAACCGAATTTCTGGAGGATGGGACCCAGAAATCAGGATTTTAAGAAGATTCCCAGGTGATTCTAATGTGCAGCCAAGGTTGAGAACCACTAGTCTAAGGCATTTTGTTTTCTACATCCAAGATAGTGCCGGATTTATGTTTGACACCTACACAGTTGTTCCAAGGTGTGGACTTGGAAAGAAGGGTTATCATAAAGATTTCCTTCAGTTGGTAATGAAACCTACCATGAACAAAGAAAATAAGTTGTGCCGTTTAGCTTTTGATTTGCCATATTGTATTTTGGAATATTCAGTCAGGAAAATAGAAATCATTGTAGGCATTTCAAATGGAGAAAATTTAATTCAGGAAATCTATTTAAAAGGTGCTGAAAGGCTGTAAGAGCAGGAGGAGAAGAGGTTGGATTTGCAGAAATGAAAGTAGGTGAGGTCCAGATGCTACTAATGGCACTGTGTTGAGTGAAGCCTTTAAGCCTGGACTGTTAGGTCCACAGAAGAAGTGTCCACTCAGATCAGCTGGAAACACTGAAATGGTGTTGCTGTGGCCTGGAGTTGGAAATCACCGCACCCCAGAAATCACCACACGGAGTGAGCCTGAAGCCACAGCCTCTTTCTTCCTCCCATCTGTTAGTTCCTCGGCAGTGCCTCCTACGTGCAGATGCCAACAGGAGCCTGGGAAATGTAGCTTGCAGACTCCAAGCCTCAAAAGGGCACTTTGTGGAAAGGTGGGTATGAGCGGGGAAGACAGAGGGAAAGGAATGGCATGTTCTGCATTATGAAGGCTTAGGGCAGATCAAGCAGTGAGTGCTAGAGCTGATACTTGTCCCCAGGGCAGGGCTCTATACCTCAGTGACAGAGGCAACACTACGAAGGCTACTCCCATACTCTACCACTTGCATCCCAAAAAAGGTTGAAAATAAAATACACCTCCCAGGAAACCAATGTGCTAAACTGAAATGCTGAGGTTGTTTGTACTTTAAAATCCATAAGGGAGGATAAGGAGCCTACCCTAGAAAGAAAACAGTTGTCATTAATACAAAACTATGTCATATGTCTCCCTGAAGGGAATATGAACCTCAGCTAAACTGGGAGTGAGCAGTGGAAGTGGAACAGTAGAGAGAGTTGTGAGGAACAACGTGGGAGGAGGAAAAGTGAGCAGCAGAAAGATCAATAGTCAGAGAGAAACCAGGATGTAGTTTCAGAGTGAAACAAGTAAAGAAATAGATCCCAGGAAGAATCTATTACAACGGACAGAGAAGGGAGGTGGAGGGATCCAAAACAGGTTCTCAGAGCCTGGACAGGTTGACTACCAACCAGTAGAGTTTTCAAAAAAGCTTCAAGCAATAGGGTTGGAAATGCCCATCAACATCCAAAGGACAAAGAGGGGCATGACAACCAAGTGCACTATACTGCCTCAGTTTTCCAGAGATGATTTTGTTCCTCCAAAGGAACAAAGACACCCAGGTTTTGATTGAGGGGAAATTCTATGCAAAGTCTCATTCAAGTTGTGATTTCTGGCCACTCATGCCGACTGACCTGATGGTATGGATTTGTGACCTTTTCTTTATGGAGGTAGAAGTACACACACACACACACACACACACACACTGTGGTGTGTTTCTTATTCCTTATTAGATAAGGCTGGGTCCTCTTAGCCAAGTGTTCAAGATCCTTAGAATCCTAACACAGACTTATAATTTCAGCTTCATCTCCCATCATCTCCACACACAGACCCTCCGATATGCACTTCAACATGTCCTGTCTTCGCTCCATAGGTAGCAACCTCCGCCCCTCTCTCCACTCCTCATTCTCCACCTAGAAAACTCCTTCTCATCTTTCAGGGTTCATCCCCAGTAAAGTTATCCTGCCTCTGTAAATTCTCTATGACCTGACCAGGAACAATCTGTCATTCCCTACTCTATCCCTCAGTGCCTGTACACAGCAGAGGTGACAGCTCTCATAGCACTTGCACTCACCTCTTCACCAAGCCTTTTGCTTTGGCCACTTCCCAGATTATTATCTGGACATTCATATACCCCATATGCAACCCACACTGTTGAGGATTTGAGGCTCAGGCTCAAACTGATAATCCTGATCCCTGGCTACAATTAATGATTCAGATACGGACACATTCCCAAATCAAGCCAAAGACGCAAGAGGAGAGATGTGCTGCCCACTGTAGAGAAAGCAGCTCCCCTGCTCTTAGGAGCGCTCCTGGAGAAGGAAAAAGAAGAATGAAACTCCATGTGAACTTGAGTAAGAGACAGCTTTAGAATGACGCTGACACTGTGGATGATGAGCATGACAGACTAAGACAGGATCCTCAACGACATCTTCGATCCACTGAATCAAACCAAACAGGAACCTAATTGAGCTCGATGGACAGTTACATAAGAGGAAATAAATTTTTCTTTACTGCTCAAATCCAGTGGAATTAGGTTTTCTGTTAGAAGCAGTGGAAAACCACTTTAATCAACACAAACACTACACCACCCCGTATTGTGGTTAAGATATAGATGTGTGTGTCCCTCTCCCTCAGCAGACCATGGTCTCCCATGAGCTTCCACAGTGCAAGGGAAGTCCTGACATCATCCTCATGCCCCCAGTCTCTGACCCACACTAAGTTGTCAGAAAACGGCTGTTGGGTATAATGGAATTGAGGTAGGCGGTCATCCTACTTGCTTTGAGGAAGTTCTGAAGCAATACAATGACCTCTCTGCTTCTTCACACACAGTACTAACCTGTCCTTCCTTCCCCTTCTGTGTCAGCACACCTAGCCCCCAGTGCCCAAGTCACTGACCCTCTCTCTGGCCCACACTTCCAATTTGCACTGCCACTAAATGCCAATCTGTTCTAAATCCCCCAAACCAAGCTCCCCCCACATATCTTCCTCCCTGCTTCGAACACCTTGTTCTGACCATACACATGACTGTTTTTGGATAAATGAAACTGTCTTCACTCTGCTCACCAGACTCAGGTCTTGCTTCCCTCCTCTTTCTCCAACCTGCAGCCAGAGTGATTCCTCTAAAATGCAAATCCAGTCCTGATGACCCCATGATTGTATTGTAGCAATGCTTCTGGATTACCACCAGCACCTCTAAGACAATGAGCCCTCCCTTTGGGGCCTTCACATAAGCTATACTCTTTATCTGGAACACCTTCCTCCAATTCTCCATCTGTATAAATTCTTCTTCCCCTTAGAACCCATTTTAGCCATCATCTCCTCCAAGAAACTTATCATATCCCCCTGCCGCACAGTCTATGACCAGCTCCCCCTCTGTCACTCAGAAACAACCCAAATCTACCTCTCTCATAGCACTCACCATACTGTATAATATTCAACTATTTATATGTCTCTTCTGCCAGGCTTTCAACCAATTGCAGGTAGCCAACTGTAGTCAAAAACCACATCATATTCACCACTGCATACTCAGAGCCATGCTTAATAGTGAGGAGGTGCTCAGTAAACCCTTTTGAAGAGAATCAATGAGTTAACCCCTTCCCCGGCAGAAACGTGTATACTCGTTTTCACAAAATGTTCTTTTTCAGTCGTCGACGAGTATACTAAGAAAATATGGTAAAAAAATATGGTTTATAGGAAGACGAGTTACAAACTGTTTTCATAACCAGCATCAAAAATACTATATAGAACCAAAATAAAAAAATTAGTCTGAAAAAGAAACGTTTTTAACAAAAAAATTGTTGGGGAAGGGGTTAATGAATGAAGAAAATATCGGACAGTCAAATAACATCCCACTTTCAGCTTCACATTCTCACTTTAAGACCTGTCAAAAATGTGTTCTTTCTCATTATTTTTAAAAATCTTTCATTCAAAATTGCATAAAATAATCTACCTAAAGCCACTAGAAATCATTATCAAACAACTCTTTTGTGACCCAACTTCACACTTCACTACTGTACTTGCTAGTACATCACTCTGCCATGCATGAATGCCTGCATGAATCTAATTAAGGATGAATTTTCAGGTTGTGTGTTGGCCAGCCATTACATAGAAAATACAGACATCCGAAAGTAAGTCCTGATATAGCTTCCTTTTTCCTAGTCCTAGTGAGAAAAAGGAAAAGATTCCTAACCAAAGAGGATTAGGAATATAATGGAGTATCATCCCTCCCAGCAGGACCCGCTAGACCTTGATAGGAGGTGCACTGTTTCAGCCATCTGCAGGTCTCCAAGGAGCCTGGGAGAAATGGTTCCTCACCAGCAAATCTTCTAAGGCAGTGGTTCTCAACCTTCCTAATGCCGCGACCCTTTAATACAGTTCCTCATGTTGTGGTGGCCCCAACCATAAAATTATTTTCGTTGCTACTTCATAACTGTAATTTTGCTACTGTTATGAATTGTAATGTAAATATCTGATATGCAGGATGTATTTTCATTATTACAAATTAAACATAATTAAAGCATAGTGATTAATCACAAAAACAATATGTAATTATATATGTGTTTTCAGATGGTCTTAGGCGACCCCTGTGAAAGGGCCGTTCGATCCCCAAAGGGGTCGCGACCCACAGGTTGAGAACTGCTGTTCTAAGGGGCTAGAACACCTCAGGCCACAGGCTGTCCTGTAGGGACAGCCACTGGCAGTTCTGTTACCTGGACAATGAGAGGAGTCCTTCTGAACAAGTATGGCCTGGTATTCAAGAACTAGTTTACAAAAGTATTAAAAAAAAAAACATCTCACACATACACTATCCAATCCCTTAAAAATACTCATCTAAGTCATACAGTCTTACTATTTAAAATTACTATGGTGCTAGGGGTGCCAGATAAGATACTCAATTCCCATTAAAAATTAATGTCAGGTGAACAAATATTTTTAGTGTAAGTATTTCAGTTGAATAGTGAAGACTTTTAATATAAATATGACCCATACAATATTTGGGGCATACTTACAACTAAAAACTTATTCACTGTTTCCCTGGAATGTAAATTTAATGGGGAGTCCTGTATTTTTTAGTTCCTAAAGCTACCAACTCATTATGACATCAAAATTGAAACTGCTGCATGATCACTCTACTTTTCATTTAAGATCTACAGGTTTCAATTAATATAGTATACAATCTAGTAACTAAAGAAAAAAGTTTGGGTATAATGCAACCATTGCCAAAGGGGACTGTCCTAGGGACCCTTATCAATACAATTACTCACTCAGGGCATGTAGTAGATACTTCCTTTCTGTTGGTTGATTTGTTTGCTTTGATAAAAAGGGTTTTAAAATAGTGGGCTTTGTTTCTTTCATTTGGGAGGTATGTGCACGTTTCATACAACTTGAGCTACCAGCATTCTCCAAGGGGCAGATACTAAAGATATCAGATGGTCCCCAGAAGCAAACACATCTCTCTCAGAATCACCAACAGTTGGCCCTCTTCTTCTGAAAGTGCATCCCCTCATGTCTCCTGATCCCGTCCGAATCCAGAGATGGATGAGTAACTGCACAAGCAAGAGAAGAACTGGGTTGTGTGAGCAAAAAGACACTGTGGAAATTCTCCAGGGGCTCCTCAAAAGAAAATGAGTCCAACCTCCTACATTAGTTAGCTTGACTCATTGGCTGTTCATGGCGAGGAGACTGAATTACAGCAGCCTATAATAGTTAAATAGTAATGTTTTCTTTGGCTCATTGCTCTGTGGTGAAATTTCCCCTGCAGTAACGGATGGCATCCCCAGCACCCTAAGTAGCAAAAGATGTGCCCCGTTCTCTCCACTGGTATGTTCATAGGCTATTGGATGAGGTGCCTCTATCAATGGTTTTTCAGGTAAGCACTCTGTCATTTGCCTTTCATTATTTTTCTGCACCGTCAAAAAAAAAAAAAAATGTCTGAATCCAAAACTGATTTCCAAGTCAGAAAGAAAGAGGCTTTAAGTCTCTTCTAAAGCAGAGACATCGTCTTCCCAATGTGTCATCAGCAGCTTTAAAAGCAATCCCCTTGTGTCTGTCACAGTGACTCAGAAAACTAGGCCAGTGATGATTCTGTCATTTAGTGGTTCTGTGGCATATGTGCTCTACCGCCTTTCATTTCTATGCTTCAAAATACTAAGTGGGCCATGCTGAGACATCTTTTTATCACAAAGTACTCCGTGTAATGGTTTTGGAACACTGGATGGGAAATGAAGAGGCGAGGAGGAGGGGGACTTCTGCATAATTGCTGCTTATTTCTGTCGCAAGTCACTAGTTGGCAAAACATGTATTTGAGGGACATTTAAGATTTGGCATTTCAATCCTTGAGTTCAGTCTTGGCAACTGCCCTTTGCATGGTGACATTTGAAATTTGACCATCCTAGACCGCCTTGTTGCCAGACAGCAGCCACTTTGGCAAGAGCTAATTCCAGGGGGAAGGGAAGAGGCTGTCTTCTAAAAGGAATGAATAAATGTCTGCCCAAGCCCCTCTGTCAGCCCAAAAAAGCAGCTGCATTCAAAAGGTTTCTCCTATCTTGTAGAGCCAGAGAAGGTGAACTGTTCCAGAGAAGGCCAGATAAAAACATGCTTTAATGTGTGTGGGGAAAAAACTCAATTTCTTAAAGGAGAATAATAGAGCTCAATGGTAGGATGAGGATGGTTCTTCTGTAATGAGGAATAAATATGCTATACTTATATTAAGCTAACCCTATTAACTTTAGTAAATGTTAAACCCAGCTTATGACTCTAACCTGATTTTTCTCTCAAAACTAGAGTTTGCATGTTAAATGCTTTTTTTCTTACTATACTTCTCAGTCCAGCAGTTTCAGCTCCTGACCTTCAACATCATCCTCCTGGGCATAGAAATTCACTGACAGAAAAACTGACGGCCAATTCAAGGATGTAGACCAGGAAAAGGCACATTGGAACCAGCAAGGACACTGTCTTCGTGTCCACAGCCCCTCCCCCAAACTGTTTGTTTTGCTTTCTCTCTCCCTCATAAAAACTTATGCCTGCACTGCAATGTTAAGGTGAGAGTCCTCCATCTTCTCGAGTGGCCAGCACTTAAATAAATCTGTTTCCTTCTTTCCAGCATCTTTCTCACAAGTTTGAGTTTGGTTGCAGCAGGCAGCCAAACCTGGTTTCAGTCACACTTCCCTTCCACCACCATTCCACTTCCTTTTACTATGTTTGAGTGCAGAACACACACAGAGCACACACTCTATAAATTCCATCCAGACCATGGTTATTGTGTGCCACTAACATGAGTCCCCTTCAATCAAGATCATTATTTTTTCATAGTATGTCATGTCCCCTATTCTCTTTAAATTATGACAAGCCTTGATTAAGGAAAGAAGTTAATTGAAACTCTTTAATTTCTTCCTAGTCACTTATCCCTATACTCTGCTGTGTCCTTTATTGACCTCCAAAAAAAATTTTAAAGAGAGGCAAGATAGTCAAAGAGAAGACAAGTGGGTGTTGAGATGGGTTAGGAAAGTCCTGAAAAAAGTCTACAGAGAACCTCTAGCATCAGTTTTTATTCCCTAAGAAGTTGGATGGGATTAAAACACATCTAGAAAAGGATAGATATACCACTTCCCTCTCCTATGATAAAGTAATAACAGCAAACATTAATATAAAGCTTAAAGGGTTCTAAGCATTTCACATTTTCTGACCCATTCAATCCTCACACATCATATGAAATATATATCTGTCTTTCAGCAGATGAGAAGACAGCCCCCAAGAGGGTAAAGAACTTTCCCAGCATCACACAGCATGTAAGTTGCATAAGAACCAGGACTTAAACCTGGCAGCCTAGCTCTGCTCTCTCTAGGCTGCCTCCTGTGGGTTGGAAGTGTTCATTTGTCCTTACTCTCCACCTGCTCTCTGTTATACCCCACTGCCGGAAACCAATTCCAGCATGTTCAACAGGGCTGAATTATCTGGAGTGGTAATGGCATTTCCTTCCCCAAACCTGAATAGGATACATTAAATTGATTGTTGGCTGCCAGACAGCTAAAGGGCACCTTAATCTACATGTTCTTGCCTCCTACTGGCCAAACACCTGAACAGCTGTAGGCTAATTCCCCCATTCTGACAATGCTTATGTATACCCTCTGAAGTGTATATCTCTGCCTTGCCTCAGGAAAAAATTGTGTTAATAAAAAGCATGGAGACCTTGGACCTTAGACCTTAGAATTTAGATCTTAGGTTCCTTTAAGCTACGCTCCTCTGACCCCCAAATGCCTTTCAAAATTATATTTCGTCTCTGGACTCTTTAATCTACGCACAGCCTTCTCCAGATTCCTGAACCCTTCTTAATGCTGGAACAAGAACCCCGGCACCCCACATTATTTTCTCTTGGGCCTGAAACATGGAGCGACAGATTGATTGTTTCACAGATTACACAGAAGGGTAATCTATCTTCCAGGGTCCAGAAAAAATGCCTGGAAGATAGAAGATAAGAAATGTGCCAGCTTCAATCCACAAATCAAGGTCATTTGCCAAAGTACCTATATCAGTGGCTCAGGGCTCAAGCAGAGAAGCAATAGAAAGTATGAAAAGACTGAACCCTAACTGACTGATTGGAGGGGTTTAGAGTGGGTATATATAGTATATACTTTGTTACAGACACTTGATTTAGGCATTCATGGGGCTGGTGAGCAATCTCTGCAAGGCCGCTATCCTCCGTGGTACTTCTGAAACCTGCAGGTAAAGCAGTTGGGAAGGGACTAGATAAAGTGGGGGAGAGCAAGGGTAAACTGGAATCCCAGATGGAGGTCATAAAGCCCCTGTAAGTTTTTTTACTGACTCTGGCCTTGATGGGATGAGCATCCTACAGAAGCTGGGAAGAGAGGGAAGTCTTGTCATGGAGCTAAGCACACACACTTAACCCAGAAGTTGGAAGAGCTGAAGGAGGATCTTGGGGAAAGTGAGCAGTGCGAGCCCAGCCACTGACCCCTGCCAACAAGGTGAGCCAGCAGAAAGGGACACTGCATGGGAGCTGCAACATGGCTGCTGCTTTGCTACCACCCTCCAAATCTCCCACAAGGATATTTCTTATGGCCTTGGGTAGCTGGACGTATACAGGAAGGGAGTTCTTGGAAATGTGCTTCAGCCTCGTGAAAACTGATATGTCCCAAAGCCACCACACAACCTAACTGGAACTGTTCCACACCACAATTTGGTGTTATCATGTCAGTATTGAACCACTTTGTCACCTAGTAAATCTGACAGGCAGAAAAGAATGGAAAAGATGTGGACTTTGGATCCAAACAGATCTGAGTTCAAATTCTAGCCCCAAAAGTTAGTTGCTATGTGATTTCCATAGTCTTTAATTCACAAATCTGTAAATCGGGGGTAATACAGCTATCTTGAATACAGTAAAGATTAAGCGAGATAATACCTATAAAGCACTAGATACTATGTATAGCACATAGTAAATATTTAATAAAAATATATGGGATATAAAATAACATATCATTGTAAATATATAGCAATGATAGCTTTTAAAACACTTTTTAATTTTGCAATAAGTTATACAATAATTAGATTAATTGAGGATGCATTTTTCTCGGCCAAATAGAGTTCTTATGCTTCATGAAGAACAATCTATGAGATTTCCAAATTTAGTATCCCCATATATTCAGAGTTTTCACACAAGATACACTCATTAAAATTTTTAAAGATCCTTTACTGAGATGTGATTAGGGAATCCCTTGAGTGCTTGAGTATTTTTTTGTTGCGGATCTTTGATCTAAATATTGTTATTTTAAGCCAGAAAGAAATACAGATACCTGGAATTCCTATCACAAATTAAACTCATGGCCTGTACGTGAACTCTACAGCTCAACACAATGGTGGATTCTATCCAAATACAAAGGGGAATAAGAACCTGGACAGCTAAAGTCTTTGGCTGTGCTTATGAGAATAGTATAAAATGGAAAGATTTGTGATATTTACTAAAACACCAAGTATGGGGGGGGGGAGCAATTATTCCCATATTACCTTTGAAGTGCATTTTCAGGTTAATGAAGAGCTTTCATAAACATGAATTCGAACTCTCTTGCTTAGAAGACTACTTTGAAGCTTTATTATTCTAGCCAAATTAAAATTCTGCAAGGAAACATGGTACAAAGTTATCAATCTCTCAGAAATGAGGTGTTCCCAATCATTACCACGCCTGACATTTAGCATTTATGTGTAGGAAGCATGCAAATTTGTAGGCTCAGTTCCGCTGCTGTCCTACGACTAAACTTCAGGAATTTAAATGATTTAAGGACAGATGTGTTGCAAAGGGGCACTTCATCTAGATTAGTCACTACGCATTGATAGCCACAGTCCTTTTTGCAAAATGCACGGCACATTCTGATCCTGGGAAGCCTCGGCA
>NW_006294654.1:1471383-1477036 GCF_000327345.1 Myotis davidii | reverse complement strand
CGGCATTCTGATGTCCTTTCACTTGGTTGAGTGTTTCATTTGCCTGCTAATATAAAATTCATTGAGGCAGCAGGCAGCAATTGGAGCTGCTGGGCGTTCTAGTCCAGTGCACCACAATCCCATTGCAATAAGACTAATGGCAAAGAGGGCACCCCAGAATGACCCAGTTACCTGTTTGGCATAGCGTCAGCTTTCTGCATATGTGAAGCATGTGTGGGGGGTTTACAATGGTTTGGGATAAATCTGCAAATCTGACCACCAGAGACCAGGACTATTTCCACCGCAGTTCTATAAGGACTTAGCAAAAATGCTTCAGAGTGCTCAGCAGGGAAAGGAAATGTGATAATTGTGGGAAGATTGGACAATATATGAGAGTGAGCTCTTTCACACAAAAGAATAATGTCTGAGAAATGTTAGTTTCTGGTCGCATATCACTGAATTTCCATCATGCTGCTTTGAGAATGCAGAATGAGGGGGCATCGGTCAGTAATGCTTAAGTCTGAATAACCAACTGGACAACCACCTGAGGGTTGTGCTGCAAGCACAGGGGAGAGGGAGTGGGGCAAGAGAAGGCTCAAGGTCATCCTATGAACAGTGGAATTTTAACCTCCAGCTGCCAGACTTGAATCATGACATTTCAGCTCATCAATGCAGGAATAATACCTATTTTTATTTAAAGACTTTTATCATCCAAATTCACAAGACATTAGTTTGTGTGAGAAACACAATAGGATACTTTTCAGAGAAAAATAGAAAACCCATTTTGGAAAACCAAAATGAGATGAGAGGGTTTCTTGATAAATATGCTGTCTTACATCTGAGAAGACTTTAATGGTATCTATCTCACTCAAGTTTCCCTGCAGTAAAGTTTCCCTCGATCCATATCCTCTAACTAGCATAATAAAAATATATATATTGCCCAATAGTTACATCCAAGTTCCCTTCAACCAATTCCTGAAGTCACTCAATTAGTAGGTGATAAAATTGGAATCCCAAATAGTCCTGTCAAGACTATAAAACTTTTGTTCTTTCATCTTCATAATCCTCACTGGGTAATTTTTTAAAGCACTTTAATTGACAAATACTTTTTCATGCATTAGTCAGGACAGACCTCTCTAGGTTGCAGTAAAAAGTAATACCTGAATTCTTACTGGCTTGATATGTCACACAGTTCAGGGTGAGTCAAGCAATTCTTCCAGGAAGTCTTCTCCAATCAGTGACTTAAGTACCCATACAGCTTCCCTCTTGTAGCTACACCATCTAGAATCCTTGGTTTTCCAGGATCTCTGGGGTATAACATCCAAGAGGAGAGTATCACACTGGAAATGCATAGGCTACATGGCCCTTACCCTGGTGACCAGACGGCTGGGAGAGGGAGAGTATGAATCTTTCAGCCTTCTTGGAGGGAGATAAGAGTTCTGCATCCCAACACAATGGTGGGTTCTCCATTAATACAAAGAGGAATTGAAAGTTAGAAAAATACAAAAAAAAATGTTCATTATATCTACAGTGTGCAGCCCATTGTGCTAGAAGCTGTATAGCAATGCATGACTGCAGTTTTGAAAGAAAATGATATTCTAATGGTTTGAGAGATTGATCTAGAGAATCAGCTTTAATTTCAGGAATAATATAAAGGAGTAAAACAATGGAGAGGAAGCATGACAAATACTGTTTATCGAAATAGCCAGTCTCAAAATTCGAAGTTCCCCCTAAGTCAGTGGTTCTCAACCTTCCTAATGCCGCGACCCTTTAATACAGTTCCTCATGTTGTGGTGACCCCAACCATAAAATTATTTTCGTTGCTACTTAATAACTGTAATTTTGCTCCTGTTATGAATCGTAACGTAAATATCTGATATGCAGGATGTATTTTCGTTGTTACAAATTAAACATAATTAAAGCATAGTGATTAATCACAAAAACAATATGTAATTATATATGTGTTTTCAGGTGGTCTTAGGCGACCCCTGTGAAAGGGTCGTTCAACCCCCAAAGGGGTCGCGACCCACAGTTGAGAACCGCTGCCTAAGTGATAAGGTCAACTAAATCTCACCAGAAATGGAAAAAGCATTAGAGAAAAAGATTCTCTGATCATAAAATTTAACAACTTTTTTTTCCTCTTAAACATAAAAACTTTTTAAATCATTCTCTTAATATCACTGAAATTGTTTTCTCACGTAGAAAATTATTATAATACATATTCTACATTTCCTTGGGGAGTGCCTGTTACAATAGTAGGCACTCGAATAAGGAACATCCCCCCCCCCTTTTTAACCATTGATCTTTTTTACTTCATTCAATATAGGAAATAGTGGTTGCACCTGTCACAGGTTAGTCTCCTGGCTCATTCTTTAAGTCTCATTGTCAGAACCTAGCTATTATATGTCACATTTACTTCCCTAGGATCTTGCTAAGTGGCCAGCCAGGTAATTTGATAAAATCTTTTTGCTATTGTTTTAATGGATGATAATTAACTGGTATATTACTCCTCCAAAGTAAAATATTATATATGAATAGTAGTCCTCACTGTCTCAAGTCATGTTATGAATAAACAGTAAAACTTTTATACAGTGTGTCAGCCACAATGGGCAATTATATCCATGTCAGTGATTCTCAATCTCAGCACTATTGATATTTAGGGTTAGTTAATTCTTTGTTGGGGAGTGGGGGAGCTGTCTTACTGTACCTACACCCGCCACAAGGCAGTGGCAGCCTTGCCCCACCTGTGGGGGGTGTGATCACCAAAAATGTCTCCACACACTGCCAAATGCCCCCTAGTGGTAAGGGGCAAAATTGCAAACATCTCTCTACCCTCTGCATTGAGGATCACTAATCTCTGTAAAGAAACTAGAGGCCTGATACATAAAATTCATGCAAGAGTAGGCCTTCCTTCCCCGACTGCTGGCACTGGCTTCCCTCTGGCACCCAAGACCCGGGCTTCCCTCGCAGTCCTGATTTTCACCCAGAAGGTTGTCCGGAAGGATGTCTGGTCTAATTAGCATATTATGCTCTTATTATTATAGATATTTTTTCATTCCTTTTATGGCCAATACTGATGTTGCCTTCCAAATGCCATTACATATTTTTCCCTTGATAACAGAATCCTGATTTCATTGAACAGCAGGTAATGATGACCCTATTCTGAAATCAGAGGTAAATTCTCAAAATATAATCTAATTATGATAACCTCAATGCCTTTACCAAAAGTGGCTTAAGCACATTCACGTGACTCACCTCTGGCTAATAAGAAATAAGGAGGAGACTGTAGGGCTTCTTCAATGGGTTTCATTGCTGTCAAAAGAACTTAGATGCAGACCTGTCCTCCTTTTCCATTGGATCGTATTGCACCTGCATGTGATTATTAGAACCACTAAATTCATGAATACTTAAGTTATTATACAAACAAAAGCAATAAGCTAAGAGTAAGGAATGTAGGTCTTTGATGTAGTTGAGGCATGAATTTAACTAATCCTGGAGCTCCACCGCCTCCACATTTTTTTAAATGTATTAATAATTTACCCTTTGTTTAAGCCAGTGTGGTCAGGGTTTTGTATAATTAGTGCTAAGCATTCTGTCTGTCTAATACACTCTATATATCAGGGAAATATAGTCATCATCATGAACCCAAGCCTACAGGGCCTGGTTAGCTAAGGCTGCTTCCACATAATTAAAAAGAACAGGTAACACTGAAAAGCAGGCAATTGTGTTGTGTACACTGTGCCTTAGTGTTTCAGGAGACAAGAAGTGTAAATACCAGATTTGAATAACATCAAAATTATCCCATGTAAAAGGTTTGCTTATTCATTTGTTTATTAATTTAACACATTTACTTCATGTGTTTTGTGTTAGGGAGGATACACAGATAAGATCAAAATTCATCCTGCCCTCCAGTTACTTACAGTGCAGTAATAAAAAGGCATGTGCAGAATTTACTATAATACCTAGGTTATGATTACTAGTCATCATAAGTAGCTAGAATACGATGGACATTCAGATGAAGATGTTTCTTGCAATCTGTGGTAATGAAGCAAAATTTCACTATGAAAGAGTAATTTTTAAACTGAGTATTGAATGTATTTGTTTAGACTGGGGGGGTGCCGTGGGTTGAGAGGCAGGAAGCACCAGCCAGACAGGGCAGACTGAGCACAGGAATGCATGAGGAACTCCAAGACACTCCGTTTGGCTGGAATTTTGACCATGTAAAAGGTAGTAACGGCCACAAAGAAGACAATGATCACAGCCAGATCATGAATGGTCTTAAACATAATGGTAAGAAAAGCTCAAGTCAAGAAAAACGCAAAATAAAAATGACAGAGAACAAAGATCCTAAATGTTACAAGTTAAGGGATACGTTTATTTCCTTATACTTAAAAGGACATGGGAAAAAAAAGGAAAGAGGGATATCAGAACACTGATTGAGGTAAAATAAAATTAATGTCAATCTTATCATCTTCTCCATATAAGAGGCTAAGATGAGCAATTCAAGAAAAACCCAGTGGCCTCTTTTACCCTTTTGGCATCACAGAGTTGATCCATCGGCAAGCCGTAAACAAAAATGGGTTACAAATAGTCTAGGTAACACTTTCAAACTTTTACCCCTTCTAAAACTTTTACCCCTTCTCTCTACCCCAGGAAGATTATTACACATAGCCTATTTTCTTTAAGATTTAGGCAAGTTTTCAACCCTCAAGTAAACATAAGTAGTGTTAGCTTTTTAAATAAAGATGATTTGGTTTCTAGTCATATTCCCAAGTTGATTCAGTAATTCAACATAGATTCTGTTCTCAAATTATAGCATAAATCATTTACTATATAGTAGGTGGTTTAATGATTTCACAGAAAATGTAAAATCAATTTTGATGCAAATGTAACTTCAATAGAAATCACCACTTCCTCCACTTATCAACTGCATGACTTTAAAGATATTAGCCAACCTTTCTGAGTCTATATCCTCATAAAAAAAAGAAATAACCATACCTGCCTTCGAATGTTGGTGAAAGCATTGAATAAGGTGATATACCCAAATCACCAAAACAAATTGTGGTCCATGGTAAGTGCTCAGCCAAAGCTGTGCAGATGGGGGGGGGGGGGCATTTACACAATGTCTCAGAAACAGAAAACCACTCAGAGTAGAATACAAGAGAGGAAGCACTTATGAGAGGATATACGAATATCTTGTAGAAACCAAGAAAAGAAGTTATAGTGAAGCCTCATGGGGGACTAACTAGGAAATGGAAAGTCAGAAGCTGACTGAAACATCTCTTTCAGACCATGCTATTTCTGGTCCATGTGTCTGTATCTCTACTAGGCTCCTTCTCACTCTGCATATGGAGCACATGCCATGCCCAGCTTTACATCACCACATAGCCTAATACTGAATAAAGCTTTGAATTATGTGTATGGAGGTGGGGGATGCTGGGGTCCAACCCCAGCAGGTCCAGGGGACCCCAAAGGTGTGGACGGAGTCGGCGAAGAAGGAATGACACGGAGACAGCGTTCAGTTGATCAGCAGCCTTGCCAGGATCTCTAGCCACAATCTCCAGCCAAGTTTTGTGTTCATGTTCTCTTGCTAGGTTCTCCAGCCAGGTTCTCCAGGTTCTCCAGCCAGGTTCTGTAGCCATGTTCTCTCGCTAGGTTCTCCAGCCAGGTTCGG
>NW_006294654.1:1460971-1471348 GCF_000327345.1 Myotis davidii | reverse complement strand
TTCTGCTGGGGAAGGGGTTAAGAGGTTTTATTCCCTCCCTAACTTCAGGGGAAAATCCCTACCTGGGGAAACAACCTTTCTCGGAGAGGTGACCTTGGTTAAAACACATAGTGCCAAAAAGGTGAGCAAATATATTAAGAACAGTATGCCATATATGCCAGGTCCCTTGAAACAGCAAGGATGGACCGGCTCCTGGCAGGGGGAGAGTTAGATTGGTCCAGCCTGGATCTGGGGTCCATCAATCATCCAACCCATTCGGTCTGCCCTTCTGGCCTGATGCCCACTCGTTTCTGAGAAAGGGATCCTCTAAGAAGAGGGTATGCCGAAGGACAGGAAGTGATTGCCATGTCTAGTACAATCAACAAAAAGAAAGCCCTAATGCCCTCACTTTAATATCCTCCACCTTCAACAAAGGAATAGTAGATGGGACTATGTCTGGAAGGAAACGATTTCAGAGTTCAGAGGAACTAAAAGTTTTCAGCAAAAACCTCTGCCAACTGCTTAGCGCAACCCCAGCTCCTCTCCTCTCTGCTGTAATATATTAAGTTCTCTTCCATTACGGCTGTGTGTGTATTTCAGTTTGGCATCTCCCTCCAAAGTGAAACGGAGGTGATCATATTTCAGGAGGTGTTAGTTCCTGCGTGTGGAGTTGTCTCTGTGTTATAATTGCTTTCCGCCATGCAGCTGCCGCACATGAGCTAATCTACATGCTGTATGGCTTCGTTTACAGCAAGCCGGCCTCACACTGAGTTTAGAACGAGGCAGGCTCACTGGCACATCCTGCTTCCTGAGGCGTATCATCTCTTTGGATGCTTCGCAGTCTGATAATAACCATGTCATGATTGTGCAGTGATAGGTCCAAATGCCCCAAAACACTTGATGGATCTTAGCATAAAATGGCCATTTATCAACATGTACGACCTTTAGAATTTCCATATTCAAGCTGTAATGGCATAACGTTGATTAATTGCTCATGGCCCAATGTAACCTCTACATCCTGTGTTACTGGGAGGTTATAGCTACCCACATGACTTTAGATTTGCCTGGGAGGAAAAAGAGCTGGATACTCTTCAATAATAAGCAATCACCCCCTGGTTTCCCAGTGACCTCACAGGTTTCCTAAAGGAATGTGGGCAAGAACTTCTGCATATCACGTACAGTCCTGTAGAAAGCAGGAAGTCCCTTTGAAGATATCATGAGTATAGCTTGCAGACTTTCAAATCCGAAGATTTTTTTAAAAAAGTGATCATTGTATTCCAAGTATTCTTTGTTTCCAATTTTATAAATCTAAACTGATTATTCAAGTTGCGTGTTTTTTTCATAATTTCTCATTTAGTTACTACTGGTGCCCTTCATTGACATTAACAAAATCAGATCATTAAGTGCCTACTATACACTAGCACTAGCACTGTTGGTGACACTGGAAAGAGAGCAGTAAAAATGCTAGTAGAATATGTATTAGCTATTTCAGACTTTTCGGTTCTTTTAAATTCTTCACACACACACACACACACACACACACACACACACAAAACAAATCTGAATGCCTATGTCTATATGCAGATGACTTGGGGTTTTTGACACCTATCTGGTTCTCAACTTCGCCACAAAGCCCATGCCCACATGCCCTTCACTATAGATGTGCTCATCTTGAGGTTTTCTGAGCATCAAACATTCACATTAAAAAAAAAGAAACCAAAGAGTGGACATTATGAGAAGATTAAACTGGTTTTATACAAGAAAGGTAATTTAAGACTTAGTACTGCCCAATAAGAGAAGGGGCTGCTCCATGAAAGGGTGAGGGCCCTTCAATATTCTAATGCTTTTCAGAAATGCTGTAGAATGTATTTTGACATTCATAACAATAGAGCAATCTCAATAGCCCTTTCTAATTCTAAGATTCTGTTTCTTCCAAAACCATATTTGTTGACACTCTCCATTCTGCCAATCAAAGGAAGAATACTTAGAACTGTTTCCAATACCACCAGCTTAAGCAAAGGCTTAAATAAAGTATGCTTCTTCCTCTTCAAACGTCTTTCCCATCCTTCTCTTCCCCCATGGGTCTAGTGTCCTATCTTCCTCCTTACTGGTTTCTGCTCTTACAGGTTTTCTCATCAGTTGGCCCTAAATTTCACATTCAAATTATTAGCAGCCACCCTTTTGTGCATACCACTACCTGATGTGGGATTTCCCAGGGGCCCTCCATATACTGCATGCTCACCGATTTATAGAAAGTTATTGCTGAAAGGGATCTATATTAGTTTTCTTTGGTTAAATTTTTTATTTATTGATGAGAAAGAGAGAGAAACATCAATTTGTTGTTCCACTTAGTTATACATTCATTGGTTGCTTCTTCTGTGTGCCCTGACTGGGGATCAACCCCAAAACCTTGGCATATCACTAACCAGCTGAGCTACCCAGCCAGGACTATATTAATTTTCTATTACTGTGTGACAAATTACCAAACATTTAGTAGCATAAAAATAACACAGATTCATTATCTTACAGCTCTTGAGGTCAGAATTCCAAAATGGGTCTCACTGGGCTAAAATCGAGGCATCAATCAACAGGGCCACCTTCCTCCTGGAGGCTCTAAAGGAGGTCATTCTCTTGCTTTTTTTTCGCTTCCAGAAGTCACCCACGTTTCTTGGTTCATGGCCTCTACCCATCTTCAAAGCCATCAATGGCAGGTTAAGTCCTCCTCACACTGCATTCACTCCGAGTTTCTTCTGTTGTCCCATCCCCTGCTCTGCCCCTCTGCCTCCCTGTTCCATATTTTAAGGACCCTTGTGATTGCATGGGGTCCACTCCAAGAATCCAGAATACTCTCCCTAGTTTAAGATCTTTAACTTAATCAACATCTGCAAAACCCTTATTACTGTGTAGCATAATGTACGTGCAGGTTCTAGGATTAAGATGCAGACTCTTTTGGGGCAGGGGTGGTAGGGAATTCTGCTGACCACAGAACTCCAGGGTTGATTAGTGAAGTCCTCCATTTTATAAGGGAAGAAAGCAGAGCAAGGGGATCAAGGCACATGCTCACCACAATGCCCTGGGTTAGAGCTGGAACCAAAGTCCATGTCTCCCACCTTCCGGCCCAGTACTTTAGACTACCACATTGTCACCCTTAGTAAAATGATCATTTAAGAAATACCATAGCTATAGGTAATGTTATAATGCAACTATCTCCCTACAACTGAGTTTTTCTAAATTTTATAAATTCTTCCAGGACCCATCAGTTCTCTGATAATTATATTTTTGCTTTAGTTATTGTTGTTGTTCCTTTTCTGTTTTGTTTTTGTTTTTGTTTTTTGAAGCAACCAGTAATTCCCCAGTTGCCTACAAAAGTTACTATCACCTTTTAAATGTAGTTGATGCGCAAAAAGAATTCTCATTTCACGCCATTAAAGGAGGTTGGAGAAGGTCATCTTCACTTACTTTATAAAAGCATCTTCCAAATAAAATAAATTACTTCATTTTATTCCACTTACAATTGTGATTAATATTTGGGTTGCAGTTATAATTCCCCTTTGTTTTCATAAGTAGGTGATCCATCTTATGGGATTGCAAGTAGGTAACTAATGTGATGTTTCCCATCTGCCTGGGAGCCACCCTGACTGAGGTCTCTGACTGTGGGTGGCATCTCACAAATGTTTAATGAACTGAGGATGAGCAAAGAAATGTCCTACTATTTAACCCCCTTAAAGCCTGAGCCCTTCTTTCCATGAACAGAATACGGCAACAAAAAGTTCTCCTGAATCACCCTGCCACAGACGAGAGCACCTCCACTAAGGACCCTTCATCTCCCCCAAGTACCCTCTTATCTCCTAATGAATAGCACCATTTCAATTCTTGTCTACACATCCTCAAGATGCAAACCTCCCAGATACCAGCCAAGCAAACTCCAAAAAGTAGACTTTCAACACTCTCCACAAGAGGTGGATTCACCAGGTGATGAAATGGTCCGAGAACCCCTGATTGACAACCCTCCAGAGAGTAACAATTCGGGGTTGTTCCCACAACATCTTGCCTCCCCAACCACTTGACAGTTAAACAGTACTTAGCAGAACATGGTTTACAGTATAACTTAAGTCAACAGTAAAACAGAAGCTAGGGACTGGGAAGAAAAGGAACAGATTAAACAAACAATCATGAAGCTAATAATAGAAAAGGAATGGAATTCAACAAGAACAAGGAAGAGGTGCATCCCCCTGTTGAAATTTGAGCAGAAATGTCAAGTGGATGAAGCAGAAAGAGGCCAGACACTCTTCAGTACAAGGCTGAGCTGTGCTGCCTTTGGGCCAAGAACCAGGACAAAGCCTCACACATCTCCAGTAGTTCCCTTCCTGTTGCACATCAGGGCTTCCTGCAGGCTCGGCAGCCTTGGAGCACTTGGCCGCTCTCGGAATGATGCTGGGTACAGCTTTGCGTGCACCAGATACGGGGATCCTTTCCACAGCACAGTCCTCAGCCAAAGGGGCCCCAGCACCCGCCCCGCGCAGCTTGCTGATAACCTGTAGCTCCTCTGTAATTACGGCACACTTGCTTTCGCTGCTGATGATTTTGGCACCTTCGCAGGGCTCTACCCAAAAAGGCACTGAACAATGGGACATGATTGTTTTGAAATGTGCCCACCAGGAAGCGCTCCTACGAAGTGCTCTCAGGCCCCAGGCTTTAGGGATTGGACAAATGAATGGAGTTCAGTGGTATAGGGTTTATCAGCAATCAAGTGTTGCTCCAGCTTCTAAAGAAAAATAAAGGAAAGGAAAAAAGCGGCAGCCCCAGAACATTGCTTGTATAACAATCTGAAGAAGGGAAAGGGGGAAAAAATGCCCCCTCGGTGACCATGAAACTGACAAGACTCCCCAAAAGGGCTTCCGGCTTTCAGTTTGGCCTGCAGGGCTGTCTTTCACTGGCCACCCCGACCCTCTCCCCCATTTATAATCATTGTTCAAAGTGGTGAAAGGCCTAATTGCCCCGAGCAGTGTGGTCAATCTTCCTGGAGATTTAGCTGCCTGCTTTCATCTGGCAGCCTGGGAGGGAACTCAGCATTTCCCTCCAGGCAATCTATATGGTCTAGCAGTTCGCTGCAGAAAGTGGTGCCTTATCGATTTCTGCCATAGCTTCCATGGCTGGCTCAAGGATCAGAGCCTCTGACAATGACTAACAAGTTTAAACCATTAGTCCCATTTGTAACTACTCAGCAAAAGGCTTGTCAGTCACCGTGTACCAGAGACTGCAGCTTTTAGCAGATTTCTAATCCCATTCATTTTGCCCACAATGACCCCTGTAGTTAATGGGGGTTATCGGAAAACTATTTTTTCCCTTCAAAAGCGGTGCCTTTTTCTTCTTCTTCTTCTTCTTTTAGGAACATAAAAGCCATTTTGGTTGCGATGTTTCAAAACAGTGATGCAGGGAATGATCTGCACCCTCCTAGGAGAAAACCTGTGTCCTGGTGTTCCCGCTGTACGTTATGTCTGATCCGGAAAATCTGCACGGAGAGCCTGGTGGCAACTAGCGATTCATCATAAATAGATCCTGTCTTCCTCTTGCAGAGGCTTGTCTTAACACCTTTCTCTCCTCCTCCCTCCAATGTAGAAGAGGCTCATTTCACTGGAAGAAAGGGCTCTCTTCCTGGGAATCTCAATCACCACACAGTAGGCCCAGCTAAAGCTTCCTTATTCTGAATGTGGTCCCCAGACCAGCAGCATCACCCAGGAGCTTATTGAAAATGCACAACTTCAAGCGTCATTCTGGACCTACTGAATCAGAATCTGCATTTTAACAAAATTCACAGGTGATTCCTGTGCATGTGAATGTCTGAGAATATCATTGGTCTAAAGAAGCTTTTTTTCCCCCACTGTAATGTTTTCATAACAAATAAAGCCTTATACCAAAGAAAGCCAAATTTAACATTTCCACTGTATGGGTTAAGATGCTATTAAGAAAAGAAATGAATTTTTCTACATAATGGTTTCAGTGGTTTTCTCATTGTAGATCCAACAACTGAAAGTTTTTCATCTTTATATCTGCAGTCTATGACCCAGTACCTGATACAAGGTAAGTATAAGATGAATGGCTGCTGGATGTATGATTTATAAGAATGAACAAATGAATGAGAATGAAAAGAGAAATGTGATATGTTTGTCAGTGATATGAGGAGCCAGCTACATATCCTTAACCTAAAATGATATGAATGGGAAAGCTGGCTCACAGGACTCAGCAGGGAATAAGCCTCTGCACTCATTTTTTTATTGCTTTAACTAGACGCTCTCACCGCCAAGTTGGTCCAGGCCTAAGGATGGATCCAGACAAACAATGCAAGTGGCAGCGGTCACCAACCTTTGGACCTCACGGACCACCCGCGGTCCTCGGTGGTCCACTGGAGCATTCTCTAACTCTAGTTCTAGGTCATTCTCACCCTCCCCCTTTCTGCTGCTTATTCTCTCTCCTCTCCTCATCATCCAGGGTCTCATCTATTTGTTTCCACTGATCACCAGTCTCCATGACCTACAACTCTGTGCTCAGCCAACTGAGCCTAAAGTATGTGAAAACCAACTCATACCAAAATGAAAGTGACTGCTAAGGACTTACTGCAGGGTGGGGCAAAAGTGGGTTTACAGTTGTGAGTATGTGGAAGTTTATTCTTATATTATTATTTATTAACTAGAGGCCTGGTGCATGAAATTCGTGCACTGGAGGGGGCACGAATTCGTTTCCCTCAGCCCAGCCTGAACTTTCGCCAATCTGGGACCCCTCAAGGATGTCCGACTGCCGGATGTCCTCTGTGGGATCGGGCCTAAACCGGCAGTCGGACATCCCTCTCACAATCTGGGACTGCTGGCTCCCAACAGCTCACCAGCCTGCCTGCCTGATTGCCCCTAACCACTCCCCTGCCAGCCTGATCAACACCTAACTGCTCCCCTGTCAGACCTGGTCCGGTTTAGTCCCGATCCCTGTGGAATCGGACGTAAACTGGCAATCGGACATCCCTTTCAAAATCTGGGACTGCTGGTTCCCAACCACTCGCCTGCCTGCCAGCCTGCTCACCCCTAATCACTCCCCTGCCGGCCTGATCAACACCTAACTGCTCCCCTGCCAGCCCAATTGCCCCCAACTGCCCTCCCCTGCAGGCCCGGTCGCCCCCAACTACCCTCCCATGCTGGCCTGGACACCCCTAACTTCCCTCTCCTGCAGGCCTGGTCCCCCCGCCCAGACTGCCCTCCCCTGCTGGCCCGATCACCCACAACTGCCCTCCCCTGCTAGCCATCTTATGCCCACATGGGGGCAGCCATCTTGTGTGAGGGCATGACAGTCAATTTGCATATTACCCCTTTATTATATAGGATTATTGTATTATTTTCCATATGAACTGTAAACCTATTTTTGCCCCACCCTGTATGTTGAGGGCTATTTCTTGACATCATCAAAACCATACCACTAGGTGATCTATTTCATCCAGGGGCCAGATTGGCTCTGTCATTGCCAAATGGCAAAATAAACTTCCTACAACACATTCGTGGGAAAGATTTCCTTACATAGCTGTTTCTTATCTAAGCCTAACCCGTCCACTTCCCAGAGAATGTTTTTTGATCATGTGACCACCTTTATCTTATGTTTAGACACTGATCATTAAACAAACAAACAAACAAATAAAAAAACTGCAGAGAAGCTTTGCCTCCATCTTATCTCAGAAAATAAGAAACCTAGGTTGCAGGTTCGATCTCCAGTCAGGGCACATACAGGGGGCAACAGGTCGATGTTTCTCTCTCACATTGATATTTCTCTCTCTCTCTCTCTCTCTCTCCTCTCTCTCTCTCTCTCTTAAATCAATAAAGTCATATCCTCAGATGAGGTTAAAAATAAATAAAAAGAATAATTTTAAATCTAGGGCAAATTTGATGTGAGAATTAAAGCCCACAGCCATCTCTATCGAAGAGAAACTTTGCATTGTGATTTTGTTTTCCAGTTTAAGCAAGAAGTTGGGGTTGGGGCGGGGGGGTATCTCCTTCCAGTGATTACCTTTGCAAATGGAGTTTTCATCTATGGACTGCCACATTGTGACTACTTAATTGCTGCCTGAAACACAGAAAACTGATTTTGTGTTTTCGCTTTGAGGTAATCTTTTGACATTTTGAATAGTTACATAAATAGATTGTTTTGTGCATTGCTAGCAGGGGCCACCTGGAAATTATTTCATTTGGGGGCAGATGGTGCTAGTGACTAAACAGAAAAGGTTGACTGGGTAGCAGGGGGCGTGTAGACAGGTACACACATAAGCACAGAAACAGGATGCAACCATTCTGTGGCATCTGAATTCTCAGTCTGAATTTGTATATCTTAAAAGAAATTATTCATCCATTGCCCACGCACAAGTTAAAAAGTGCCTTCAGGGTGGGGGTACCCTCCTACCCCAACCCACCCACTATGAGTTTTAATATGTAATTGGAGAGCATGTAAAACAAATGGCAATGTCATTTAGCTTGTAACAAAAGACTCAAATCATAATGGATTATTGAGCGGCATCTTGTGGCCAAAGGTGAGTATGACGCTTGTAGAAAGTCAGCTTGGCTTGCTAGCACACCACTCCAAACTGTGTCACACCATTTCACACCTGGCTTCTGATGACGTTAATGAGGGGCTGTGCAGGGTTATCAATGAAGCCTTATCATCATGCCACCTTAAAATATTTTTTGAATGAGCGCATTAACTTATAATTATCATCATGCATTAATGTCTCCATGTAGGCGAATTTTATCAGCTCTCTTTCTTTCATAATATTTTAATAACATAGTACTAAAAGAGAGCTACAAGATATAAAGTTACCTATGCAGTGTTTATAATGTAAGCCAATTCAGCAGAATTTGAAAATCAGTACTTCCTTATGAGATGAAATATGAAACCATTCAGTCATTCCCTAAATGAAATCCATTTTCTCTTTATTACCCAAATCCATAAGGAAAAGGAGAAACTATCCTTCCCTGGCATCCACCTCCTTCTGTGTCCCGTGGAAGTGTGTGGATCTGGTCGATATATAAAATGACAATAGACCTTCATAAACAGAGAGAGAGCCCAGACACATGGCTATGTAGCCAATAGGCTATTTCTGTCAGATAGCAAATCAGCTGGCTGAATGTCAATCCAACTTTCAAAAATCCATTCAATATCTTACAGTCATGCAGAGTTGACCAATTTTCCCATGCTAGCCATCATTTAGCTGCCATGGCATCATAAACAAACAAACAAAAAATTAAATAAAGGTAGCCTATGAGCTATTAAGTCAAAAATTGATACTGGCTTATTTGTATTTATTTTAGTTGGGGGGGTCAGGTCTCAGAAAGGTACTGGACAAATTCAGCAATTCTAATAAATTTTAGATCAACACTAGTTCAAAATATTAATGTGTGGTTCACAAATCAGCAGATCCTGGGGAAGCATGTTTTGCCTTTCACTAACTTACTATGGGTCCTTAGATGAATTGCATAGTCTTTCTGGGTCTTTAAATCTTCAACTGAATAAAGAGAAGGCTTCCATGTCGAATGCTGCATATAATTTTAGATTATGTAAACTCTAATGTAAAAATGCTACTGAAAACAAAAGACACCTATTTAAATAAATTTGCTGTGTGTATCAAATGAAGTCTGATCAGGAAAAAAGGAAATCATTCCAGCATTTTAAGCAGAAAGAATTTAATGCAGGGAATTGTTTACTCGGGTGATAGAAGAGCTGAGAAACTCAATGGTAAATGTCAGATGATGAAGCGGAGATTAGCACAAGCAGGATGCCTGAGGTGCAAGTGGAGGAAACAAAAGAGGAGATGTCCCGCAGGCCACAGAGGGGAGATGGAAAACCCAGACTGTTCCCTTTCCCCCACTTTCCAAACTTCCCCTGTACCTCACATCAGCCCTATGCAGCTGGAAAATAGCAAATTAACAACTGACTCTCCCAACAAAGTCCTGATTTGTGGCATTTGCCAATTTCTGTAGTGGAAATACTCTTACCTGGCCAATTTTAAGAGGTTTGTACAGTCCCTGAATTCAAAGCTGGGAAGAGATGCACAATTACACGCCATTACAGTGTTTCCCCCAATAGATATAATACCAAAAATAACCTCAAGAGCAGACAGTCCAAAAGATGTCATAAAATAATTAGGAAATGGTAAGGTTGGGGAATATATATTACCTTTCCTTTTAAATATGATTTATTTAACTCTACAATTTGATAATTTAATTTTTTAAAAATATATTTCATTGATTTTTTACAGAGAGGAAGGGAGAGGGAGAGGGAGTTAGAAACATCAATCAGCTGCCTCCTGCACACTCCCCACTGGGGATGTGCCCGCAACCAAGGTACATGCCCTTGACTGGAATCGAACCC
>NW_006294654.1:1457361-1459743 GCF_000327345.1 Myotis davidii | reverse complement strand
CATTAAGGCTGTCAAATATACAAAGGCCTATGAAGAAAATTGTTCATTCATTTTTATTTTAAAGTATTAATTTTTATTTTAAAACATGGTATTGATTTCAGAGAGAGATGAAGTGAGAGGGAGAGAGAGAGAAAAACACTGATTGGCTGCCTCCTGCACAGCCCCTACTGGGGATCGAGTCCACAACCCGGGCATGTACCATGACTGGGAATCCAACTGGTGACCTCTCGGTGTACAGTAGGACGCTCAGCCAACTGAGCCATGCCAGCCAGGGCATGTTCCACTTATTTATACATTCATCCATTGCTGCTTTTATGTGCCCTGACCGGGGATTCATTCCATAACCTTGCTGTATCAGGACGATGCTCCAGTCATTTGAGCTACCGGCCAGGGCAAAAAGAGATTTTTTTTTTAATTGATTTTTACAGAGAGGAAGGGAGAGGGAGAGGGAGTTAGAAACATCCATCAGCTGCCTCCTGCACACTCCCCACTGGGGATGTGCCCGCAACCAAGGTACATGCCCTTGACTGGAATCGAACCCAGGACCCTTGAGTCCACAGGCCAATGCTCTATCTACTGAGCCAAACTGGTCAGGGCGATAATTTAATGTTTAATGATGGTGCGAACTATTGTTAACAACCAGTAGGCAGAAATCTGGGTGTTTAACAATTAGCTCTCACACACACACTGATGAAGAGTCAGGTCTGGGAAATCCTGTCCAGCTAACAAGGGAGCCTTCGAGAAGCAGCCTAAGAGTGGTCCATGGGCTATGATACTGAACAGAGCAGAGGAGGAAGGAATGGAGTCCAGGACAAACAGACCCAGAAATAGTACCTTATAAATCAATGCAAGGCAAACAGATTAAGGATTAAGTCTCTCCAGCAAGAAGGAATTTAGCATCTCTGTAACTGACTCCTTCCTCACCCTTGTTAGATGAATCATAATTAGGATCACAGAACACTTTCCAGGAGAAAATGCATATTGGCTGATCCCCGTGATGTCATTTTCAATGTTTTGTCTGGGTTTTTTTTTCTTCATTTATTATTATCTTTTGAAATGACAATCTCCAGAGCATCACCAATCAAGATGTGTGAAATGTACCAGTGATTTTTGCACTATGAAATTTTTATTGCTTTCATTCACTACCGCTTTTCTTCTTTTTTTTTTTTCGCAAATGGATTCATCAAGATGAATCTATGGCGGGAAGCCCAATAACAGGAAGATGCATCAGTGCTTAGGGAGGTGAACTGCATTTGCACACACTGTTTTTCCTTTCGCAGACCTTGGGAAAGTCACTGAGCCTCGCTAGGCCTCAGTTTCCTCGGTTATTAAAATGAGAAATGAGGGAACTTGATTACATAATCTCTAAGGTCGTTTCTGGCAAGTAAGTTCCATGATTTTATTATGGTGTGTATTAATTCATGGTGTATTCTATTTCTCTTTTTTTAATCCCTCTTATTAACTATCTACTGTAAGTGGCAGAGATCTCTTCCCCTTTAATCAAAAGCGCAAGGCAAGAAGATGTGAAAATAGAAAAAAAGCAATGAAAGATGAGTGAGAGGTTCCAGTGACAACCACGCATCTTTTCTAAATGGCCACATCTTGGGAAAGCCTGGTCCAGCTTATTTTCTGGGAACTAATGATCAGCTAAGATGAGCTGCTGATAGACCACAGGGGCAAGGACCATTAACACTTGATTGTCACTAATTCTGAGTCAATGTCCCATTTCAAAGTCGTTAGTGGTATTAAAAACTGAGCCAGCACATACACAAAGAGGAAAAAGCAAGCAAGCATTAGGATATGTTTAAGATGAACATATCACTACTGAAATACAAAAGAAATGCCCATGAAAAGCCTTAATTCAATAAATGCCTATTCAGAAAATTGTTTGTGTAAATTATATACTAAGTATTTTAAAAATATAAAAAAAAACTAAATTGCTTCCTCTACCCTCAAAAAGTTTAGAGTCTACACAACATTATGTTCAAGTGTGGCTCTGTGTTTCCTCAATATTGCTGATCTTTCAAGAACTTCCAATTTCCTTTTTTTTAGATTATGTAACATAAACCAACCAGCCACAAAAGCCATTTCAGAGCATGTTCCATGCATCTACTTAAATATCTTTATTCCTTCTATCTTACAACATATGGATGCTTACAGATTATCTGCTAAGTGTCAGTGTATTAACAAAGCTAACCATCCAGCGGGGGGAACAAACGAGAGGAAGCCCACTGAGCGCTATTAAAGGAACAAGCAGGTGACAATTCTGGCAGTGCATGGAAAGGCCACTGACTTCAAACTCAGGGGGTCAGGAATAGCTGCTAGAATGGTCATCTTCCGGTTCTGCCTGCACAACATCCTTTTCCCTCATTCTGAACACTA
>NW_006294654.1:1456010-1457323 GCF_000327345.1 Myotis davidii | reverse complement strand
CTACAGTCTGGGTACTCTCCCATTCATCACCAAGGGCAGCCCTCGGTTCATGTTATGCATCTGTGACTCCAGGTAGACAAACCACTGATGTCTTCCCCCAGAAATACAAATCCGGGCATACTGATATAAGATCAAAAACAGTCGGCGGTTTTCAATGGCAGAACCTTGGAGAGACAATACACTGGTTCCCACCACTTAGATTCCAGAGCTGTCTTCATTCCTCTCTCTCCCACGTCCTGATTTTCTTGTAACCCATAAAAGTGTATTTGCTTCTGGGTGAGAAAATAGCAGTTTGAGCACTTATTCATAAATATGCCTTTTAACAACTGATCACAAGGTCAAGGGGAATAGTGGACTATATTTGAAGCGATGAGAACTTGGTCATAAAAGACCCTGTGCATACATGAGCCTGGTTGATCACTCTCTAAAATGGCATTTTCCAAACCATGAATTCAATATTTACAGAGAGAGAGGAAAGAGTTAGTGATCAAAAGTTTTAGAAACACAGTGCTAATATAAAGCAAAACTAGTTTCCTTACTGAAGGACTTCTCAGCTCTTTTACGTTTTCCTGTGAATCTACAAGAGGGTCTATACTATGTAGTAAATATAGCCTATGTGTAAAACAAGAACCTCAAGACACTACAGAATTTACCTGTAAGAAAAAAATTGAGAAAGAAGAGAATGGAATGGAATGGAATGGAATTCAACTACAATGTGAAAATTATCAGAAATCATATATAACAATTTATGTGCTGATAAACTTTTTAATAGCCAGATCTCAGAGTGGAAAAAATAGACGCCTGTATGAACAAACGTAAGTTTATCTTAAACTAGAGGTCTGATGAATGAAATTTGTGCAAGAGTAGGCCTTTCTTTCCCCCAGCTGTCAGCATCAGCTTCCCTCTGGCAGCAGGACCCAGGCTTCCCTTTGGCCTCTGGTAGGCACACGGGACTGGGGCTTCCCTCGCAGCCTTGGCTCATCCGGAAGGCCATCCAGAAGGATGTCCGGAAGGACACCTGGTCTAATTAGCATATTATGCTTTTATTATTATAGACTAGGAGCCCAGTGCATGAAATTCATGCACTGGGGGTGGGGGTGTCCCTCAGCCCAGCCTGCCCCCTCTCACATACTGGGAGTCCTCAGGGGATGTCCTAGTGATGGCTTAGGCCCGCTCCCTGCTCCCCTTGGGGATAGGGCCTAAGCCACAGTCTGTTCTCCCTTTGTGGGAGGTGACTGGGCTGATCAGGGGAAGGCACCAGCCCCATCACCCCGCTGCTGCAGCTGCTGCCAGTCACTGCAGCCAGCAAGGAT
>NW_006294654.1:1452372-1455647 GCF_000327345.1 Myotis davidii | reverse complement strand
CCACCCCCCAATCGCAGGATCGGCCCCTTGCCCAGGCCTGACGCCTCTGGCCCAGGCATCAGGCCTGGGCAGGGGACCCTCATTTCCCCCCATCGCTGGTTCTGCCCCCAGCCCAGGCCTGTTGCCTTGGCTAGAGGCATCAAGCCTGGGCAGGGGACTCCCAGACCCCTCCGATTGCAGGCTCCGCCCCCTGCCCAGGCCTAACGCCTCTGCCAGAGGCATCTACCTCCATCACCTTCCAATCTCCAGATTGGCCCCTTGCCCAGGCCTGATGTCTCTGCCAGAGGCATCAGGCCTGGGCAAGAGACCCCCATCTCCCCCTGATCACCAGCTTCTGGGCGGCTTCTGGGGCCGGCCTGCAGCCAGGGATGGCAGCTCACGCTGTCCCACCCTGCCTGCAGTATGCAAATTAGCCGCCATCTTTGTTGGCATTTAATTTGCTTATCACACTGATTAGCCAATCAGAGGCGTAGCGAAGGTATGGTCAATTACCATGTTTGTCTATTATTAGATAGGATAGTACTCATACAAACAACAAATATATACTACTAAAAGGGTAATATGCTAATTAGACTAGATGTCTTCCAGATGTCCTTCCAGACAAAGCCATGGTGGCGGAGGCTAAGGCAGAGGCAGTTAGGAGTGATCAGGCAGGCAGGCAGGCAAGAGGTTAGGAGCCAGCGGTCCCAAATTGTGAGAGGGATGTCCCCCGAGTGGTCCCAGATTGGGCTGCAGGCCGGGCTGAGAGACTGCCCCCTACACACGAATGTCGTGCACTGGGCCTCTAGTATAATAATAATAAACAAATAAATAATAATAATAACATATACAGCACTCTTTATTATAAGTTTAATATGGCCAATTAATTCTCACATAACTCATATCTGTACTCAACCTATGGGTAAAATAATGAGCAAGCATAGTTCTAACATGAATGTGGATTGATTTTTGTTTTTTAGCAAGCAAGATGAAAGAGAAACAACAAGGAGGTGTGCCAAAACATTTTGAGCAAATGTGTGTTGAATTAGATAATAGTTTTAAATACAGAATGACTATTTCTTCAACTTTCCATGCTTTTCACTATGTAATAGTTACATACATGACATATTTTCTAAAATTAAATTTGCATTTTCTCCTTCACTTTTTTAAGCCTAGACAACCAGCAAAATAACTCCAAGCCCTGATTTCTTGTGTCTTCCAATTTCCATGGTGTAAATATTCTCACCATGTTCAATTTCAGGTTATAAGCACAAAGGCACTGAACACATGCAGAGTGGGAAGAGACACACAGAAGCATGCCATTATGTAGTATTATAACCACCTAGATACAATAGATGTAAACCTCAAGGGCATAAGTAATTACAAAATGTAATAAAGTAGGAAGAAATGAGTTTTGGAAATTCATTACCTTTTGAAACTATAATTTAAGTATATTAATATAATTCAATACTTAATAACAACTGTATTCAACAGCCAGCTCAACAAACTCCTGAACATTGGAGTGATCTCATCCAGAGGGCCACAGGGGCCATTCCCAACTTCAGTCCCCTTTACCAGAAGACCAACTAGCAACTATCCACAGACAAGACATCACTGTAAAAATTCCAGAACCTGGGGGTGAGACTAGAAGGACCATGCTAGAAGGGTAGAAGGAGTGGCTATATTTGGACCAAACAGTCTCCCATACCAGCACAGCACCACATGGACAGGGCCCCCCTGAGCCTACAGTTTCTCTGGTGGGAAAAACAGAACCCACGAGGGACATCCAGTTTCCTCAGCATTCCAGCACCCTTCCCAAGAGGCCCACTCAGGTCTCACCTCATGATGATTACTGGGGGAATCTTTGGTGCTCAACCACTGAAGATCAGAAGGAGCCTGAGATAGTATGAGATAGCACACCACCCATGTGAGCAGAAAGCACTTTTCACCTCTGAACAAGGTTTGGATCTAGTCTTCTCTGAAACTCACCCAAAGAAATATTTCTGTAAGGCAGCCCTCATAAAACATAAGCAGTAGGCTGTGTTCTTTAAACCTCTTTCGCACCTAGCATTGAAAAAATACCATGTAGTCCCAGTTTATATATATACAATTTGTTTAAAGAATAATTTCCTTTTATATTCATATTAGAACTTTTAAATATAGCTCTCGGCATACAAAAATAGCCTTTAGAGTTTAAAATATCCATTGAATTGCTTGTGTTGAGCTCAATTAATGTTTATGTTATAGTGAACTGGTTAAAGTCAAATAAAATATTTATATAATATAGAACGCACAGAAAGTTACTCATCGGATTAAAAATAAAATATATTTACAAAATATACCTACCCTGAAAATTATGATTCTAGGGATTTCAATTTAGACAAAAGTAAATGTCACTTAAGTGACAGCAGTTCCTTACACCAGTAATGAAAGGAAGACATTGAAAATTCCTTTTGAAACAAGGCGAAAAAAAAGTCTTAAGTTTCTTGCTGGGGTCCTGGTTTTCAGTAATTGGTTCATTTGGATGTTAGGTCAACCCTGCTGGTAATTCATTTCTAAATTTAGATTGTAGTGGTAGAGAGAAATCCAGCCAACAAGGGAGAATACTGAGGAAAACTTCTTGCTAGGTAGTCATTGCTATGGCTGATTAAGGTGTGTGAGGAAACCTGCTGGTGGGAAATAAACTCACAAGGTGGGAAATGCAGGATCCCCATATATTCCTGGAGGAAGGGATTCAAAATCACGTCCCCTCCCCATGAACACTTTCTGTGGTACCACTGGACCTCATATGGGAATGGGAGGCAGGTGAACATATCCTGAGACGAAAGGTTGGGAATGTCCAGCCCCAGAAATCATTTGGACTGGCCCTGCCAAGGCATTAGGGATGAGTTAATTAAATGTTTGACCACGTATAGCAGGCTAATTTTTAAGGTGCTAAATTTTGTATGGCCCGTGAGTGACGTTGTAAATATCCAAATGGCCCTTGGCAGGAAAAGGGTTCCCCACCCCTGGAAACAGAGAGAAGCCCTCCTTTCAGGAGATCAAGTCATTCATGGGGAGGGACCACAGCAAAAAGCTTGCTGCCAAATGCTGATTGAAAAGTCACTCACAAAACAATGGCCTTTATGACTTCTATATGTTTATAATGGCATCCATGAACTCATCATTTCTCTGAAAATTTGGATTTTTCTTTTCTAACTCTTTTTCAGGGAAGTATATTTCATGCTCAAGTGCAAAGCTGATCATATCCAGCTTTTCATAAGTTTCCTCCACACTTGGAGCTTTTGATGACACTC
>NW_006294654.1:1451000-1452322 GCF_000327345.1 Myotis davidii | reverse complement strand
AGCTGGCATCATTTTAAATGATTATAGTCCCACTTACCATTGTTTAATAAGGCTAATTTTTGTCAAGATTTTTACATCTTTGTTCAGTAAGTTTTATGGCAAGCTGTTTTCTCCTTCTAACATAACATTTACCTGATCAAAATTTCTGAACAAGAAGAAAACTAACTATAAAAGATGCAATGATTGCCCTAACCGGTTTGGATCAGTGGACAGAACGTCGGCCTGCGGACTGGAGGGTCTCAGGTTCGATTCCAGTTAAGGGCATGTACCTTGGTTGCGGGCACATCCCCAGTAGGGGGCGTGCAGGAGGCAGTGACTGATGTTTCTCTCTCATCGATGTTTCTAACTCTATCCCTCTTCCTTCCTCTCTGTAAAAAATCAATAAAATATATATTTTTTAAAAAAGATGCAATTATTGCTGCACCTACCACTACCTCCCAGGACCCAGTTTCATGTCTTTAGGCAACTCTACCAAAACCCAGTGCAGGTTCTCAAAGACCAACCCCCAAGTAAAACTTCACTCCTTTCTGTGAATGCTTCTGGTATCTCCCAGCAGAACTCATAGCAGATCTCTCTACAGGTGCCATGGCTCCATTGGGCCTCAGAGGACAACTGCCATCACTGCCCTCTCCGTCCCCCCACTCACCCCCAGCCCAACAAAACATAGTACTTTTCCAAGAACCCAAATCCACACTGGACAACCAGAATAAACTGAGTGAGGATTGTTAAGACAGAAGGACAAGAATGAAAAAAAATTCATTTTCCCACTCTAATTCTTAATGCTCCATCTTTTCTCTTAAAAAAAATCAACATTTTAAAGAATAACATACATAGAGAAGAATGCCCAAATCATGTGTATAGTTTACTTCATACTCATAAATTGGACAAATCTATGTAACTACTGCACCAGTCAAGAAATAGAATAATGTCTGGCTCGCATGGCTCAGTGGTTAAGCGTCAATCTATGAACCAGGATGTCACGATTTGGTTCCCTGGTTAGGGCACATGCCTGAATTGCAGGCTCAATTGCCAGTGTGGGGCATGCAGGAGGCAGCCCATGGATGATTCTCTCTCATCGCTGGTGTTTTCTGTCTCTCTTCATCTCTGAAATGAATGAAAACATTTTTAAATGTTTAAATAAATAGAGTAACACCTGCTCCTCCACAAAAGTTTAGCTGTGTCCTTTTGAAATCTCTATATCTCTTCTCTTTATTGAAGGTAATAAATATTCTGATATCTAAAGGCATAAATTCATTTTAGCTGTTTTTAAACATATATAAGACATAGTCTTTGAGTATAGTTCCTTTTGCCAAATGTTAAGT
>NW_006294654.1:1440439-1450975 GCF_000327345.1 Myotis davidii | reverse complement strand
AAAAAAATGATTTTTAAAAGGGGTTTTCAGGAAAAAACTCAGAAACTATTATGGTACTGGAAAAAAGGCAATAAGAACTATATGTATAAACTAGTAGCCCTGCACACAAATCCGTGTGCCAGTAGCTCTCTGCGGGGCCTGGCCACTCTATTCCCACTGCCCAGAGGCTCTCCGCGGCCCAAAGGCCCATTCACGGCTGGTCGCAGAATGCTTGCCTCGTCGCCGGGGCAACAACGCAAGCATTCCGCGCCCTGGCCAGTGGCCCATCATTGGCTGGGAAATGCAAACGACTTCCCTCCCTGTTCTCAGGAACTCCCATAAAGGGCTTCCTTCCTCTTTCTTGGCCAGCTTTCACCCCTGTGCCTCCACCACCAGCCTCTCCTGTCACACTATCCTCCACTCCCTCCACCCTCTGGCCGCCCGGACTTGACCTTGCCCAGGAGTCGGGGGCACCTGCCCTCAGCTTTTTTTCGTGGAACGCTTGCCTCATCAAGATGAAGCAAGCATTCTGCCAGACTACTCACACTGCCTGCTCTCAGGAGCCACCCCCTGGGACTGGGGAACTCTGGTGGGGCTGAGAGGACTGGGCACCGCCATCTTGTGGCTATGGGCACCACCATCTTTGTGATGGAGTGATGGTTAATTTGCATATTACCCTTTTATTAAATAGTATTTGCCTAATTACTATTGAGATTCCATGCCTTTTCATATCTTTATTTTTCATTTGAATATTATCTTTTATGAAGGGCTGTTATAGGTCTCCTACTATTTTTCCAAGGGGCTGTCTTTTTCTTACTGATTTGTAGGAATTTATTATACAAGCCCTTTTTTGGTTATCTGTGTTCAAAATATCTTCTCCCAAATTGTGGATTGTGGTTTTCAATCTCTAAACAGGGACATTTTGTACACAAAATTTCTTAATAGTGATATAGACAAATTAAGCAATCATTTCCTTTATGGTCACTTTTTGTGCCTCTAGACACTTTTTGTGTCTTTGGGTGCCTCTAAATCATAAAGTTATCTCTTAAGTTACCTTCTATTGCTTACCATTTATGCCTACTATTTCCTGGATTGAGTTTTGTATTGATATGAGGTAGAAGTTAGGTTTTCTATTTTTCATATGGATATACAATTGACACAGCATCATTTATTGAAAACAAAACTATCATTTCCTCACAGATCTAAAGTACAGAGTTTATAATAAATGAAGTCTACAATGCTTCATGGGTGTAATTTTGAACTCTAATTGATTAGTATATTTACATATTTATATATCTATGTGCCAATATGACACTGCCTTCATTATTATACCTTTATAATAAGTCTTTCTATGAAATAAAATTATCCCAACCTACTCAAGATTGACCCTGCTGCAAGTCTTTCTATGAAATAAAATTATCCCAACCTCAAGATTGACCCTGCTACTCTTGGTCCTTTGCATTTTCATAAAAATTTTAGGACCTGGTTCTTAATTTATCACAAACATAAAGATATAAAATTCTAGGTTTTGACAAATATGGTTATTCGTCTTAAATCTATGGATCAGCTTCATCTTAAATCGATCAACTATAGAGAGATTGACATATTTGTAATGAGTCTTCCAATCCAATACATTCCTTCATTTATTAAGGTCTTCCATGTATTTTCAATATTTTATAAATAAATAAAGGACTGTGCAGAAGTTTCTGTTTTCTCTAATGTCAGTTTTGGTAGATTGGATTTTTTGATAAATTTGTCTATTATATAACAATTTTCTAATTTACTGCTTTAAGTTATATAGGGATGTACCATTTCCACTCCTGCTATTATCTTTCTGTCTTTTAAGAGTTGGTCAGTTTATTGGAGATTTATGAATTTTATTAGTCTTTTTAAAAATTGTTTCTGGCTTTGTGATTTTCTTATTGTATATTATTTTTATATTTCATTCATTTCTGAGTTCACCTTTATTATTTTCTTCATTTATTAACTTTTAGTTTAATTTGATACTCTTTTGCTTACTTTTTGAAAAAAAATGCCTTTAATTTATCTTTAGCTGTAGTGCTTTTCTAAATAGGCATTAAGACAATACATTGTCTACATGGTAGAAATATAGATATATTCCACAAATTCTCATGTGTCATTTTCATTATCTTTCAATTTAAAATATTTTTAGCTTGCATTGTGACTTCTACTTTGATCCATGGACAATTAAAAGTATTTGTTTATCATATGAGGATTATTGTGTTTTTATTATTTACTAGAGGCCTGGTGCACAAATTAATGCACATTAAAAGGAAATTAATTAAAATAAATATTTTAATATTGCTATTCGCCCTTTCTCTATAATAGAAGCATCAACCAAATTTATGATCGACAATGACAGATGGAAACACATGCGTGCAATTGGCTCCAGCAATAGCTTTATATATGTAGATAATCTTGCTTACTTACGACTGCTTTCTGATTTAGCTAAACTTTCTCATTCACCATTAAAATATCACCTTTCTGTTGAAGGGACTAAGAGTATGTACTTTTATTAATATATTTTATTGATTTCTTACAGAGAGGAAGGGAGAGAGAGATAGTCAGAAACATCGATGAGAGAGAAACATCAATCAGCTGCCTCCTGCACACTCCCTACTGGGGACGTGCCCGCAACCAAGGTACATGCCTTTGACCGGAATCGAACCTGGGACCCTTGAGTCGCAGGCTGACGCTCTATCCACTGAGCCAAACCGGTTAGGGCAAGAGTATGTACTTTTAACATATCTTTTAAGTAACATACTGGAGAGTGCTACCTATTATCTTATGAAAGGTCAGCAAATTTGGAGCATTTGTGTGTTTGTAAAAGAACAAAGCTTAAGTCATCTTTTAGCTTTTTATCTCTTTTAGGTAATTTGCCACAGGATCAAGAATGAACTTCTATGTGGTTAAAATTCTTCCATGGTCACTCTCCATCTCATTACAAACACCGTGAAGATGAAATGCTTAAAGGTCTCGCTTTAAAAAAAAAAAAAATTAACCAATCGATGATATCATGCAGCACTTTGGTCATATCTAACTTCAACATCTTTGCTTCAAGGCTTCTCTAGGAATGTTGCAGGGAGCAAATTTCACTTGTGGTTCATTCTCGGTTTTATCCCCAGAATCTTTTTCTTTTTGTTTAATTCTAGTCAAAGCAGCTAAACCTACCTAGCTTTTCAAGAAAATAATTAGTTTAAAGAAGTCAATTAATCCAACAAAATACCTGACTTAATGTATTATTTTTTTATGAATCACAAAGATTTTTTAGTTTTCTTAATTGAAACAGGACCTAATAAATACCATCAACTGAGATATTACAAAGCCATCTGTACATTCAGGCAATTATATAGCACGCATTCCATGTTTGTTCTGATACTTGTTTCTTCAAGTGATCAGCAGTGTTTCCTCTGGGCTTTCCAATAGTATTTGCTGGCAAACAAATGCATATTAGTTTACTGCCATGTTGTTTGCCATTTATAACACTTGTTTTTGATGTGTGTTTTTTACCATAGCTGCAAGAACAAAGTGTTTCCAAATTTGTGGAATCTGTTTTGCTATTAATAACTATTTCCTTGTTCATTTAACAAGTACATTGTCTACAATATGCCACACACTATTCCGGGCTGAGGATATAGCAGTGACCCACAAGGAAAAACGATACCTGCACTCAGAAAGCTAGTCTTTAAACCCCAAATGATATTTCTAAATGTTTAACATGAAGTTAAGGAAATTGTAGCAAAGACTTAGCTATCTCATAATTTTAAACATCACTACAAAGTTTACAAGTTTTTCTTCATGTTTTGGTTGCTTTATTTTTAATTGTCTAGTTAACTGTTTTGTCTTACTGCCATGAGATCATATCTCAAGCACAAAAATAAACTTAGGGTAAGATTCATCATTACCATTAGTAGTTGAAAATTTGTTTTTCAATAGTCCTATTCTTACATTATTGTTTGTCTCATTAGATCATTGTTGTGTTTCCTTCATATTGTCATTGTCACCAGTTTCTTGTTAACTGTGTTTGCATTATAAAGATAAAGTTTAATCCATGGTGTCTCTATAAATCAGAGTTCAAGCAACAAATAAACCACTGTATTTATTTTGGCAGAGAATGTCATAAAGGAAATTGGTTCAAGAGGTACTGGAGGATTTAAAAAGAATAAAGGGACACTGTAGTCACAGACATGGCACACTGTGGTCACTGAGACAGTAACTTCAGGAACAGGTTCCACTCCTGGATCTAGAGATCGAAGAGAAGAAGATGGGATAACAGACCTAGAATCCGGCAGTGGCTGGGGACCTGGGATCCAGACCTCTGAGGAGGAGCCAGTACTGGTTCCTCAGGCACTTGGAGGTAGGACAGAGTCTGAGGAGCAAGTGCTGCCTCTGGCTGGCGCTGCCACCTCTGAGGGGCATGATGAAGCTGGTTTGAGAGTGGAAAGAAACTGGGACAAACCCACTGGGGTGACAATAGCAAAAACAGCAGGCAAATAGGAAAGAGCAAATTCTTGCTCCCTCCTCCTGCCTTTCAGTTTGGCAGAACCTAACAGGGAAGCAAACTGACAAAGCAGAAATGTGGTTTTCAGCACCCCAACCCCCATGTCACAGAGCAAAGAAGAGTGTAGGGCAAGAAACAATAGCATACTACCCGGAGGTATCTCTGTAGAAATATTTTTATACCACTGTCCACTTTTTGAGGGATGGTTTATTTAAAATTAGGTAATATAATTCATAAAATCACAAAACCAAACCATGTAGGCTGCGTTATGTCACAATGCATTTGAAGAAGAAAAATGCCTGTGGGCATTACAGTGTCCAACCCTGTGTATGAAGCTCTTACCTCACAAACATGACATGTCACCATCCAACAAACATACCAAGAATGAAGGAGCCAATGCCAATCTGAGTAATGGGTATTAGTAATGATTACTGGATTTTATTTTTAATGTAAATACTAACTAATGTGCTAATTTTTATTAACCACACTAATTAGAAAAGCATGTAAAAATGGCTGCCCCTCCCTTTGGGAGACCATAAGACTAGGCCAGGGGTTGCAAAACCAGGGGCCTATGAACCAAATCCTGCCAGCTACCTGTTTTTTAAATAAAGTTTTATTAGAACACAACTATTGCCAGGGTTCTTGTCCCAGCATCAAGAAGGGTTCAGGAATCTGGGGAAGGAGCTGTGCGTAGATGACATAGGAATCCGGGGGCTAATAAAGAGTCTGGAAACAAAATATAATTTTGAAAGGCATTGGGGGTCAGGGGAGCTTAGCTAAAGGAGCTAAGTTCTAAGATCTGAAGTCTAAGGTCTTAGGTTCTCTCCTCGTCCCCAGAACCCCATGCTTTTTATTATCACAACTTGTCCTGAGTCAAGGCAGAGATATAGACTTCAAAGGGTGGGAGTTTAATACAGAGCCCATTGTCAGAATGGGGGAATAGCCTATAGCTGTTCAGGTGTTTGGCCAGTAGGAGGCAATAACATGTAGATTAAGATGCCTTTTAGCTGTCCGGCAGCCGCAATCAACTTAATGTATCCTCTACAGGTCTGGGGAAATGCCTTTAGCCATTCCCAGCAGGTGGCTACATGTGTGACTCAATCCTGTTGAGTCCCCAAGTCTCATCAAACTTTTGATGAAACTCTTGAAATTATGACATGCTGGAACTGGTCTTCGGCAAACTATGTTCACTTGCATATTACCTATGACTGCTTTCACACTATTACAATAAAGCTGTATAATTGCAAGAGACCATATGTCCTGCAAAGCCTAAAATATTTGCTATTTGGCCTTTTAGAGGAAAAGATAGCAACATCTAATAGAATCTTCTGCAACGATGGGAATGTTCTGCATCTGCAATTTCAATTACGGGAACCACTAGCCACAGGTGGCTATTAAGGACTTTAAATATAGCTAGTAGAACTGAGGAACCAAATATTTAATTTTAACAGCCACATGTGGCCAGTGGCTACTGCACTGGAAAAGTGACTGCTCTTGAGCCATGTAGAATTGATTTTTTATTATATTTCAGTCTTGGAGGAGGTGTATAGGAGTGTGTTGGCGTTGCTATGTCCCTGTGGTAGACATTACTCACACACTCCAATATCTAGGTCTCTTTACTGGCCCAGGGCATAGAGGATTATGATCCCTCACCTCTTGGAAGTTAAGTGTGGCCATCTGACTAGTCCTGGACAGTAAAATGGGAGCAGAAATCATGTGGACCCAGGCCAAAGCACATGTATGCCAGTGCTCAACTCTCTAACGTACTCTTACTCACTGAGGCAAACCCCCACACACCATGCTGAGAAGTCGATGTCAGAAGGTGACCATCTTGCCTCTCTCCACCTGACACTGACTGCTGGCTGCATAGAGAAAGGCACTCCGCCGGCCCCCACTGGCTATGTGGCATGAATGATTAGTGAATATTGTTGTCTTAAGGAACTGATGTTTCGAGGTTGTTTTTCACCCCAACATAGCTTAACCCTGACATAATCCCCTAATAGGTGGATTCAAATGGCCTCAGAAAACCCTCTCTACCCTCTTTGCCTAAAATCTGCCAAATAGAGTCAGAGGTATATCACACAAGCCCGGGAGACAAGGCTGCCAAAGGGATATTCCATTAGGTCTGAGTTTCCTTACAAATAGTGACTTCTTGGAGATCTGTGCCCACTCTGATTTGGAGTAGGCTTGTCACCTGATGCAGTCAACAACTTTTAAAGGCCTGTCCTTCTTGTACAAGTGTAGGAAGGAAGGACTTGCTTGGGAGTCAGGCCCAAATCTGAGCCCTGACTTTGCCATTTAGCAGCTACATGGCTATGGGCGAATCACTAGGCTTCTTTAAGTTTCACTGTCTCTTGTTTGAAATGCATGTAATTGTAACACCTTTCCCTGATTGGCACAGCATTAGCAATGACTTGTAAGGACTGCTAACGTGCCCCTGAGGACTGCAAACATTTCCTGTGCCTCAAAGCACTGCTGGTTGGCCTGGCCCCTCCCTTTACTGGAGACTTCCTCAGCATTCCACATTGCCCCTTCTGAAACCGAAGACTTTTTGATTTGGTAACCCTTTCTTTTGCTGTGTCAGTTGATCATGATGTCTCCCTCTTCTGAACTCTGTCTCCTAACACTTGGTAGCTCCTACTCATTATCAAAATCCAGCCTCCAATCAAATGCCAACGTCTCAATGAAAACTTCCTCTATCCACAACCAAGTCCACTCTCTTCTTCCTACTCTATTCCTGCTCTGAACTCCCATGGTACCACCCATGGCTTTTGTCATCACATGTGCCATAACTCCATTGTTGTTATTCATTCATCCTCTTACCAGCTTGTTAATGGCAAGGGTGTGGCTCTCCTAGCCTCCCCTCCACACCCCTGACCCCCAGTCTCTTCTAAACTTAGTAGAATTTCTGGCATACAGCAGGCCATCAGTAATCATGAGAAGCAAGGAGGGGAAAGAGAATGAAAAAGAAAAAAAGAAAGAAGGGAATGATAGGGGAAAGAAAGAAAGGAAGGAGGAGCAAGAAAAAGGAACCATTAGGCAGCCCTGATTTCTACCAAGTAGAAAATACCTGGAACTATAGTTTCCCCTTCCAAGAAAAGCCTAGCTTCCTTTTAAAGAATTAGTTCAAAATCTTTCTGAGTCATGCAGAATTTTTGAAGACCTTTTTGAGTTGACAGATAATCTATAAAAGGAATGAGTTCATTGCAAGTTGATGAAACAGAGGCAGATTCTTTTCTTCCTCTTAGCTTTCATGCCCATATTTTCATCATTATTTATATGTTATTAATCAGTTAACTGCAAAAGGCAGCTTAAGAGGTGAGAGGGACTGTATTTGGTTGGTTACGGGTATTATTAATGTCACATAAGAAGGAATTGGCAAAGATCTAATAGCTGAGGTCCAGCCCTAGCAGAGAAGAGCTCTCATAAAAAGCATGTGGGACCTTCTTTATTACAACCGTGCTATCTCTTTGGAGAAAAAATGGCCCTAGCAAAACACAAAAATAAAACAAAACATTAAAAATAGAAAAAAATCAATCCCTATGACGTGTCTCTTAAAAATGGAAGGAGAATCTTATAAGCATTTTCGAGAGAGGGAGGGCACAAAAGGTTGTAGCCAGTCAAGTTACCAATTTCTCCTTGCTGCTGCCCCAAATATGCTACTGGGTCAAGTCCATGGCAGCTACAAAGGAAGGTTATTCCTCCCAGTAAAGGGCACAGGAGTAATGATGAGAAAGAGAAAGAAATTAATATTGGTTATGACACTCAAGGAAAATCATTGCTGAATTATTTATACCTAAGTTGGGATATTCCCTTGCTCTTTTTATCAGGATGTCTAAAAAGAAAATCATAGTATTTCCTCCCTCCAGCCAAGAGGACAGCTTCTCTGAAAAAAAAAAAAATGCCCCCCTTAGAGATAAAGGTCCAGAAGTCTCTAATGTCCAGCACATAGCTGAGGGTTAGTTGGGGTGGAAGTTTAGATGAGAAATATTTTCAGTTGTGTAAAAAAGTCAGCACTATCCAATTGCTTTGGGACACAAGTAGTCAACAGAAAATTATCTGTCATCCTGAGCAATCCTTCTGTGATTTTGCAGAGGACAGACAGTCTCTCAATTTATAAGACGGTCAGCCAGCAATTGTGTGCAGTCAACCACACTCTCTCCCTTCGAAATAATGAAAGAGACCAAAGTTCAAGATAAAGAGGTCAAACTCAACTCATTCAGCATCTATGGAGGATTTCCACTTTTTCATTAAGTGAATTGCACAGATTGGGTCTCAGACTAACCAAGTGAAGTTTTCCTGAACTGTTGAAAATCATTGTGTGCTGATGGTTTGGATTGAGCATTCACGAGGTGAAAGAGAAGCCAAATCCTTGTGACCATAATACATTGCTCTCAGGACACAGAGAGAGATTTTGCGACCCCATTCATCAGTGAGCAACTAGATGGATGATTGAACAAAACAGAACACCATAGGTTTTCACCTCCACGGAAATCAACTGCTATAATTCTCAGAAGACTAAGAATATTATTCTAGAGAAGTTGTAAGTGCAAGCCCTGTGCCGACTGCAGTGAGACAGATGCTATCAGATATGCTAGACAGCAGTGGGGAAAATTACTGTCATAGTCCAGTATTCTCGTTAGAAGGGAAAATTGTTAAATTAAAGTAAAATCAAAGTAACTAAATATAATAAAATACAGTACAATTGGCTCTACTATAAATCACCTGATACTTCCCAAAATACAATAAGATATGAAGTAGAAATCTGATAATGTTTTAATTATCGTCCTAAGACAGATGCAAATCTAGCCTGTGAGCTTTGACCTTATAGTTGAGATAATCACATGTCCTGATTTGCCTGGGACAGCTTTGTTTTCTGCCTATTGGCCTAGCATCATTATTAATAGTATCATCTTTCAAATTGAAAGAGATACAAATAAATGCAAGCATATACCATGCTCATGGATAGAAAGAACTAACATCGTTATAATGCCCATACTACACAAAGTAATCTATAGATTCAATGCAATTCCTATCAAAATACCAAGGGTATATTTTACAGGCCTAGAAAAAATAATTCATAAATTTATATGGAAACACAAAAGACCCTGAATAGCAACAGTAATCTTGAGAAAGAACAAAGTTGGAGGTATCATGCTACCTGCTAGCCAACTATACTACAAGGCCATAGTAATTAAAACAGCATGGTACTGGCATAAAAACCGATATACTGATCAATGGAACACAATAGAGAGTTCAGAAGTAAACTATCAAATATGGTAGATTCATATCTGACAAAGGAGGCAAGAACATACAATGGGGTAACGATGGTCTATTCAATAAATTGTGTTGGAGAAATTGGACAGATATGTGGGAAAAAATGAAACTAGACCATCTTCTTACATCATACACAAGAACAAACTCAAAATGGATTACAAAATTAAATGTAAGACTCAAAACCATAAAATTCCTAGAAGAAAACATAGACACTAAAATCTCAGACATTTCTTTTAAACATATTTTTTTCTGACATATCTCCTCAGGCAAGGGAAACAAAAGAAAAAAATAAACAAATGGAACTACATCCAACTAAAAGAGTTTGTGCACAGCAAAGAAAACCATTGACAAAACAAAAATACAACCTACTAAATGGGAGCAGATATTTACCAATGATATGTCAGGTAAGAGGTTAATATCCAAAATTTATAAAGAACTCATGCAATTCAACACCAAAAGAACAAATAATCTAATTAAGAAATAGGCAGAATTCCTGAATAGATACTTCTCCAAAAAGGAAATACAGATAGCTAATAGACATATGAAAAGGTGCTCAACATCATTAATAGTCAGAAAAATGCAAGTTCAAAACCCAATGAGGGGAGAACCAAGATGGCGGCATAGGTTAACGCCGGAGTTTGCTGCCTCGAACAACCACTTCAAAAGTGAAACTGAAAGACAGAACGGACATCATCCAGAACCACAGGAATGCTGGCTGAGTGGAAGTCCTACAACTAGGAGGAAAGAGTAATGCATAT
>NW_006294654.1:1427954-1439036 GCF_000327345.1 Myotis davidii | reverse complement strand
CAAAAAACAATGAGATAGTACCTCAAACCTGTCAGAATGGCTATTGTCAATAAATCAATAAACAATAAGTGTTGGCGATAATATGGAGAAAAGGGAACCCTTGTGCACTGTTTTTTGGGAATACAAGTTGGTGCAGCCACTATGGAAAACAGTATGAAAGGTCCTCAAAAAATTAAAAATTAAACTACCATGTGACCCAGCAATTCCACTTCTGCGTACTAATATGAAGAAATCTCAAACACGAATTTGAAAGAATACATGCACCTCTATGTTCACTGAAGTGTTATTTATAATAACCAAGGTATGGAAAAACCAAAGTGTCCATCAATAGATGAGTCAATAAAAAAGTGGTGAGATATATATGATGGAATATTACTCAGCCATTAAAAAAGAATGAAATCTTGCCATTTATGACCATTGAATAGACCTAAAGGGTATCATGCTAAGTGAAATAAGTCAGTCAAAGAAAGAAAATGCCATATAATTTCACTTATATGTAAAATCTAAAGAACAAGATAAATGAATAAGCAGAATAGGAACAGACTCATAGATACAGAGAACATTTGGACATTATCAGATAAGAGAGGGTTTGGGGTGGGCTAAAAGGTAAAGAGATGAAGAAGTGCAAATTGGTAGTTACAAAGCAGTCACAGGAAAGTAAAGTACAGCGTAGGGAATAGAGTCAATAATATTGTAATAACTGTGTATGGTGCCAGGTGGGCACTGGAAATATCAGGGGGGTCACTTTGTAAAGTATATGATTATCTAACTACTGTGCTGTACACCTGAAACTAATACAAAATAATATTGAATGTAAGCCGTAATTGAAAAAAAAATTTTTTTAATATATTTTATTGACTTTTACAGAGAGGAAGGGAGAGAGATAGTGAGTTAGAAACATTGATGAGAGGGAAACATCGATCAGCTGCCTCCTGCACACCCCTTACTGGGGATGTGCCTGCAACAAAGGTATATGTCCTTGACCGGAATTGAACCTGGGACCCTTCAGTCTGCAGGCCGATGCTCTATCCACTAAGCCAAACCGGTTAGAGCAAAAAATAAATTTTTTAAGAGATCCCAGAAAGCCCCCTCAGCATCTTTTTAGACAATGTGAGGTGGTAAGGAGAAGACAGCTCTTTATGAACCTGAAAGTGAGCCACACTAGACACTGAATCTGCTGATGTCTTGATGTTGGACTTCCCCGCCTCCAGAGCTATGTAAAATAAATGTTTGTTATTTAAGTTCCCAGTCTACATTATTTTTATTACAGCAGCCCAAAATGACTAAGATCGGGATTTATACAGATGCTTGAAAATTGATAGACAGATGGCAGGAGCTGTCTATATTTTAGATGGAGTAAGAAAGGTCAAATAACAAATTAAATATTGAAATAAAAGAGAAAATAGTTTATTTTGAACATACTGCATTGTACTGTCAAAAGGTATGTTTGTATGAGAGTGTGTGTGTGTGTGTGTGTGTGTGTGTGTGTGTAGCATATTTGGAAAGTCTTTATGCAGTTTAAGCTTCACTAACTTCAGCGAAATAAGTGCCACAGATTTACCCCTAACATCACATAAAGGTTCAATTATTTACATTTATTTCATACTCAGTTTGTTCCTGTGAATGTTGAATAATAACTTATTTCAATTAGTCCCTATGACTGAAGACAGAGAGGCTAACTGAAACAAAAATCTAGGTGGTCAGAGCATCATCCCCGGCACCAAACGGTCTCAGATTCAATTCCTGGTCAAGGGCATGTACCTCCATTGCAGGTTCTATCTCCAGCTCCACTCCAGGTGTCTCTGTCTCTCTCTCTCTCTCTAACTCTCTCTTCCACTCTCTCTCTCTAAAGATCAATGTGTGTTGGGCAGGGGGGGGGGAGGGGATGCTAAGTTCTATATCTAGGTTCATGTAAGGCAAAACATTCTATAGGAAAGATAGATTTGAGGACATATATGATCCTGAGTGTAAGTGTTTGGATACAAGCAAAAATTCTAGGCACTATTTCAGAGTTTCAAAGTAGTGAACATGGTGAGGCCCAAGTCAAAGTCTCCAAACGTAAAAGGGGATTCAGGTAATAGCTTGGTTACAGATGGAACAAGCAGAACACTCATTAAGATAAATATACGATGTGGTAAAAGGCAGATTGGAAAATAGGATAACGGAGTAGGGCAGAGGGACCTAGAGGCCCAAAATGGGCTGGGCTGGTGGAGGGAGGGGCTTTGGACACACCCTCTTGAAGGTGTACCCGCTCCCCCACCCTCAGAAACCCTTTGTGACTCCTCAGTGTTCTGTGATGCAGGCCTGGCTATAAAGTCAAGAGTCTGCACTCTCAGAGCTCAGTTGCCTCAGGCAGCATTGCCATTCAGAAAATGACTTTCAATCTAATTCTGAATATCCTCCCAGAGCTTAATCTGGGCTTCTTGGAGCCTGAAGATAGTTACTGCACCCTAACTTACTTCTGTGTGTTGGGGGTGCTTATCTTCTTCTTCTGTTTCCTGTTGAAAGTTCTATTGATGCAAATCTTCTGTGCAAATGAACAGACAGAAAAGGTAAGAAACCCTGCACAAGCCCCAACAGAGATTCTTTATTGTTGTTTCCATTTCTAGTCCCACATTGACAAATGGGTTTAGTTGGATCGAAGAGACACCTAAGATGGGATGGCTGAGGAGAGAACAACATCACTTTTTTAGGGGAAGAGACCAGGCAGGGCTAGGGGTTCAGGGTGGACTCAGGTTACCCTATGAAGCTTATAGTCCATCTGGGTATGGCGGAGAATTCCTGTATAAAACCCCAAACAGTGATTGCATGGCCCTGGATTGGGTTATTTTGAGTTTGGGATCCCTGCTAGAGATCAGAGTTCCATCGCACTTCATCACGATCATATTCCCACGTCAGGCATAGCTGGACCAAGTTTTCCTCTCTGTTGGGCTGATCAGGAGAGCAGTGCTGAGCACCTGGGACCCTCTGAACAGAGGCAGGAGCCAGAGCTCTGTCCCAGGTCACAGGGTCCTATCTGAGGGAGCAAAGATGAGACTGTTGGCCTCAGATTGTATGTCCTCCTTAAGCTCAGGACTAATGACTGAGAACTGACTATGAACCTCATGGACACAATACTTCTCTGAGTATTCCATAGAAGAAAAACCTGAAAACATTTTAAATATTTAAAAAACGATATAAAGTTCCATTAATTCTTGGAAAATTAATGTCTGAGATTCCTAGGGAGAGGAGTGACAGCTATGGGTCCCAACCTCTCATTCTCTTCTTTTGTTCTCAGTGTCATCAGGGCAGAGCCAAGAGGAGGAGGAAAGGTGGGACACAGAAAGGTAAAGTTCTGCCCACTCCACGTGAGCTCCCCAAGGCTGACCCTTTCTCTCCTTTCCCTGAGAAACCAGGTTCATGATCTCTATGAGGTCAGTTTTTAAACACAGTTCCTCTCAGTATACAGAGGCCTCAGAAGAGGCTCATGGGAAGACAGAACCTGAGACACTTCTCAGAGTCCCTGCTCTGCTCTGCATGGGTATGAAGCAGTGATGGGCCTGGCCAATGGGTATTGCTCAGTAGACAGAGAGAGGCAGCACTTCTGTCTCCTGACTTTGTGAAAGTACTTTGACTTCAGGATGATCAGATTCCTCTTTGATGTAATCACTGACCTCTCTGTTTCACCGTGGTTTTGAACATCAAATGAGATAGTACGTGAAAGTACTTTACAAATGAAGCCACACACATAGGAACCTTATTAATGTTATCATTAATGATTTGACCTCACTGACTCGTGGGGCTTTCAGTGTCATCAGGGCAGGGCCAAGAGGAGGAAATGTGGGACACAGAAAGGTAAGGTTCTGTGTATCCCAATGGTCTCCCATAAAGGTAGTCCTGTATAATAGCTGGGAATCCACACCTTCACATATAACACACACTCCTGGTTTCCCAGTTTGCAGATACTGCCAGAGGGAAAAAGAGGATATAAAGATGTTGATTTTTCTCATTAAAAGGTGAGTAGTCCTTCCCCCCTTTTCATGATCCCTTCTTTTTTAAAGTATATTTTTATTGATTTCAAAGAGGAAGGGAGAGGGAGAGAGAGCTAGAAACATCAATGATTAGAAAGAATCAATGACTGGCTGCCTCCTGTACAACCCACACTGGGGGTAGAGCCTGATCCCTCTTTAGCATGTTCTATGCAATTTCAGGGATTCAGTGCAGCCTTCCATCGTCATGGGAGGGGGTTGCCACAGGAATGGGGATTTGAGTGAAGGCCTTGGTGTAAGAGCTATTGAGTGCATTGTGAGGTCATGGATGTGGGGCAGTGTGAAGGGGCAGCAGCTTCAGGTGCCCCCGCCCTCCACCCTAAACAGGCCAGTAGGTCCTCCTTTCCTTGTTCTAGTCCTGGCTTCAGCTTTGTACCTCCTGTCTCCTGCAGCCCCCTGGGCCAGCGTCATGATTCCACCCACTTTCGTCAGCTGTTATGTCCAGACCCCTCCTGTGAGGTGTGTAATGATGCAACCGCTGAGATGGATCAGCTGCTGTCCTCATTGGCCCTTGAAGATGCTACTCTCTCTGTGTCCCCTTTGGCTTCCACAGCTCCTGTGACTGAGCCAGCAGTCGCTCCAGACCACCTAATAACACCTCCTCTGCCTGAGCCTTTTCCACAACCACCCTCCAATCTCTCCACTAACCCAGTGACCTCATTAGGTGATTTCCCATCACCTTCACCATCGGTTCACTCTCTGCCACCAGAGCCCTCTCCGCCACTGGAATCTGAATTCGTATTGGATGGTTCCCGACCTCCGCCCCTTGCCTTGCCTTCTCTCCCAACACATGACACTCAAAGTGTAGAAACCCCTTCGACCTTGAATGCCATCTTTATTGGCACCTCCATTACCCAAGACATCAACCCTTCTCCAGATTTGGGCCCGACTTTGAATCCCACAGCATCAGTGACTTATCACAGATCACCAACCATGTCTGTTTCACCAGCACCACACTACAGTTTAACTGTGACTCGACCTAAATCCATTCACATCTCATCCAAGCCTGCTCTGGAGAACTCATCTCCACACAGCACTGGGGCATTGGCCACTTATGTCCCTCAAGGCACTGACCATCCAAGCCTGTCGATTTCAGACTTTTCCTGTCAGGAAGCTTGTATCAAAGGCCCATTGCCGTCCACCTTGGCACAACGTGATTTCAAGCAAGTTCAGAATGTGGGGTATGACACTGAGGAAAACCCAGAGAGTTCCATGATGAGTCCATCAGGAGCAAATTCAACAGTGTTAGAGCAGAGTAAAAGTCAGAGACAATCAGAAGATGCCCTAAAAGTACACTTGAGCAAAAAGTTTGAGGAAATCATTAAGGGTCAGCTCCCTATGACTGTGCAGAATTCATTGCATGTTATCCAACAGACACTTCCTATGCAACCCCACCGTGAAATAGAACAGAGAAGTTTGGCAATATCAGCGTGTGAGAAAAACTGCCTAGACACGTGCCAGGAGCTTCCCTTCATTGAGTCCAAGGCGCAGCAGATGCTGGAAGACCACATTACCATGTTCAATTTGAGGACGATGTGGGGCCTTCCCACCAAAGTTCTTCAATCCATAGCGCTCTTTGAATCGAGAGATGCTTTATCCCATTCCTTTCTCAATTACAAAGTTTCCTCCTCCACCAATGCGATTTCTGAGGTGGTCTCCAAGTCAGGGGGCATCACACCCCTTCGAGGAAGCTCTGAAACCTTCAATCATCCTTACTCTGCCACCTCACTTGTGGGCCAGAAAGGACAGGGAACCCTGAGACAATCACCCTCTGAAATAGCCCACGAGCTGGCAGAGGAGGTTCCAAGAATTCCAGATGCTGGACAGACTCTTCTGCCTGTTAAAAACAGCATCACTGGCAAAGAGAAAGAGAGAGACATTTCAAGAGTCAACATCCCCTCACCAATGCTGCCCATAAGGCTAACCAGGGCTGGACATGAGCCAAAGGGTCAGAGTGTGGGTTCCAGTCAGGGCAAAGAGATGAAGAAATCAGAACCTGTCTCCATGCCCAACATGTCCAGGGCTGGGGAACTCAACGCCCTTCAATCTAAAATGAGTGACACCTTGACAACCAGCAAGTCGGGAATCTCCCAAAGGATAAATGTGAGAATAAAGGAATAACTACTGTGACAACTAAAAGCCTCCCAGCAAAAACATCAGTTCTCCAAGATCCTAAATCAGAAAACTCTCAGATGACACTAACTGATGAGTTAAAGTGAAAGCTCAAGAAGAGGAAGCAGAGCCACACCCAAGGCCAACACACTCACATGTCCCATGCCTCAGACAGCTTGACTAACAAAGCCTCCCTGACTCATGCTCAGGGTGTCTCCAGTGTGGATGGGGCAGCTCCCCAGGTGCTGTATGTCCATTTGGCGAACACGGGAGTTAGTAGGGAGCAGCCACAGGAGCCTTGGGTCCCTAAGAAGATCTCAAGGTTGTGCCAGGATAAGAATTTCCTACCAGCTGTAAAGGCGAGGCCTATGAGGTCCACATCAGAAGAGCTTGGGGGAGGAGATGCAGGCTTAGGAATATCCCAACCTAGAAGGAAGAGATTTCCTTCTCGAAACCTGCCATGAAAGGAGAGGCTCAGGAGCAAGTCTCCAAAGACCCCATCACAGAAGGCACAGTCTTCTTTTGAAAGTCTGTTCAGAAATCAAATGAACCGGATTTTTCAATGGCTTCATCCTGAGATAAAATGCAAACAGCAAGAATGCTCTCAGGAAAAGGGCAGCCCCCTGTCAGAGCAGAGGCCTGATTAAAAGTAGAGCTGTCTTTGCTGGGTTGTTCCCAGAGGAGAACCTGGGGCATCAGCATGCAGTACATACCACCTGCCCTCAAGAGCCCCTTCCCTCTGCAGTGAGGTTTGCAAAAGCTCCGCAGAAGGCAGCAGTGTGGGTCTGGGCATCTTTTTAACTTCAGGGCTCCCTCCTTTAACGTGACAAATACCCAGTCCTTCCACCAAGAAGCTGCCTTCATAGAAAAGGACAGAAACCCCTGGAAAGTTGTGGCATTAAAGGACCAGCTAGTAGATCAGAAGCAACCCCAATCTGTGCCCATAAAGGGGGATTATGCCCCATCCAAGCCCCACCTGCAGACCTCCAGCTCCCCAGGGGCCTCCTGCTGCTCTCACCACTGCTGGAGGCATTGTGTTCAGAGATCTGGCTAACCTATGCACACAGAAAACTAGTCTGTCACTTTTGTAGGGGAGAGAATTTCCCACTCCAAAATAATTTCTTTTTTGATTTGCCCTAATAAACGTTTCACTAATAATAGTGATACCTTCTCTGTGTACTGTGTTGGGGGCATGGGCCTGGGGTATCTCAGGGCTTGTGCTTAAGGAAAGAAAGCCGTTTAGCACCTACTGATTGCTTCCTTTTGCTTCTAAAGTGACCAGTCGTCTGGAGCTCTCATTGACAAATAGATATTGCCCCGCTGGTGTGGCTAAGTGGCTAACCCATGAACCAAGAGGTCCCTGGTTCGATTCCCAATCACGGCACATGCCTGGGTTGAGGGCTTAATTCCTGGTGGGAAGTGTGCAGGAGGCAGCCAATCGATGTGTCTCTCTCATCAATGTTTCTATCTCTCTATCCCTCTCCATTCCTTTCTAAAATTAATAAAAATATATTCTTTAAAAAATAGATATCATGTTCCCCCTACCAAAGCCCACTTCATGCCTGATGGGGCTGAGGAGATGGGCACTGTCTCCTGCCTTTTAGCTTAGCCTTAATGAGCATGCAGAGCAGCCCATCCCTCTCCCCTCAGGGAATACTTAATATCCCCTTGAACAGGCCCTCTGTATCTGAAGATCAAGGACAGGTAGGTTTTTCAGAAAATATTAGTGAAGAAGACACAGTGGCTTAATTCTTTAGAAGTCAGTGAGCAAGAGGTTCCCACAGGTAGGTGAACCCTGAATGGGAGTGTTTGGGAGATATGGCTACAGTAGATCTTGGGCTAGTTAGTGGTCTAGGAACAGCACAGATCTGCTTAAAGATCTGTGTCATAGTTCATGTTGACATATTGGAGAAGCATACTTTAACCTTGACATTGAAATTAACCTACAGGAAAGTCACTGTGAGGAATGGGTTCCTGCCCCCGGGTATTTTTTCGGGCTGCAGGATTGCTGACTTGTTTTTTTCTGAGCAAAAGACATCACTCAGCTATAGGTGTGAGGACTGTTAACCAGGTAGCCGCCTACCTCCCAGAGTAAAACAGAGCTGAGAGTAAGAAAAAGATGCCTTAGACTAAGTGAGAAAGTAAGAACCAATGAAGAGGGGAAGGAGTGACCTTGCTGGTGGAACAGAGGTTATTCCCATCATCCCCACACTGTGACCCTGTCTTGCTCCCAAACTGATCTAAGCTCTACCAGCCATGGCTGATCAGAGGCCTGCACAGCCTATTGATGGCTCCCCAAAAAGACTGGGCTATTCCCTAAGCACTAAAATAATATTTGCAGGTATGTCACCAGGCATGGCATCCCTGTCTTTGGATATGGTGAAATTCGTGCCTTCCATCATGCTTGATGGAAATGTGCAAGATCTTGCCCTTTGTGTAGATGTTTTACCTATCAGGATGGAGATGTCACCTTTGATATTCATGGTTTTTAGGGAGTTACAATAAGTCTCCCAGAACACCTGCAGCTCATGAACCAGAGGTGAGTTCTAGACTATGCACCAGGATTACAGATGTTTGGGGGCTCACCATGGACCTCATGCAATGCGCTCATTGGCCAAACCTAAGCACATACCCACCTGTACTATAGAGGTCTGCAATTGTTCATACTGAAACACAAAACTAGAATGAGTGCCTTAGACAGCACTTGAGGTAGTTTCCCAGTAATCCATGTGAATACTGAGTGTCAAGGAAAAATGGCAACAACAACAAAAGGCAGATGTCCACCACAATCCTCCGTCCGGAGGGCCGGAAAGGTGAAAAGGAGCCTATCACAGGGAATTTGAAGAGGTGAGCAGGCAGTGAGGGCTCAAGCAGCCAATAACCCAGCCTCCCATTCCCCTCATCTTCTCATCTTAGGGTCCTTTCCTTCCGCACCAGTGCAGTTATCGCCACAGCTGGAGAGCCAGGGCCCCGGAATGCCTTTATAAGTAACAGATCTGATGGAAACATGTTCAATGTCATTAGCCATCAGGGAAATGCAAATCAAAACCACTATGAGATAGCACTACCGACATAAAATTGGCTAGAAACAAAAAGTCAGATAAAGAATGTTCCTGAGAACATGGAGACTGTGGAACCTTCATACATTGCTGGTGAGTATGAAAAATGGTGCAGCCACTTTGGAAAATGGCACTTCCTCAGAATGTTAACCATAGAGTTACTCTATCACCCAGCAATTCCATTTCTAAATAGATATTCAAGAGAAATGAAAACATATGTCCACACAAAAACAAATATCCATAGAAGTAGTATTCATGTTAGTCAAATAGTGGAAACAACCCAAACATCCATCAACTGATGAATGGGCAAATAGAACCTGTTATATCTACACAGTACAAGACAATAATTTTTGGCAATAGAAAATACTGATGCATGCTACAATATAGATGAACCTTGAAAACATTATTCTAAGCAAATGAAGCCAGTCGTAAATGATTACAATAAGATTCCATTCATATGAAATGTCCAAAACAGAGAAAACTATTGAAACAGACTCGTTGACACAGAACAGACTGATGGATGCCAGAGGGGAGGGAGGAGAAGAACTGGGTAAAAAAGAGGAAGGGATTGAGAAGTACAAATTGGTAAGTACAAAACAGTCACAGATATGCAAAGTACAGTCAATAATTTGTAATATAGTCAATAATTTGTAATAACTATGTGTGGTGCCAGGTGGGTACTGAAACTATCAAGGGGAACACTATATAAGGTATATAATTAACTAACCACTATGCCATACACCAGAAATATAAAATAATATTAAATGTAAACTGTAATTGAAAAAAAAATTTTTTTAAACAGTATACTCTTTCATTCACCAAAACAACCCAGTTAGGACAATTAATATGGTCATATTACTTATTTAGGGTTTCTGCTGAATTATATATTTGAAAGGCAAAGGGAGTTTCTCTGCAAATAAGAAAAGTGTCAATATGATACCGTATATGACACAAAGCATAAATAGGTTTAGCCTCATAACTGGACAGCAGAACAATGCATCATATGACACTGAGATTAAGCTAATAAAATTATCTCCAGTGCCTCTAAAAGAGGAATTTCTCCCTCTAGCTTTCTAGGGTCACATGGCATTTTTAAATTCGACATAATTGATGTGATCTTGTAATACCAACCTCAGATTTACGGTAAGAACAGAGAATCACTGCTGACAAAGCTCACATCTGCAGTGTGCATGTCAATGGCACGTGATGTTCTACTCCACTTAAGTTCCCTTTCAATATCTTCCATGTTTCAAGTTATGCCTTCAAAATTACTAAAGACAGCTGGGCCTGTTGCCTGTTTCCTATTCATTAATTCTTATAGTTAGGCCTATGCTATTATCGTCATTTGTGCATTGGCTGCTATCATTATCATAATATTTGTTTATCTCTCTAAATAAGCTAAATACTAAGGTTTTAAGGTGAATGCAGCACAGGAATATAAAGCTACCAAAGAAAATGAGAAGAAGAGAATTTTAGAAAATCATTATAGGAAATTTTGTCCCTAACAAACTAGTTACGGGAACAGATTCTCATGATGGTGTTGAAGGAAAAGTGGACATATTCAAATAGCACACTTCCTTGCCAAGAAATGGGCAGGCCAGTCTGAGGGAAGACACTGAAGGTAGAGTGAGCGGCTGCAGAGCAAGGTTCCCTTCCTGCCAGTGTTCATCAGGGGCTGTCTAGATGAAGTCTGAGGCAGGAACCTGCCTTCGGAGATGGCATGAGAAAGGAGGAAGTAGGGATGCCCTGGCTTCTCCTTCCATACTCCAGGGCTCAGGACCAATGAGGCTCCTCAGCGACTCTCTTGGGAGACAGGGCCATCCCATGGAGACCGCATTCCCACACCAGAGCTTCTTGGCCCTAAGAATCGGAGGAGATGCATG
>NW_006294654.1:1403451-1427905 GCF_000327345.1 Myotis davidii | reverse complement strand
TTCCCCACAGCGACCACTTCCACCAAACGCTGATCACAGAATCTTGCTCAATCTTATATACAAACGGTCCTCTGCCAAAGGCTTTGTCATTCCAGTTTCCATTGTAGGACAGGAAGCGGTGGCAGACCTAAACAATTAGCCACGCAATAGGAACGAAACATGTTAGCAACAAAAAATCTTGTTTGTCATGCTTCAGATGCTAAAGAAGTGCCGTCCAGATTCAAAAACTGATCTTTTCCTTCGGCGAGATGCTTTAACTAGGGAAATAGAAAAATGAGGGAACCCACTAGAATAAAGTGAGCCAAGCCAGAAATCAACCCATGAATCAGATAAAAATGAAACGTCAGTTTGAGCCCTAAAACGGACTAGTCATGAAAACCTCATGATTTATCATTATTACCATTCATTTACAAGCAGAAGGTCACCTTTATATGTGCCTTGCTGAGGGAGCAGTCACAATGCATGGGCCACGTGTTAGCCCCTTCAGAACTCCTTTTTGGACATAACCTTTGAATGTTAAATACTAATTATTTTTTAGTATGGTTTCAGTAGATTTCCTGAGATTGATTTTATATTAGAGAAGAGGACACAGGGTAGAGAAGAGGTTTGTCACTTATGCCAAATTCTTCATTTTTATTATTTCTATAGAAACTTATCATTTTTACCTTTTAAGGAATGTATAGATTTTGATTTTTTTACACTACTGAAAAGCTTCATCCACACATGCCAATTCTCCCAGAATAATTATTTTTTCTTCTTTCTAAGCACTTTTATAAGTAAAAACTCCGTCTTTAAAATGACCCACTTTATAGAGAAAATGGAGTCAGGAGGGTTAAGTAACTTCCCCAAGGCCACTCTGAGTTTGATTCTAGCACTGAACTCTTTTTTCCTTTTTCAAGAAAAATGATTTTAAATATAATAATGTCACATGCAATAAACATTGATTTTTCAAGAAAAATAACTATAAATATTACCAAAACTGTAATAACATAGTATAATATCATAAAAGTTGTAGGAAATATTAAAACTGCAAATAACAAGGTTATTTCTATTATATTCTAAAATATTTTTCCTCCGGCTCTATTTTTGTTCATCAGTTTATATTGTTCATTATATTCCACAAGTGAGTGAGATCATATGATATTTATCTTTCTCCAACTGGCTTATTTTGCTTGGCATAATGCTCTCCAAGTCCATCCATGCTGTTGCAAATGGTAAGAGTTCCTTCCTTTTTAGAGCAGCATAGTATTTCCTTGTGTAGATGTACCACAGTTTTCTAATCCTCTCATCTGCTGATGGGTACTTAAGCTGTTTCCAAATCTTAGCTATTGTAAATTGTGCTGCTATGAACATAGGGATGCATATGTCCTTTCTGATTGGCATGTCTGATTTCTTGGGATATATTCCTAGAAGTGATTACTGGGTCAAATGGGAGTTCCACTTAATTTTTTGAGGAAATGCCTACTGTTTTCCATAGTGGCAGCACCAGTCTGCATTCCCACAAGCAGTGCAAGAGGGTTCCTTTTTCTCCGAATCCTCGCCAGCACTTGCTGTTTGTTGATTGTAGCACTGAGCTCTTAACCACTATACCATGCTTGGTAGCCAGGGAAGGGCTGTGCAGTATACCAGAGGCAACCAATCAGAGCAGCTCTGGATACAATTTGATTCAATGAAGCAAGCATTTATTGAGCACCTACTACATGCCAGACATCATGCTCTGTGTCAGGGTAGACAAGGGGCACTTTGGAGAGGAGAGACTAAACACATTTGAGAAAGGGAGAGTATGGTGAGACTCAACTAGCATGGCGGTCAGAAAGGAAGTGGTGCAAATGTGAAGTAGAGGATTGGCAATCAACTGCTGAAGACATCTTACTATTTTTTTTAAACCCTGTTTTTCCATGATTAATCCCTTTGCTTTGGGCTACAATACACTTACCACCACAAATTTACCAGCACTGATATATAGGAGCGACACAGCTTAGAATTTCCATCTGACTCTCAATTAATTAAACACGCCATTAAAATAAAACATGCTGTTTGTATCTGAATTAATTCACCTACCTTCCCACTGCCGACCCAAATGACTTATTTGTTTTCTGTGGCTCTGAAGAGAGAGGTTTTATTTCCCGCTCAGCCTTTTCAGTCAAGTTTTGTAGACATTTATCAACTCTGGAGTTTCCAAGTTGGGATGTCTGTCGTTTAACCTTCATCCTCCTTGAATGTTCATCCTGATAGGTTTGGATTAAACCACAGACTGATAAATGAACACCGCTTTGGTGACACAAAAGAGCAGTCATTAAGGAAACCTCTCCGAAGGTATGAATCAAAGCCAGGGAGCTGTTGGTTGTTTTCCCCTCTAGTTCATGGGTCACCTGCAGTAGTAATAAGTTTTTATTTCTGTTTGTTCCACCTTCAGTTTCCAAATGGTTTTCATCATCTTTCCTCATTGTTTTCCTAAAAGAGTAAAAGTATGTTCTGACAGTGGACAGTTATGTGTTTGTTGTACTAATGTGGCTAACAAAAGTATTTTATCAATTAGAATTTAATCCAGGACCAGGAAACGAAGGGGGGGGGGGCAGCAAGGGATTACACAGGTTAATTAACAGGCTTAACAGGCCCCCTGATGTGAATAGTACCTTTTACTCACAAAGATTTAGGATTATTAAGGAAGTGATTTTTTGCCCTAAAGCAACTGTTTTTGCTAAGCTGGAACCTAAAAGAAGGAACATTCCTTCTATCTCTTTAGCTTCCATTTTCTAATTCTTTAAGCCAACATTTACTTACACGTTGCGTTTGATATCTCTTTTGCTCAGAAAGTTACACCCCATCTTACCCGTTCTCTGAATTTGTTTCTCTTCACCAAACCAAACCAAAAATACACAAACCCAGAGCTTGCCAAGGATAACAGTTGTTGTAGCAGACGTGATAAGCCACCAGAGGAAGGGTTTCACGGGTCAGCTCAGACCATCCTGCTGCCTGAGCTAGAGTCACACCTGCACCCGCCGGGTTGCTAAGTTCTCTGTCCATCCCGGAAAGCAAAAGCCTTTGGAGTCAAAGCAATGCTTTATTCTCTGATTGATATTTGTTGTAACCCAAATGTCAGCTGCCAACATGTGCTTGAGCTTTCCAGGAGTTACCGTATTAAGATTTTTAACAAGACTGGCTCAAATCTCCGTTTTAGAAAATATGGGACGCCTACCATCTCCTGAAAGCCTCTGGCAGTGTGAGCGTGGGGGTGAGGGGGCGGGGGAGGGCTTGCATTCACCCCACTTGGCTCCAGGTTTCATCTTCCACTGAATTCCCAGCACCTTCTACATACAGCCAACTATTCCTGATGGCCCTTCGCAGTGCCATAGTGCCCAGCTGGCACTTGTCTTCAAAGTCCCGCTAAAGCAAGACTGTGAGCTGCAAACCTTTTCCAAACTTTTGGGAGTGACAGACAAGATACTAAAACCTACCTCAAGGGACTATGGGAAGGACTAAATGCTGTACCTGGAAATCACCTTCACGGGGGCTCAGCTGTTGTATGTACGTGTGTGTCTCTCTGACGTGCTTCATGCCTAAACTGTAGTGATGACACATGGATCCCCTTCACTACATTTAACAAATAAGGAAATGAAGGGAGGAAAGGAGAATGGCTTGTACACAGGGCCCTTTATTCAGCAAACATGTTTCAAACTCTTGCTGCATTCTAGCTATCACCAAACTAGATCCAGGGTCTTACACAAGTAATATGAAAGTAAGAAGACAAGTCCCCAAACCAAAAAACAAAAAAAAAAAAAAAAAAAAAAATGCACCGTGTGCTATGGAATGATCCACTTAATGCAATTAATACTGCAGGCTACTCGCAGCCCTGGAAGCCACTCTCCTAGCCTTGGGTTTAGAACTCCCAACTACCTGACTCCTCTCTGGAGCTCAGATGGCAGGTTGAAGATGATAGCAAAGGTCTTGGGGAACAGAGAGCCTGTGCCAAAGGACAGGCAAAGGGGCAAGGCTCATAAGACATTACCTCCACCCCTTTTCCTGTAGACAGGAAATGGTCCCCGACCACACACAGGGAGAAAGCGTTTTCAAAGTAAACAAAGACAGCATCACTTCCCCTTGACCAGAGGTCCCCATTCTCCCAGTGAGCTTGTGGTCACACGTGGAAGAGCCCAGCACTGCGGGCCATAGGGGACTGGCTCCCGGAGAGGGTGTGCTCCAGATTGCTTAACATCAGAAAGCAATCCCACGCTTCAGCACCAAAAAGAAGTCAACTCGTATCTGATTGCTAATAAGCATGTGCACACTTCTCCAGGCTCCAAGTTCACTCCTGGTAAACAGCAAAGAGTACAAGGATGATCTCAATCATGGTCTCTTTCCCATGGAGTCTTAAAGATAGGTGGAAAACTCAATAATGTACTGAACTTGATCCTCATGTCATCCTATATAATAAAAACATAATATGCAAATTGACTGAATAGTGGAACAACCGGTCACTAGGACGTGCACCAACCACCAGGGGGCAGATGTTCAACACAGGAGCTGCCCCCTGGTGGTCAGTGCGCTCCCACAGGGGGAGCGCCACTCAGCCAAAAGCCAGGCTCAGGGCTGGCGAGCCTGGTGGCGGTGGCAGGAGCCTCTCCCGCCTCCAAGGCAGCGCTAAGGAACAATGATCTGGGCTCACAGCTGGTGAGCACAGGGATAAGGAGCATGGGGTCCTGGACTGTGAGAGGAATGTCTGACTGCCGACTTAGGCCCGATCCCAGGGTGATCGGGCCTAAGCCAGCAGGCAGACATCCCCTGAAGGGTCCTAGATTGCGAGAGGGCACAGGCCGGGCTGAGGGACCCCTCCCCTCAGTGCACGAATCTCATGCACCGGGTCTCTAGTAATAACATAATATCACAACACTACAATGCTCTGTGGTTCAGGATACACCAGGGTTAGGGAGTATAGAGAGGGTTTGGATGGAGAGGGTTTAATTTTGCTGGGGAGAGTCATCGGGGAAAGCTGTCCTCTGTTCAGGACTTTATTATCTCATGGAGAAAACCTATAGATACTTCCTAAAGCCCCGCCCAGACGTTTTTCTCAACCCTCCATAGTGCCACCAGAATCATCTTTATAAAACACAACTTACCATACCCTTCTTAAAATCAATTAAGGGCTTCCTTTTGCTAGAAAGTTCTACATCCCACCCATCTCCCATCCCTTCTCTACCTGGCAAAATCCTACTTATTCTTTGAGATTTGCCTCAGACATCAGATCCTCTGTGAATCCTCCCTGACACACCTACCACCACCCACCTACTTCTCCCCTATACCTTTCTTTGCCGGGGAATTAGTACCTCTGTCAGCGATATCAGTCAGCTAAAGAAACACCCATTCCCAACCCTCCTATCACATCAATGAGGGTGCACACAGGAAAGAACACACTCAGATTGAGTAATTTGAGAGGAGCATTATAAAGGGACTACATACAAAGGAGTGGCAACAGAGAAAGCCTAGTGGATATTGCAGTACATGCTGTGGGATAGGGAGGTGGGGGAGATGGGGGTGACTTGAGGGGCACTAGCAACAACAGGGCATCTCTAGTCTTAAAAGGATAAGGAGAGCAGATGCTTCCCAACCAAGAAGGAGAAGACAACTTGACAGAGGTTTCAAAATGCAGCCTACCTGCTACAGCCACACAAGATGGGTGCCAAGGTAATAAATGCCCAATCCTTGCTCCACTCTGTCCCTCCACCTGCCCAGTGCTGCCCATTGATTGACCCAACCTAAGAGCAAGGGAGTCTGTTGATGTCTGATCTGTCAGCCTGCTGGTGTAGACAGCAAGGCTTAGAAAGAGACCTAAAAAAGCTAAGTTCCCATTTCCTTCATTCCCCTTGCAGCTGATGGGTGGAAGAGTGTGGCCTATGACACAGTGTGGGCTTATGAGACGTCAGTGGAAATTTGCTTTGGAGCTTACAGGGCTAGGGCTTCATTTCCATGATGAACAATTCAGTCATCACTGGTATCTTCTGTCCTCCACTCTGAATGTGACTCTTGGCGCTATGGCGGCGATCTTGAAATGCTGAGGAAAGGCCCAAGAGAATCCCAGAGGTCCCAGCCCTCATGTCACTGAGGCCTTGAACCCATACAGCAGCTGCCTACTTCCAGACTTACTATGTGAGACACAAAACTCTAGTTAAGCCGCTGTTAACAGTGTTTTCTATTACTTGTGAAAGAAAGTATTCCTGACTGATAGAAATGCCTCACTTGAATTTGCCTCACTTATAGCAAGTCCTACTGGGACTCTCTGAAAAGGCACCTGTCTCCTCCCCTAGAATGTGAGTTCCACGTCAGCTCAGGGCTGACACCTAATTGCTGCTTATAAAAGAATCGATGCGCCAAGCACTGTGGGAGTGTAAGTAGGACTAGATGCCATCCTGGTGATTCTGTTTCTTTCCTTTGCCTTGTTTTACCCTGAGGAACTCCCTCTGAAGTGCCTTGCTCCCTGTGTTTTCTCATCTTTCCTTTGCCCTCATATGTCCATTATATATCAAGCGGCCTTGAGTTGCACAAATTGTTTGCATTCTGTTTAATGCCCATTTTTTTAAATGATTCCCACTCTAAAAGAGATGGGCTGATTAATGTACTCAAAATATCTTGCAGAACACAGCCAATTCCTTTCCCCTTGTTCTATTCATAATGTATAACCCTTCTTTCTTCAAATGTGCATAAAAGGATCCATCCCCCACTAGCATTATTTGTAACTGCAGAGCTTGAGGTGCTACTGGATGTCAAAAATGAAAAATTGCTAAATTCAAAATTGCTTCTCCCTTTGTTTTAAAGGTGACCTGCAAGTGGTTTTTATTTTTTTTAATGAACTAATTGTAGGATTATATGCTGAATGCCCCAAATGCAGAGAGGGAGAGAACACTCAGCACATACCTGCTACAAAGTACCTGGTATTGTTTCAGAGCCTCTGCAAGCCCAGACTGCTGACACCCACACTCCGCGAAGCCCTACCAAGGAGACTGACTCAGACGCAGCTCGACCTTAGAACGGGGAGAATGAGGCGCACAGGACAAGGGTGAGCTGGGCTAGGAGCTGAGAGGCATTCTGGCTGCTGGTGGAATGACCTTGGCCAAGTTGCCTTCTCAGCCAGCGGCTCAACCTCCAACTTCACCCAAAGGGCACCAGCCTCTTCGCTCCCTCCCACTGACGAAAAACGGAGGGTTGTGGCTTTGTGCGCAACACGTGCCTTCCATGCAAAGATGCTGTCCAAGCTACAAGTTATTTCTGGGACTCAATAGGCCACACACATAATATTGGACTAAAAACATCTGAAAAATATGCCGTGAACCTGTCTGTATTTCCCCACGTCAGGCCCTGCTCCCACTGGCCCCCGGCACAGCCAGGACCCGGCTGGCATTTAGATGTCGATTCCCACCTTGCACTGAGATGTCAAGCCACCCCCTCAGAGTGACTCGGGCATGCGAGGGTTCAGCAACCTTGGGCAGGTCATCTGTGATTCTATGCAGGAACAAAATGATGACAGGGAAGGAAAGGAAGTTCACTACATAGTGTGGTGTGAGGGAAATCACAGAAATGCCCCCCTCCCGACTGAACCACAAGCCCAAGCCATCCACAACCAGGTAATTCCCATCCTAAACCTAATAAGGAAATAACTCTGAGGCCACCAATGGCTTTTGCCCAAAGAGATGAATAATGTGGAGAATCCTTGGCTGTGAGAAGAACAGAAGAAATTAATTGCTGAAGCCTTCACAGCGTGGTGAAAGCCAAGAATTATCCCCTGGATCCGCACTTATAATTTACAGCAGCTGCCTCCTTCAGACGGGCTGAAGTGACTCTCAGCAGAGCACACAGCACAGCTGATCGCAGCGATGAATCTGGAGCTGGGTCAACACTGCGCTCCAGCTCGGATGATGCTCATCCTCGGGCGATCTGCGGCCCGGACGGAGCCCTCACTCTCTGTGGCTGGCACTTACCTTGCAACGATATATTGCCCTGTTCACCATCCTGCTGTCATAACTCTCCTGAATTTCCACCGGGAGATGGCTAAAGCACGGTCTGTTTATTGATATTTTCCAGCTACTGGAAACTGGGATTGTCACCAACACATCATGAGAAGAGCATTTTATGCCCTTTTATGAACTTCTAGCTGGCCGGTGACAGGAGGGACAGAGAAAAACATATGGGAGATTCCCTCTGGGTCAGTGCCTACAAGTGAAGGCATTTTAAAAAGAATTCAAGCAAACAAACAAAAAATTAGGCTAGTGGCAATAAGAAAAAAAAAAAAGAGAAGACTGAGAACTGACATGTAAAAGATACCTTAAAAATAAATAATTGTAAGTGGGGAAAATTTATATAGGGAGAGACTTGAAAAGCATGATTTCATCTAGAAATAGGTATAGGTTTTGTATAAAGGACATTATAGCCTTTTATGGCACATATCTGACAACGTATTTGCTTGTTCATTCCTAACACTATTGTTTCTATCTGAAGGTCAAAGTTTAAAGGTTATACACAAATTGAACTTGCCCACCAAACCATTTCTACTGCCCTAATTTATAATCTCAAATGCTATGACTCTTACTTGGGAGAGAATGGAAATTTAGTAAGAGCAAAATTTAAATATGGACATGAATACTGAATGGCAGAATTTTTTTAAAAAATGTTTGAAGACTTGTTGCAGCCTTAGCATTAATAGGTCTAAAGAACTATGCTGCTGATTTGGTTGTGGGATCTCAGGAAAGAAAAAGTGAAGGGCATTGCTACAGAAAGACCCAATTCTTAGTCAACTGTTTTGAGGAGCTTAGCACACCTTGTTGATTTCATGTCTACCTGAAATTCCAAAATTAATTGTTTTGCCTAAAGGGCCAGCCATTCCTTTAAAGTTGATGTTCTTAAAATAGGTAAGATACTGTTTCATCATTTACACCTTTCTATGATTCTGTTTACTAGGTCCTTTTTTGAGGGACATGCACTAGTAGAAAAAAAAAGAATATGTGTGCTCAGTGGGTCCTTGGGGATGAAGACAAGGAGGTATGTGACAAAGTGAAATAGTCTGCCCCTCCAAGGGCACCATATCCTTCCTCAGGTTACTAAACTAACAGAAACTGAGACATTTTAGAAAGGTTAAGAAAATATTTTAGAGGACATTTAGTGCATTACAGCCCAGGGAAATAGGATACTGTACAATATGAACAACTTTCCTGGCTCCACTGGCCTTACATCCCAAATAACCTCCCTCTTTACTCCTGTGCTGATCACACATTAGCCCCAAAAGGAGAAAGAGAATTCCAGTTGCACAGGAACTTTTAGGATAATTATGGATTCCAATGGGTTAAATCTGGAAATAAAGAAACACCAGCTGTTAAAGTGTGTATACGTTTTGGGGGACACACATACTGCTAATGTGATCCTGTGAATATTTCCAAGGCACACCCAACCTGACCCCATGGACAATCTATAGGCAGTTTCTTCTGTTCATATTTTTTCCTCTTACAGACTTCTCCTTATGAAATGTTCTAGAAAAGAAACCACACATTCTTGCCTGACCTGCTCAGCTCTACCTTTTATCCAATAAAAAGTGCAACCCCACAACCCCTATGCCAACAACCCCTTCACAGTAGTTGTTAGACACAGATAAGAGAAAGAGCCTTATGGACCATCCCTAGGGCAGGTGGACTAGCAAACCACTGGGGACTGGGCAGGACTCAGCCCCAACAGCGACACCATGTGGCAGCAAAAACACCATGGTGCTAGTAGGCTGGCCAGACAGACTCCAGTTCCTTCCACATGGAGAGGGGAAGGGTGTGTCAAATTAGGACTGACACCACAGCCCCAGCTCCCACACCTCAGGCTGAGCCAGCCCCTGTGGCCCTTGCACACATCCACAGGAGAGGAAGATACTGAACTTGCTGTTGTTGATAAAACAGGCAGGGGCTCCAGCGTTAATTGGGAAGGCTATTATCACCCTCAAATTTATAGAAAACCTTCTTTTCTATTTTCTGAAAGAGACCTAAGATCAATTTAGTAACCTAGTCCAATACATGACAAAAATTTTGAGTAGCAACTCCTCTCCTCAAAAAAAAAACACACCAAAAAGCAGTGCCTTCCATGTCCATCAAGCCTCTCCCAGCCCATACCTCCTGCCCAGCAAGACACCTTCCACAACACCAGCAGCACCTGATTACCCTCCTCGTTCCTCACTCTCCTCTCACACTTTATAACTTACTCCTGCAAAAATATTAATTGCTAATTAAGGTGTTGACCGAGAGTCAAGACTTCACAGGAACACACCAGGCAACATTAGCATTTGTTTAAATGACTTGAAAAAGAGAACCGCCTCCCTCATGTTGACACCACCTCTGGGGGCTCTCCTGTGAGCAGTCACCACCCCTTCTTCCTTGGCCCTCAATAGGAGTGAGATGAGTAAGGGCTTGTCATCTCCCTCTGAACAATGCGGTCCTTTGCACTAAATGAATCTGGCCTCATGATGCGTCATGATGAACTGTGCCTCAGTTTGTTAAATGTGAATTGTTTAGAATCATAATTTTTCACTTACCTATCATGGTACCTTTTATATAGGAATTTTCCAGGTGCATAAAACTGGGGTCCCCAATCGATGGGGCACAATTGCCCAGGAGAGGTGCACCTCGGTGTCTAGGACTAAGTTCCTATTCTTACTCTGTGGTGAGGAGACTAGGGAGCAGCAGAATTCACCCCTTCCTATGAAAGCTTTGAGTCCCCCAACTCAGGAGAGCTAGAGATTTCAGAGCAATTAGGAAGCTCTTTCTCTTGAAAACTGCCCAGTTTTTTTCTTTAATGTTCACCACTTCCCTGAAGTGTTGACATGTGTGCCTCGCTCTGCCTCCTGACACTGCCAGGAAAGGGAGTCTGATTTGCCGTTCCTTAACAGTAGGGATTCATCAAATGCTTGTTGAATGGATATGTAAATGACAAATAGATAAATGAAAAAACAATGAATGACCTGCTTCTGATACCAGTAGGGGAAGAAAAAAACAGATGTTCACCAATTTGAAGGTTGTCTTCGAAATATATCAATTACAATATGGAAAGTTTCAGGACTCCTTGTAATAACATGAGTTTGGTCAAGAGGTTATAGCCATACAACACTGTGATTAGGAAAATAATTGCACAATTTGAGAATGAATTATTATTATGCAAATGCTTATAGGTGCATAAATAATAAATGTTTTACACTATTTTAGGCTGTTGTAGACTACATAATTCCTCATTGCACAAAGCAGTGTACTGAGTGTGCTTTGCCTGAGAGCTGACCAGGAACCGAGAATGCTTTCATGCACACATAAAATACCCACCATGTGTTTGTGCCTGAACTGTGTGTAATGGCTTGAAGTGTGTCCCCAAAAGTGTATCCATACATAAGTCCTAACCCCAGGACCTCAGAAGGTGGCCTTATTTGGAAATACGGTCATTGCCGATGCAATTAGTTAAAATGGGTTCTTACTGGTATAAGGTGAGCCCCTAACCTAGCATGTCCTTATGAAAGGGGAATTTGGACAGCGACACATACACCGTGAGAACACCATGAGAAGGTGAAGCAGAGATGTGAGGCAGCAGGAGCCTTGAACAGTGAAGATTGCCGGCAATCCCCAGAAGCTAGAGGAGAGGCCTGGAACAGGTTCTCCCTAAAGCCCTAGATAGGAACCAACCCAGCTGGCTACGTGAGCTCAGACTTCTAGACTCCAGAACTGAGATAATAACATTTCTGTTGTTTTCAGCCTCCCAACTTGTAGTAATGTGTTCTGGAAGCTCCAGGAAACAGATACACCGTGGTATCTCTGGCTCTTTGCCTAACTCTCCTCTCATCCCCCCACTACTTAGTGTCCCCAGTGTTGTATTTCCCATGGGCTCCTTTGAGGATGCCCCAATGCAGGATTGAGTCAAAGTAGGTTTACAGTTGTTTGTGTGGAAAATACAATACTTAATAAATAAATAACATGGATAAGAATAAACTCTTGCATGCTTACAACCATATTCACCATGTTTACTCTCCTTCAAGTTTACCCTATGTACCAAGTTTAATCAGCTTGGCATCCTTGATGCAGTACCAGAACCTCTCTGTCTATGGAGGCTATGGTATCATTTTTCTGTTTTCCAAATTTGATAGCCAAGAATTGTTCTGGAAAGTATGTTTTATAAAGCATGCCACCTGGACACCTCCTGAAGAACCAGAGTAGGCAGAGATGGAAGCATCCCTGAGGCCAGAAGGGGACAGATAGAGGATAGCTAGTGTGGAGACAGGGGATTGAGCAGTTGGGAAGGACCAATGCCCATATGTGAGTCTACATTGGAATTCCAGCTACAGGCTAAACAAATGACCTAAATCTTCCTATCTAGCACCAAACACTCCTATGAAATTAACCCAGCACTCTATCAAGCCCGTCATAGAGCCCCAATAAACAAAACCCATCAGAAAAGAGCCTGTTCATCCCTTGTCAATTTACTTCGTCACAAGAATATGAATTACACACAAAAAAAATCATTCAACATTTTGGAGGACTTATATGTTCCAGGCACCATTATAGGGACTCAGAATACAGCACTGACCAGGAGACAAAAACCCTGCTCCTTCCTCATAGAACTTATTGCTCTAATGGAGAGGGACAGACAAACTGTGAGGCATAGAAATAGAAACACCAAGTATGTTAGTGCTTAAGACAGGGGAGAGAAATGGAGGTATTTAGTGGAAGCTATTTTGAAGAGTTTGTTTTCTTGCATTTTCAGGACTAGTGCTGGAAGAAGACCTTGCTGAGAAAGTTTCAGTAACGAACTAGAAATCCCACAGGAGACGTCTAGGGGAAGCACCTTTCAGTCAGAGGGACAGGTGGATGTGAAAAGGGTAGCTCACTCTACAAACGTAAACTGTTATCATAGTGAGTTAAAAATCTATATTCAATAAAATCGTTCCATTCAAAGGAAATCATCTAACATCCACTAAATACATAACAACATTCTTTTGCTCACTCTGCATACATAGCTTAGCCCTCAAAAATGCAACACAGATACCCAAGTTACATAAAGGAAACAAAAATACTGGTAATGGGGATGTTTTTTACCACAGCAAAGCCCAGCCTGGTGGATACTGATACAAGGGTACAGAGAGTGACAACAATTGTGCATGGTACAGTAGAAGTCATTAAGAAAATAGAATTTCTTTTCCAAGTCAAAAAATAAATCAAGTTACCTTCAACTAACTATAACTACATGAAGAACACCCATTCTGGAATATTCTTGAATATAGATATAGAGCTGAAAGGTAGATTTCAAACCAATGCAAAAAAAAAATACACAAAAACTACACCTTTGTAACAGTCAGACGAGCCCAATACCCACTTAAAGAAACACACCCCCTTCCACAGATGCTGTAGAAGGGATGCCAACACTATGACTGTTGAGAGGAAATCTGTTCTTACTGTAAGATTCAGAATTCTGAAATTGGCCCATCTTCCTTAGCAATTCCTCTTTGTCTAGTATCTCCTGGCTTTGCGAGTGGTGTGGCTAAAATCCACCAACATCCAGCCCATGATGCCAGGATTGTTGGGCCTGTTTGCATTTTAATAACATGTTTAAGTCATGGGTGTCATCATTGGGTATCATTTGATACTGAAAAAAAAAGTATTATATTTGTCTGATCCGTTATCTGTGTTTAGCCCTAATAGTTATATCAAAGATAGATATTAGATACTGAAAATTAACAAGGTTCAGATGGTGGCAAAGGATCACCAATATATTCATTTTTAATAAGTAAATGTATTACTTCAATGAGACTCTTCTTGACAAGTTTCGGATAAACAGGAGATGTGGACACCTTCAGTGTATGTTCATCCTACAAACTGGTCTTTCCTTCTGTCAGGAAAACTCTGCCCACTTGTTTGCTTCAGGTGAGGGCCTGGTATGATGGTGTAAACAACAGACTTGGCTAGTTGCTTCAGTTCATTTATAAATTATTTTTATTAAGAACTTACAAATCAAGTCATCTTTTATTTATTCATTTCCCGGACAAGTCAGAGCAAAATTCGCCTTTCCCTCCACATATGTTAAGTTTTACTCTTTTCCCTCGACCACATTTTCATACATTAAGTTTTCAAGAAGATACCAGCCCCTGTACATGGTGGCCCTCAATCAAAGTAAAAGAACAATATCTGCGCCCCTCTTAGGGAGCTCCACAATATTAAAGGTTTTTCATTACTTTTCTCACATTCTCTCCTCCATTCGGCAAAGCCTACCCTGTGGGTGTATTTTCCCCCTCAAAACGTCTTTATGCCATATCCTTCTATTCTCCTACTGAAATTCATCTGTGTTTATTCCTCAAGCTCTTGCACTTATATATTTTATTACAACTTCTTCATACCCTTTCCCATTCCCAAACCTAATCCTTTTCTTCTGTACCCTGAGGGCCCCTGCCAATATAACTTCAGGTGAAGCAAATGAAAATACTAGATTTTGCCCCAGGCTTCGGGCTTCCTCCACCAAAATTAAAACATAAAAACATTACCTAGATATTAATATAATATTCCCTGCCCCGCAAATCTCCTATAACATTCCATGATCTGTCAGTCAACAACATTTATTGAGTGTCCACTCTGAAAACTAAGTCGGTGCCCTTCTTAGAAGAGACAAAGGAAGAGAAGGGCATTTTTGCTTTTCTTTACTATCAGTAAAAGTTCCGTCTTGTTCTCTGTTTTCCACTAACTGCAATTCCCCCACTCCAGGACCTGCCTTCACCCGCTGCAGCAACGCTTTCCACAGTGTTTGTGCCTCTCCGTCACCCATTCTCTTGGTTTCACAGAGAACCCATCACATTACTTGTGAACCCTCCAATCCATAATCAGCTACACCCTGTCAGCTCCCCCAAAAAGTCATAAAAGAAGTAGTAAACTAAAATCTGTGAGCCCATCGATATGCTAGGAAGTGTGGTAGATACTTCAATTGCTTATATCATTAATTCCTCAGAGCTACTCTGCAAGATAGCAATCATTCCCATCTTACAGACCTCATAAGTCAGAATTAGAAAGGTTAGGGTAACTTGCCTGAGGGTGATAAAAGTGGCAACATGGAGAGCAAACTCCAATCTGGCTGATTCTGAAAAGCTCCCACAGAAAACAATATTATATTTTGCAATTGGGTCAAAGAAAATTGCACATCCCTTTATGAAAATTCTGAGTGGGGATTAAGAGGTTCAGATTCTGCTATGGGCCCATGCATGTATATCTCGCTCCCCAAGAAGTGTCTTTCCTGTACAGCACCCATGTTCTGTGACAAACATCCACCTATGTGGAGAGCATTCTGACGGGGAACTCTGCGGGGAGAATCACCGTGAAACTAGCTCCCTGGCTATCAGAGAGGAGGCCATTGCACTGGTCAAGGGCACACTGATTTGAGGCACTGATTTGAGGCTGAAAACAGGTGCCACTTGTTCTGTGATTCTTCATGCTTGTTCTCAGCTCAAATTCCATCCAGACATTTCAGAGGCAGCAGAGCATGTAAAAGGGGGGTGTTTTTCACATGCTCAGACATTTTTCAGATGCATTTTGTGATTGGATAGCTCAAACATAGCTTTGTTTTCCACCTTCAAACCTGCTCTGATATTGATGGGGAAAGAGAGTTGACAGCAAAGGAAGATGTCGGCCTCCATTTGGCTCTTACACCAAAGAATGGGGAAGACTAGAAGAAGGGGTTTTATTTGACTATGTAATGAAAGAGGCTGCTCAGAGCATCACAAAGAAAACAGAACTTCATAAGGACATATGGGGGAGACGGAGGGGACCCACAACTAAAATTCTGACAATCCTGATTTCCAACACAAGTGCAGTTTTAGGATATAGAAAATTTTTCTTGCAATGTAGGAAAAAAAAGTGCTGGGGGGGGTCGGGGGGCGGGGGGAAGCTGACTGCAATTTTCGACACACCATATTGCCATACTGTGGCACTATTATTTAGAAAACTAAACATATGTGTATGTAACTTTTCAAACAAAGATGTTTTAAATGTAAAACCCACAGCAGTTTTATTTGTTACAACCATCGGGCCTAATTCAGGGCTGGAGAAAAAATAACTTTTTCTGCCATTAGCTCTGGAACATGGTTTTTCAAAATTACAGTCTCTCTCCCCTTGGACCTTAAGAACATATGAGGGTGAGGAATTGATTTTGGATCTTTGTTCACATAAGTTACAACAGTTTAAAGAGCAGGAAAGGATTTGGGGATAATTCTTAGAATCAACTAACTTTTCCTTTCCATGCATCAGTGTAAGGTCCAAAAAAAGAGAAAATTAAATAAAAGGGAATGGTGTCAGAGTAAGACTATAAAGTGTTATTTCTTATTGATGTTAATAAATAGTAATATTACTGGAAGCAAGTTCCTGGTCTGGGCACCTTTCTTTACATATGTTTCCTGATTTAATCCATATAACAACCTTTTGAAGTAAATGCTATTATTATACCCACTTTACAGATGATGAAACTGAGGAATTGTAATATAAAGTAACTTTCTTACAGTAATAACTAAGGAAGCCAGAATGCAGACCTGGGCAAAGTGGCTTCACATTTTTAATCACTGCATTTTTAATTTGTCGAATCACTGTGCAATGCTAAGACTTTGCTAGGTGCTTCAACTTCACTATCTCATTTAATCCTCAGAGCACTGCAGATCTCCACACCCCAACTGACAGATGAGCTAAATACAGATCAAAAGGCAATGTAACCAGACAAAGGCCACATGATAGGCAAGTAGCAGAACTAGGATTTTAACCCAGACCCACCAGATTCCAAAGTTTATGTGAAGTTGTGTGTCAAGTAACCTGTGCCAGAAGCTAGGAATTCATGGAAAAAAACAACACACAGTTCCTATATGCCCGAAGATCCTGCCCTGTCTAGAAAGGAAGGTAGATAAGGAAAGAGATGTTACAGCATAAGGTGATCACTGCAAAGGGCCCCTATTTTATAACTAGTAGACTCAGACCTTAGAGTGTAATAGGAGTGCCTTATTCATTGTTGTCCCATGTAACATATGTTCCATGTAACATATGTCCGGGATGAAAGTAGGTCTGCCATGCTTGCTCAGGTGACCTTCAAAGTAAAAAGGGAATCTCAGAGACTCTTGGAGCTTCTCTAATATATCTGGGGGCAAAATAGGAAGAACACACTTCTAACTATTCCAACACCTACCCAACAAAGCAAGCCTAGCTTCAATTCTTCCCAATAAACTCAGTAGTAAAGAGAAATTAGAAGAGTTGCTCACATACAATGAGCTCTAAGACAGAGAATAGGAGGTTGAAAGAAATTATCAGAGTAGAGGAAACGGGATCCTATCAATTTGGCTACCGGGGCCAAATATTTCCGTAGGTCTCGAAATGTGGTACTAGAAGTATCACCAGAATGAGGGTACACCTTTCAGATGAACGCTGATCCTTCTGACTTCCAGGTGTGAGTCAAAGGCTGAAAAGGGAATGAAAAACTTACATATCTGTCTGGATGATTGATGGTAGGGAGGAGAAATCCTATTTTTCACAAATTATGGGCCTTTTTTTTACTGCTAGTAATGCACAGACGATTAAAGTGAAGTCTATATTTCACAAATGGGAGGACCACATGATTTAAAACCTTTGTTATAATGACCTACTTTGGAGTGAAGAATCAATTTCTTTTACAGCAAGAATCTGTTAATTTAGGGAAAGGGAGAGCGGGAGGGAGGAAGCACATGGACTGAGCATAGAAGAGGAAAAGGCGGAGAGAGAAAATAGCTGAGGAAATCAGGTAGGGTTTTTCTGGCTCCATTTTTATACGTCCAGCAATTGAGAGGTCATTTTGCATAGTGGAAAAGGGGGATCAACTTTGTATTTTGTTGTTAGTCCTGACGCTGCCCTTAACGTGAAGTTTCCTATTGCTGTTATGGCAAAATAACACAGTTTTAGTGGCTTAAAACAATGCGAATGTATTATCTTACAGCCCTGTGGGTCTGGAGGCTGGCCTAGGTTTCACTGGGTTAAGAAGAAAGGTGTCAATAGGTCCGTGTTCCCTCTGGAGGCTCCAGAGAAGAATCCATCTCCTTGTCTTTTCCAGCTTCTTGGGGCCGCCCACTTTCCTTCGCTTTTTGCCCCCTTACATCCACAAAGCCAGCAATGGCCAGTCACATCTCTATCCTATCGCATCACTTTGACCCTGGCTGCTTCTGTCTCTCTCAGCCACTTTCAGGATTATTTGAGCGTCACCTGGATAACCCATGATACCCTCCCTTTCCTTAGGTCAGCTGCTCAGTAATCTTAACTCCATCTGCAAACCTAATTCTCCTCTGCCGTGTCACAACATATTTAGATGCTCAGGGGGATTAGGACACAGTTATCCCTGGGGGTGGGTTGGGGTGGGGGTGGGGCATTCTTCTGTCTACCACAAGTCCTGTGGGACCTTGGTCACTTAGCTGTTAACTACCGGTCTCCTCATCTATCAAATAGGAATAAACAAACGTGCTTTTTAGGCTACCTGGGAAAATAAAATGATAGGGCGTCGGTAACTCATCAGTGACAGTGAGCCCTTGGTAAACAGTGCCTATCATTATCATTATCAGCTCTTAATAAATGTATGGCTCTTAAGAAGGCAACAGTATCTGTAACCCTTTCCCTAGTGACCCAAGGCGTCATTTAGCAGCGCATGCTGATCATTCCGCTTGAAGCTTCTTCCTTCCTTTTTCATTATGTCAAACTCTATGGGATGTTTCCAGCAAGCTGCCTCTGGCCTCAGTGCTCCCACGGCCTGGCACGGGCCTGACAGAGAACAGCAAACTTGGGTTTTATTTAAACCAAGGGGGCTTTTCCGTTTCTGCTTTTTGCACAGAACCCTGCCTCGAGCCAAGGGGCATGAGAAACTGGAAAAGAAGTTAAAGTGGTGTCTTAAGTGATTTGGCTTCTCCTGTCACTCGAAGCGACAGGATCTCGCTGGCAGGCGCCCCTTCACAGATCAGTAGGTCCAAAGCCCCTCAGTGGCCTGCCTGGGTAAGTGGCAGTGTCTTATGTTGTCAAGGTGGAAAGGTTTAAATCTTAGAGGATAAAAGTAAGAGCACTGCTGAGCAAAGGCACCTTCCTCCTCTCAGCATTACAGTGAAATGGCTCTCAGACATCGCCTAATTATTACCCCAACATCTCCGTGAGCGCCCCTTGGGTGGCACTAAGCACTGCGGGAAGTTCGCCGGTGCCCACCAATTAAGTGAATCCTTTATTTCGCTCCTGCTAGGCCTGTGGGAAATTCAAGGGCGTTGTTCCAAGGAGCTAGCCAGGCTCAAGATTTGGCTGAAGATGAAATAGAGCATTTGGAGGTACAGCCAAGGCACAACTCATCAGGGATCAGGAAGGGAGGGTTTCTCTATGCTGTGACCTCCAGCAAGCACTTCCCAGTCAAATCGTCCTGTTCTCTACACACACAAATACTAAGACAAGTTGCTCACACACACAAACCACAGAAAGAACTCCAGGGATCTAACTGCCCCACGACTTCTCCCCAACAAGGCGGCCTGTCCCCTGAGCTCTAACCATAGAGCCTTACTGTACTGGGGCAGCAGCCTTCCCCTCCTACTGCTTCGCTTTTGTGGGGAGAGAATTAATGTTTCAGCCAGAGTCATACGGTGAAACGGAGCAGAACTGGAAGTAAACCTACATCTTCTGTTCCCACCACACCAGGATGCCCCTTCCCGTTCAAAAACAAGAGACAGAGGAAAAATGCTCAGACTGTAATACTTAGAGCCTCTGCGTGCTGCTTATTAGTATTTGATGTCATTCAACTTTGACACACACAAAATTTTTGTGTGTTTCCATAAGACATTGATCGTCTGTTCTCTTGGAGGAAACAAACTATCCTGTACCCGCCCACACCCTCTTCCCATTCTAGAAGGTTCAGGGAATAGCACTAGCCATGACAGCTGAATCCCGTTACTTGGCCATCTGAGAACTTCCCAGAGCGGCATGGGCAGAAATGGGTAAGGTCTCGCCCGCACGCCAAACACGCTCACAAACACACACTTCCCCAGGCCAGGCCGCTGCAGCTGCAACCAGAAGAGCCAGAGACAAAGATTCAAGGGCAGCAAGAGGGACCGTTGGCCAACTATCCATGCATCAGAGGACAAGTAGCTATCTCCCTCCAACCGGTGCATGAAAGAGTGGAGCAGACGGAAGACAATAAATTGTCAAAATGGCATAACTGTACGCAATCACCGAGAGAGCTAATGGGGCTACAAAAAGAAAACACACACACACACACAGAGTCCTGTGAAATACAACCTAATGCTGCCTTATGAATTTTCATACTCCTCTGTGATCCATCACAGCAGATGCTACACCCCGCACTGCCATCCATCACAAGGAGTACCGCAGGCAGGCGGGACAAAGCACGGAGGGGATTCGCAGCAGCCGCTCCCGGAGGTGTCCCCCCACCCCCGACCCCCACCCCTTGCAAGCTATAAATTGGGAGCTCACTATGGAGCTAAGTGCTAAGGCAGCAGGCTTTTAAGCAGCACCCATTCCTGCCTGGGAGCGGGAGTGGGGAGGAGGTTTCCCTGTTTGTCTGGGAGTTCATTTGCACCACACTTGCAAAGCAGAGGACTTCTAACTAAACAGTCTTGCCTTCCTCTGGAAGCTGCTATCGCACCTGAGAGGCCCTGGAAATGCCCCAGTCCCTCGTTTTCCTACTGGGATTCCCTTTCCCCATCAATGAAATAGGTGGGCACTATCTTTTTTTTCTAAAAATTCTGAGTTGAGACCCTAAGACTTCCATCAGATCCCTTCCCAGCTTGACAACCTAAGGGCTCAGGGGGAAGCCATCAGGAAAATTAAACAAGAGAGGGGAAAAAAGAAGAAAGGGAAGAGGAGAGATTGGATGTGACTGGCACCTCCACATATATCATCTCATCCTTGCAACAACCCTGACAAGAGGTTCATTCATTTACTGTCATTTAACAAAAGAAAAAAATCAGAACTCAGAGAGGTTATGTGATCTGTCTGTGGTGAGATTATTTTATGCTTTTCTTATTTTTTCAGAAAGCCAGCTAAAGCCAAGGACAATATGCTATGGTTACCCCCACATACAGAGGAGCAGCTTGACCCGTTCCTTCAGGTCTTGCTCAGAGGCGGATCCCGCCACAGCCTTCAGCCTGTTATAAGCAGAGTCTGAAGCTTGTTGAGAACAAGAACAAATAGGCGAGTCGTCAGCCCAACTGGGCGGTCTACAGGATGAGTCTGAGGTTCCAGTCCTTGGCTGGAGTCTCATTGAGTTGAAGAAAGTCACCAGCTCACCCTGATGATGAAGCCACACAAGTGGGCCACAGTTGGAGAATGCTAGGGAGGCCAGGACATCTGCTCCTTGGTGTTTGGAACTTAACAAACCATGATGTGGTAACTGCCTCAAGGCTAGAAATTGAGAGCATTTTGAAGGCTGTAGGGTTTTCAGCTCGTCCTCCCAGCTCAGGTGTGGCAAGGATGTGTGGGCCTCCCATGGGCCTATATAGGCTGAGAAGGGAACCTGGTCCTATTTATTTGATTAGAACCCAAGAGGGTTTTCCATCATGACAAGAAAACCCCAAAACTAAGAGGCTGAGGGGAGCCCACCACAGGCAAGACTTGAGGGAGAATATAAGAGAATAGATCAGTACACTGTACACTGCAGGGTTTCCCATGGGGTACCTCTGAAGGACCCCAGGATGGCATAGAGGGCATGATAGGTGCCAAGGAAAAACTGCAAAAAGTACCAGCCAGACACCAGCCAGATATGAGAGCAGCTTCTTATTTCTTCTTCTTCCTTGCTCCCCCATCCCCAACTCTGGAGAACCCACAGGACAGAAGGAGTTAAAGAACAAAGTAGCGGGTGTAGGAAGCCACGCCCACTTCTCCATTGCAGGTCTGGCCTGAGCTGGTGGCTGGTGGGGAGAAAGAGAAAGCCTCCGTTATTTGTGAGCTTCATATTTTAAAATTGACTGGACTGGAATTTAATGCCTGAAAATGAGTTTTAATTGCCAAAATAAATTCTGACAACTGAGAAGCTGTGGGACTGTAGGGTGAGAAAGTGAGGTTCAATGTAGCTCATCTGAAGATGGTGGGGAGAAAAAAAAAAAAGAACAACAGTGTGTTCCAACTTGGACCCTACCAGGCAGCCCAGCCTCTAGGTTGGGTACACTGACTGTCACATATATTTGCAAAGTCAGAATTTAAACTTTGTTTTCCAACTCCAAAGGCAGATCTTTCTAGCACTATAAAGGCAGAAATCAAAAGCAGTTGAGGTAGTTAAACCTGGAGTTAAACAGATGTTTTGGAATCACTTTTTCCCAATGTCCACAGCAGCAGCATAGATCTCCTTCAGATGTTAAGATCTGTCTAGGAATGACATAGGGATCTATAGGGTGAGTCAGTTCGGTCCCACATAATTTTGTCCGCTGTTGGGTCAGAGTTGGTGGCATGAGAACACCCCTCCCCGCCAGCTGACCAACGTGTGGAAGATGCTGAGGACTGAGGACTGACAAAGACTTCCTCCTTGATCAGACTTTAGCTTAGGCTCCTCTGAGCCCTCTGCACGAGGCCTCCACCTTGTACTGCTTTTAGTAAGAAGCCCCCACCCTTGATGTCCTAATCCTTGGCCTACCTTTAACAAGAGCCATGTAAGGCCAGTTTAGTAAGAATCCTCCTACCCTTGGCATCTCTTCTTAGTTATTTCCCACCTACTGTTTGACCCCCACCCCACCCCCTCTGGCTACAAACCCCCAACTGTCTTTCATATATTTAGAGTTAAGCACAGTTTCTCCCCTATTGCAATACCCTGTTCTCCATTGCAATAGTCTCGAATAAAATCTGTCTTGCCATCTTTAACAAGTATCTGATGAATAACGTCTCCCAAAAAGCACCGACCACAGAAACCCCCCTGACTTAGTGCAGAATGGTAAGAACAGCTGCCTCTATGATGTGTGTTTGTGGTTTGCCAAGCCTGCTTTTTTCTCTCTGTTGGTGCCAAGCACATTTTGAATTTTCTCTTCCTTTTCAGTTATTTGTGTTAAAGAGAGAACAAAGATTTGAAAAAAAAAATGAAGAAAGTATTACAAAGAAATGGAGAGGAAATGAACAATTAGTATATCTGACAAAAGAGGCCCTGCATTCAAGCTAGTGAGGAAGGAAAGAGAAAGAGATGAGGAGAAGAAGAGAAAGGAAGGAGATTTTGCCAAGTCAGGCTAATGGACTAAATGTTACAGCTTTATAAATTCCCAGAGGTGCAAAAAAGATCTCAGTGTATATAATGCTTTAAAAAGTCACAGAAGGAAAAAGGAAATGAATTCAACTCACTTGCTTTCAGGACTGCCTTTAAAAATAAAAAAACATAATAAAAGAGCCAGATAAATGCTGCTAACAGAGCCCTTTGCAATGTTTCAAAATGAATAAATAAAACCTTCCCTGCCAACCTTTTTTTTAGTATTATGTCTGTCTCTGGCTTTTTAAATGCTTTCCTTAAAAATGTTTTCATGCTTCCTTTTCCCTGAACGTTTTACAGTTTGCCTTCTTAAATTTCACTGGAGACCTGCAAATCAAGTTGCATCTTGCTGATTTGATAGCTGCTTTTACGCAGCCCAGCGGAAGGCGATGCCTTGGCATCACTCTTGCTGGGAAGAGAGTTTATTAGCAAGCCCTCCCTGCTTGGCTGGCAGGAGGACGTGCTAGGGAGCCCAGACAAGGCTGGGCCTGGCCCAGGGGCCAGCTGGCAGGTGTCTGGATCAAGCGCATCAGGCCACTCAACAGTGACCTTCAGCCTCAGAGTGACAACAAAGGAAATCACCTCTTTCTCCAAACATCATTAGAGATCCTTGCTCCTGCCCTGGTCGGGAGAGGGGAAAGGAAAGTGGGCAGAGGCAGGAGAAGAAAAATCCTTGTTTTTGCAATCCCAGTAATTAATCCTAGAGGATTTCTCCAACTGCTCCTGCTGGCAGGGAGGCCTGGGAAAGCAGTCGCCAGGCTTGCTACACTGGCCACCGCAGAGCCGGCTCCCTACTTGAAATTCAAATGAGAGCGGCTCTGACCTTTCCTGTCACATATTTTATTTCAGAGACAGTTTACAAGGCCTCTCCGCCATGCAGGTCATGTTTTAGTTTAAACAGAAATACTCTCGTAGGTGTTAGATGCGAGTTAATGATTACACTGAAATCATTCTAATTAGGCTCTGTTGCTACACGCTGCCCTTTGGGGGCTGCCGCTGTTGTCACATAAAGTATTTTGTAGAAAAATAATTGGTCTGAAATCCCTTCCTCCCTCTCTCACATACCCATCCCTCTCTCCCTCTCTTTTCTTTTTTAAAATAATTATTGATCATTCGGCGCTAGATCAGGACGATCATTCACCTCCCCGTGTCCCCGTGACCCTTCCAGAGGGGAGAGGGCTGCGGGCTAAAAGCCAGGTGCTGGCGGGGG
>NW_006294654.1:1402815-1403423 GCF_000327345.1 Myotis davidii | reverse complement strand
GGGGGGCCATCCTTTGCTAGCACAGGCCTGCCTCGCTGCATCAGAGGGGAAGTGAGAATGGGGTTTCTATTAGGGTTCTTCCAAAGCATTCTTGCATTTTGTTCTGTTCTGTTTTATTTGGGAGGAAGGGAAGAAGGGGAGCTGGATGGGTGGCTGACTTATTCAGGGAGCCTCATCCTCCTCCTGGGCTCTGCAAGTGTGGGGAACCCCAATTTCCCCAGTAACAGTGGGAGTGGGTGAGGCTGGCTTCTCTGTAATGTTTATTTACCATTTACACACATCCACATACATGCACCAGGCTCAGTTCACTCTGGAGCAGTTTTCCATCTTAATACTGGTAGGATTGTCCAATATTAATGTTTCTTTTTTCTTCTCTCAACGTTTCTCTGTTTCTTCGCATTTACCTGGAACAGCTGGCCTCACTGCCTTATGGAAGAGCACTTAGCAATGTCAGGGGGTATATTTAACACCCGAGGAAAGGTGAACGAAGTTGGGGGCACAAGAAGGGCTTGTGGGCTACAACTAAAAAGATCTGTTCTGGAGAATGGTCAACACTGATGAAGATGTGGTAGACCAGCACTTGGGGCGGGGGGGGGGGGAAGCATTGT
>NW_006294654.1:1391092-1402771 GCF_000327345.1 Myotis davidii | reverse complement strand
AATACATTTTCCCTGAACCTCTGGCAGTTAACAGTTTGGCTGAATAGCTAGAGAAGCAGGAGGAAAGAGTCAAGCTGGGAGGGCATGCTACCCTAATAGGTGCTTAATCTCATTGCTTATAACACAGGGAGTTGGTTACACTTTCTATCTTAAATTTCTTTAAAAAAAAAAACATTATTCTAAGGCCAACCAGTCTCAGCTACTTTAAAACTCAAAACATTTAAATGGGTTTTTTTGCAGCAAAAAACCTGTTTGAGGCAGATGTGCAAAAAATGTACTAATTCTAATAATTTTTTTAAAAGTGTAAAGAACAAAAACTATTAAAGCATAGCTACTGTTTATCTTAAAAATGCAGTACCTCGAGGATTTGCTGTCTGGTCCAATAATCCTTGCTCCTCAAAGCGTGGCCCCTGCACCAGCAGCTTCACCTGGGGAGGGAGTCAGAAATGCAGAGTCTCAAACCTGCTGAATCAGAATTTGCACTTTAACAAAACCCCAGGTGACCCACTGCGGCAACATTCGTTCTGAGATGCCTGCTTTACTGCAACCCTACCTTCATCAAAACCATAGGAACTTCTGATTTCCCCACATAAGTAAAGGACTCGCTTTCTTGGAAATTCAACTCACATCTCATACCAGCATAGAAAGGGACATCAGCTCCACCTTCCCCCTCTGTTTCCTCAAGAAGTTGAGAAGAATAAAACAGAGACCTTAAGTGGATTTTCAAGGGAAAAAAAAGTAGCAACCAAAACTTCTCTTCCTTGAGAAATACACTGTAGTGTTTTGCTTTTATTTTCTTTTTGCGAGAGGAAAGGAGGATGAGCCTTGAATTACTTCTAAGAAAGCCATAAAAATTGAAGTACAGAGTTAGAGACCTCATGTTCCTTCTATAGTCTCTTAAGAAGTAATACGAGTTTGTCAGTCCACAAAAATCCTTGCTATTCAAATAAACATTCCATTCTGCTGGTGATGCTAAGAATTCAATTAATGCTCTATTTGACTATGAAAGGACTGGTTTCTCCCTGATTTGATGTGACTGCACTCTGTTAGGATTGGGATTTACAGGTGTGTTTTCCTTGATATGTTTTAGATAAAAATTTCTTCAGGCAGCATGTAAAGAATATGTATAGATGTGTGCTTAGGTATAAACAACCAGCTAGCTAGTTAGCCAGATAAAGACACCCCCTCTTCTAAACACCTGAGCAAGACCCCCCACAAACCCTAGACTGGCCTGCAGGCCCCAGGCACTAAGGCCTCCAACTGCAGTGTGTGTTGCTAACACCTTTGTCACTGCCTAAACAAGGCATCAATAATTAAATTCCCATTTATAAAAAGAGAAAATTATTCATGCCATCAGCACTCCCCACCAATAACAGAAGGAAACCTAACTATCTCATTACCCCATCACATTGTGTGCAAACAGAACTGCCCGTTGTTGACAATAAATATTTGATGAGTGAGGAAACACGAAGGATAAACCAAGGATGCAGAGAAGGGCTGGAGCCTCGACAGGGCTCTGGCCCCAGGGTTAGGGTTGACCTCATGGATCCTCCCCCAGACTGGCTTTCAGATGAGCCACAAACTGACCATAGCTGAATGGAATGCAGGCCATTTGGCTGCTTCTGAATTGCACACCCTTTCTTTATTCATGTCCTGAATTCAATTGTATTATTTTCTGTTTTTCAGAGTATTAGGTTTCAGAGGCAATAAATCCTTTGAAGGTTGGAAATCTTCTCATACAATAATTTTATTTCTCCCACAGCTCCTAACTGGGCAGACAGTGGGTTTTCAGTAAGTATTTGTTGAATTAAAGCTTTTGGAACATAGTGTCTATGAAGCTGCTTTTAACTAAAAAGCAAAACATGAACAAAGGCACCCAGTTCTGGAAGATGAAACTAGAAATTAGCTTGCCCATTAAATCAAGCTTATAAGAATTTCCCAGCATTTTGCCAATATCTTTTTGTAATTATAGCACATTAGTGCATTTTGAATGCATTCAGATAAACATTTATCAATGTTCCTTCCAGGGCCATCAGATATGGTATATGGTTCTTGTCAGATGATGGAGAGGTGTCTTCAGCGTTCTGGTGATGAGATGAGACCTTCAATGTAACTGAAATCTGTACCTGATAACAGCACCATCCTCCAATCAACACATCATGGTTTCATGCTTACTCTGAAATTTTATTTTATGGTGGACTGTGTTTTGCAACACTTTTACATTATATTAAGCGACAACAATTGTTGGAAACCTAGTTCTCCTCCAAATACTTGAATTCTGGAAATTTTTATGAGAAATACTAAGGAAATCTAACTGGAGGTGGGAAGTATCAGATGATGAGAAATGGGGATTGTAATTTGGGATTTTTCACTCTAAGAGAACCACTTCACTGAGTCCTGTTTCTCTCAGAAAACCTGGCACTTCGCTTCACACACAGGTCTTCAAAATGATGTTGATTGAAAATATCACCATAGTTTGATTTTCGACAATGATAAATCTACATTATTCCTTCCTCACACTTAGCATAATTTGACATATGGGTTTATGGAAAAAGATCATGAAAGAAATGGCACATAATAAGAATTTTAAATTCTTCTTTATTTCAGAACTCCTACCATTATCCTTATGCAATGTAAAGGTTAACAGACAATATATATTTATATATATCAGTTTCCTGACGGGCCATTCCATCAACCCACTATGATAGTCTTCAAAAGTCTTTCCACCAACATGTATCACCAGATACCGAACATGGAGTCTACACCCACTACACACATGAAATTGCTTTGTCAAATCAAACGGCATTTTTTGCTTCAAATTAAATGCAGACTTTGGATGGCTGCCAAATCCTATTTATCAATGTAACAAACAATATTTACCAACTGCTTCATTTCCCTAAATTGTTTTCCATCCTTAGGACATGTTGTCTGCATCTTAATTTAGCACTAATTTCTCCGTGCTGGAAACTTCTCCCTCGTGTTTTACCTTATTTCTGCTTCTGACAAAAGTAAACACTGACATGGATAGCTCTGGCAATTGGCTAATACAATGGATTAGTGCATTGTGCCTTAAGCAAGGTCTTTCTTTCCACCCTAGGGGTTGCACAGCTATCAGTTTCACTTCTACTCTTGATATTTGGCAATCATGCATGGGATTTCTTTAGGCATGTGAGACTGAAATACCTCTCTAACAACACTTTGAAACATGTCACAGTCAAGGGCACAAATACAGTTGCCTCTAAGATGAAGAAGGCTGAAAAGGAACACATCCACGGAAGAAGAATGAGGAAAAGAATCAACTTGGAATTTAGGCCTAAATCCCCCCTTTTTTTTTTTGTTTCCATATTTACTGCAACCTGGTCATCTAGGACCAGAAACCAAGAAAGCATTTGAGACAACTAGAAATGTCATGAGACCTTGAAGTCAAATTAATGCCTCCCTCACACAGACAATAAATGCTTTATACCTTATGATTAGATAAGATCCCACCTAGAGTGGCCCCAAATTAAGATATTCAAGTGAGCCCTAGCAGGTTTGGCTCAGTGGATAGAGCGTCAGCCTGCAGACTGAAAGGTCCCAGAGTTCAATTCTGGTCAAGGACATGTACCTCAGCTGCAGGCTCCTCCCCAACTCTGGTCAGGGTGCATGGAGGAGGCAACCGATCAATGTGTTTCTCTCAGACTGATACAGATCAGGGGTCCTCAAACTACGGCCCGCGGGCCACATGCAAATACAAATATTGTATTTGTTCCCATTTTGTTTTTTTACTTCAAAATAAGATATGTGCAGTGTGCATAGGAGTTTGTTCATAGTTGTTGTTTTTTTTAAACTATAGTCCGGCCCTCCAACGGTCTGAGGGACAGTGAACTGGCCCCCTGTTTAAAAAGTTTGAGGACCCCTGCTCTAATCCAATCTGATAATGCCAGACAAACCCTCCTCTCACCCAGATTTCATCAAACAGTATTTCTAGGTGTGTCTGTAGGATTAGATTTTAATTGATGAACTGAGAAATCAGATGGCCTTCCCTAGTGTGGGTGGTCATTATCCAATTGGTTGAAGGTCTGAATAGAACAAAAAGGCAGGTGAAAGTTGAACTCACTCTGTCTGACTGCTGGTGCTGGACCATTGACCTTCTCCTGCCTTTTGTGCTCCTAATCCTTAGGTTTTCAGACACAGACTAAAATCTACACCATTGGTTTCCTAGCTCTTAGGCCTTTAGACTACACCACCAGTTTTCCTGGGTCTTCAGCTTGCAGACAGCAGATGACATCTCAGCTTCTATTAGCCAATTCCTGTACTAAGTCTTTTTTCTAGATGTGTGTATGTGTTTGTGAGTGTGTGTGTGTGTGTGTGTGTGTGTGTGTGTGTGTGTGTGACAGAGAGGGAGTGGGGAGGAAGGGAGAATATCACAGGCTATGGAGGATATAGAGTGTGTGTGTATTCTAGATAAATATATATTACAGATAGATGACGATAGCTATTATATATACACACATATACATCTACTAGAGACCTGGTGCAGGAACTCGTGCATGGGTGGAGTCCCTCAGCCTGGCTGGCGATCAGGGCCAATAGGGGCCATCTCGCCCAGTCCCGACTGGCCAGTGGGACAGACCGCGGGAGGTTGGCTGTGTGAGCGCACTGACCACCAGGAAGTAGCTCCTGCGTTGAGCATCTTCCCCCTTGTGGTCAGTGCACACCATAGCAACCAGTCATAATGGTGGCTTAGGCTTTTATATATATAGATATTAAATATATGTGTGTGTGCATGTGTGTGTATCTGATCAGCTCTGTTTCTCTGAAGAACCCTGACTAATAATGTTTCTTTTCTTTTTTTTTCTTTTCTTTTTTTTTTAAATATATATTTTATTGAATTCCGCTTTTTACAGAGCGGAAGGGAAAGGATAGAGAGTTAGAAGCATCGATGAGAGAGAAACATCGATCAGCTGCCTCCTGCACACCCGCCACTGGGGACGGGCCCGCAACCAAGGTACATGCCCTTGACCAGGATCGAACCCGGGACCCTTCAGTCCACAGGCCTACGCTCTATCTACTGAGCCAAACCAGTCAGGGCATAATATTTCTTTTCACTGCTTTTATATTGTTTATATTATTTCTTTTAATTTTTTCCCCAACTAGATTGTGAGTTTCCTAAAGTCAGGGATAATAATTCATGTGTTGTTTTTGTTTTTTTCCAGTTTCTCTCATAGCACCTAGCAAGATGTTGAACATATAATATGAAATCAACAAATATTTCCCGATTGCTATCATTATGTTCTTATTATATTGACAATTGACATATGCTTGTCCTGTTTTTAAGATGCAACCTCTAGCCCTGGTATGTGTTGCTCAGTGGAAAAAAATATCTTCTGGTAAGGATTTTTAAAAAGATGCAGCCCTACCCAGTTTGGCTCAGTAAAGAATGTCAGCTTGCGGACTGAAGGGTCTTCAGTTCAATTCCAATCAATCAGGGTGTATGCAGGAGGAACCAATCAATGTGTCTCTCTCACATCAATGTTTCTCTGGTTCCCCCCTCCTCCCTTACACTCTCTCTAAAAAATCAATGGAAAAATATCCTCGGGTGAGGATGAACAACAACAACAACAAAAAGATGCAACCTCACCAAAACCGGTTTGGCTCAGTGGATAGAGCGTCGACCTGCGGACTGAAGGGTCTCAGGTTCAATTCCGGTCGGGGGCATGTGCCTGGGTTGCGGGCGCATCCCCAGTGGGAGATGTGCAGGAGGCAGCTGGTCGATGTTTCTCTCTCATCGATGTTTCTGACTCTCTATCTCTCTCCCTTCCTCTCTGTAAAAAATCAATAAAATATATTTTAAAAAAAATGCAACCTCTACAAATGACTTTCTGTTAACTTGAGAATCACGTATTATGGAAGATATAAGCCAAAGTTTATAAATTATGAGCCTATGACATTTTCTGTCCTCTGAAATTATTTTTAAAATTAGTACATTTTACATAAAATCTGAACTCCAAACTTCTCCTAGAAAAACAAAAGAACCAGGAATTCTGTACTCACATTCGCACAAATCAGAAATTGCCTGGGGCTAAGTAAAACTAGCTGACTTATTTAGACATGGCTTGCGTGGTACAATCTGCCATAATCACCACCCTTTCTAAGGTGTCCCCAATAGAGTGAATGGAAATAGTAATTTATTGTAATGCTCGACTACTGTTTTACATCTAATAGGTAAATAGCTGCTGAGACTATTGATCTATCAAAGGAGAGAAATTGAAAGAGAGATCAAAAAGGCTACTTGTTTAAAAAAAATTAGAAAGAGAATATATGCCTTTATAAGAGCAAGTAATATGCCTAAATGTTTAATATACAAACAAAGCATGTCCATGTCTTTTTCTAATGCCCTGCCCACCTCATTCACTCATATTGAGTCTCCTGGGCACTCACATTTGTGACACTTGACATAGGCCCTAAGTAAACAGTTGGCCTAGCAATAGTATATCAGTCAGGTAAGCTAAGTTCTGCTGCAGTAAGGAAAAGCCCAACAATGACAAAAGTTATCTCTTGTTCATCATACATGCCATTAAGGGTCAGCAGGGGACTCTGTTCTGGGTTTCTTTGTTCTAGCTGATAGAGCACCCACCAGCTTGAATCTGATAAGCAGCACAAGAGCACTAAAGAGGTCTCACAATAGCAACTAAATACTATTGCCTGATAGTGATACAGTATCACTTCCACTCAAAATTCAATGGACAAAATTAATCCACATTTCTTTCAACTCCAACCTAACCAGAAGAAAACACAAGCCCACATTGTGCCTTAGGGCAGAGAACTGAAAATAAGTGATAAATACCCTTGATGGCCACCCCCATGAAGCCTGCAGCAGTATCCTGACCCTGAGAATACTAAACCTGCCCTGGGAACATGCGGGGGGGTGGGGGGGAGGCAGCCATTGGTGGCCACTTTCCTGACCTGCTGCCTTGGTCCTCACCTGGATGGCCAGGTTTGGAGAGTTTCCATTCAAAGCCACTAGACAAAGACGAGCTTCATTTGTTGCTAGAAAAAGGAAAGATAATTAAATGATTCTTCAAAAACTTGAGTTCCTGCACATCTTAGCGATCCGTATCACACCAGTAAGAATGATGGTCTCCTTGGAACATGGGAGTTTAAGCCACCCCATTATACCTGGAACAATGGAAGTACAGACTGACAAGAAAGGCAAGACTTCCAAGCCATAGGGGTACAAACTTGATCAAAGGGATGTAATCTGTTCAGGAGGCAAGCAAAATGAGAGAAGATGCAAAGCTCATTTGTGCAAAAACTATGTGCGGCACCTTGCACATTATTGCTTTCAACTTTTAACAATTTTAATAATATCCTTGAACCTGATTCTTCTCCAACAAGCACAAAAGTCACTTTCAAATGTGATGCTGGAAAAACTGCACTTACTGCTTAGTGTTATTTCTGAAGTATTTATACACACTTGTAATGTATAAAAAAGTGCTTGTTTAATTTGCCTTTTCAATATCACAGTGGAAAAAAGTCACAAAGAATAGAAGGCATCTTTAAAGACTTTAATAAGGCCAGACCATTCAGAATATTCATGTGAACATCTCTACAGTCATCTTCAGGAATGAGCAAACTTTCTGGAATGTATTTAGCAAGACTTTACTTGACTCCTCTTTGGTCTACACACTTTTTCTACATGGACTGACATTTCTCAGATACAGTCTCTGTGTGTGTGGCGGGGGAGAAAGGGGCAGAAAACATTCTAATCAGAGCTCATTTTATCATCTACACTAATAAAAGAGAAACATGCAAATTGGTGTCACTCCACAATGCCCACCAGCCAATCAGGATGAGTATGCAAATTAACGCACCGAAGATGGTGGTTAATTTGCGTATGCGGGCACGGAGCGAAGACTGAAGGCTCTGGCCCAAGTGAAGACTGAAGAAGACTAAAGACTGAAGAGGTTTGGCTTCTCTGCTGCTGCTGGAGCGAAAGCCTGAGTCCTGGGTGCCAGAGGAAAAGCCGTGCCGGCAGCCAGGGGAAGGAAGGCCTATTGCACGAATCTCTTCGTGAACAGGCCTCCAGTAGAGAATAAGGAGGCACAGATTAAGATAGCTTTACAAATAAGCCAGAACTTTCAGAAATTGCTACCTGCTAAAAGCACACAATGAAGGCTCTGTCATGAAATCACAGTTTTATTTAATAAAGTTTGGTGACCAATTGGGCACATGTATTAAGAATTATGCAATAAGAATGCCTTTTTGTATATTTCCTGCCAGCCACTGTGTCAGACACTGAGACTGCATTCCCAGTGAACCCAGTTGATTCACAGTCTGCAGCAGGGCGTCTTGGCATCTGTATTTAAAAGCCCTATTTGGCTGTTTGGTCACTCCCAGTGTATGGCTCCCACAGGCACTGAAGATTCCAACTTTAACTTTCTAAACTTTGGTTTATGATTAACAGCACTGTCACAAACACAGAGAAGAAAATTTCTTTCCGTGAATTATTTAAAAATTGGAACCCTGATGTATGTGTTCTAATAGGAACTATGAAATAAAAGCAACAGGACCACATGTAGATGGCTATTTTTAGGGCCATGAAAACCTCCACTTCTAATATCACAAAGAGATATTTTTCAAAAACACTCACACACAACAACAACACAGATGAAAATCCCAGGACCTGCAGAATATTCTGGGATCACTCTGAGATTTTAAAGTACTTCACATTTCACTTAGGTGGTCCCACGCTTCCATCAGATAGCAACACTCCACTCGGCTTCCCAAAGCGCTTCAGCCTGTTACATCCCAAACCAGTGCACATTTTGTAAACTTAAACTATATAGGTAGGTACATTGTTATTAACTTAATTAGGGTACTCCTAAGGCTTAGGAAGAGCCAAACTCAAGGGGCCAAAAAGCCGCATGTGGCTCACAAGCCACAGTTTGCCGGCCACGGTTCTAGAGGATGACACAGGGAGAAGCTTTTAAGCTCAATGACTTGGAACCATCATGACATGTGGGGCCCCTTGAGTGAGCCTAGCAGGAGAAGGGGGGGAAGAAAGGGAGACTGCGAGGCACTGGAGTGTCCCCTGGCACAAAAAGTTGATGCCCAATTAGATTTAGAAAAAATGACAAAAAGTTGATGCCCAATTAGGTTTAGAAAAAGCTCTTCTCTGTAAACCTCAATTACCTATGATGCCTTATGACATTCAGCATTTACAAAGTATAATTACACAATAGTGTCTGACATTTAACGTCTATGGATAATTTAAAAGACTCCTGCTTCAAAAAGGCTGCTCATGAGCAACAGTAATCACTTCAATTAGCTTGGCACCATTACAATATAACAAGACCATTTGACTGCCTATTAGAACCAGCCAAGCTCTTCAAGTGTGTTAATTTAGCAGTCATTGCTAATTTCTGGTCTTTGCTACATTTGCATAGGAAAACACAGCCCTTTAAGCAAGAAAGGAAGTTTCATTCCTGAACTGGCTTCCTATTCTTAGAGGAGCTTTTTATATTTTCACATTAAAAAATCAGAAACATATTCAAACATGGGCATCTCTAAATAGTATTGGATAACATAAGACTCTTATCAAATTTAAGCAGGATGCTAGTTCTCCCAGTTTCATACCATTTGTATGTGTGTGGGTATACACATACACACATACATGTATACACATATAAGTTTATGATATATAAACATACATATGGGATATATATAATAGGCAACATGTAAATATATAAGATGTTATAATAACTAATCCTATATAATAAAAGGCTAATATGCAAATTGTCCCCTCAGGAGTAAGACCAACCAGGTTTTCGACTGCTCACTATGACATGCATTGACCACCAGGGGGAGGCGCAGAATGAAGAAAGGCCCAGGTTGGCCCTGATCACCAGCCAGGCCTAGGGACCCTACCCATGCACAAATTTCATGAACTGAGCCTCTAGTATATTTATAATATCCAATATATTATAAAGTATATAGACTATCCCACACATAATATGAATATTATATATACTGTAATATACTAGTATTTAAAATCAGCTAGGCAAAATTGTGATTAGAAAAAAGGAGATGCTTTAGCCTCTAAAAAATCTTCAGTGGCAAGTCAATCTGCTAGAACTAGTGTTATGGATATAGTCTACTTTATTATTTTGTTATGTTTGTTATTGTTATGCTTAAATAAAAAGAGCACCTTGCATAAACGAATTGGGCTTTTCAAAAATCATATTCTTATACATGAATATAATTTGTCTCTCACCATAAAGAATCTCTATTTTAGCCCTGGCTGGTTTGGCTCAGAGGATAGAGCATTGGCCTGTGGACTGAAGGGTCCCAGGTTCAATTCTGGTCAAGGGCACATGCCCGGGTTGTGGGCTCGATCCTCAGTAGAGGGTGTGCAGGAGGCCGCTGATAAGTGATTCTCTCTCATCATTGATGTTTTTATCTTTCCTTCTCCCTTTCTCTATGAAATCAATAAAAAAATATTTTTAAAAAATCTCTATTCTACAGAAGAGAAAACTTACCCATTGTGTTGTAGTAAACAAAGTCAAACATGCACACACACACACACCTGGAGGTTACATGTAAGACCTTTAGACTTAGAGGTAAATAAAAATTATTAAATATGCTCCGTGGCCAAGCACTGCTAGGTACTAGAAGCTTGGGAGAATAAAATAAATATTAAAATCATCTGGACTCCTGATCTAGTGCTCTTTTGCCAAGATTAATAATCTTTTCCTAACTTTGGGTTCTTACCTACTAATATTTAGCTATTTATTTAGGAAAGGGAACTACATTCCTAATATGCAATTTTTATGTTGAAAAACACTTCAAAGATTCCTCTTTTTTAAATAAGATATAATTCACATACCATAAAATTCTCATTTACAAAATGTAGAATTCAGTGGTTCTTACTATATTCACAAATATTGTGTAACCATCACTACCATCTAATTTCAGAATATTTTTCTAGCCCAGTAAAAAATAAAAAAATTAGCAGTCACTACCATTACCCCCTACACCAAGCACTGATAATCACTACTCTACTTTATGTCTCTATGTCTATTCTGGACATCCTATATAATAAAGAGGTAATATGCAAATTGATCCTCACACCCTTGCATCACAAGATGGCCAGCAGGAGAGGGCAGTTGGGAGCGATTGGGCCAGCAGGGGAGCAGTTGGGTATCAATCAGGCTGGCAGGGGAACGGTTAGGGGTAATCAGGCAGGCAGGCAGGTGAGTGGTTAGGAGCCAGCAGTCCCAGATTGTGAGAGGGATCCCAGATTGGAGAGGCTGCAGCCTGGGCTAAGGGACACCTCTGCTGCCCCCTTCCCCCAGTGCACGAGTTTCGTGCACTGGGCCTCTAGTTTCATATAAATGGAATCATATCATATGTGACCTTCTCTGTCTTGTTTCTTTTACTTGGTGTAATGTTTTCAGGGTTCATCTATGTTGTACCCTGTGTAAGTACTTCACTTTTCATTCATTTTTATGACTGAACTAGAGGCCCGGTACACAAAATTTGTGCACTTCTGGGGGGGCGGTGTCCTTCAGCCTGGCCTGTACCCTCTTGCAGTCCGGGAGCCCTTGGGGATGTCCAACTGATGGCAGGGAGTGGGTCTAAGCCAGCCGTGGGCAAACTACGGCCCGTGGGCCGGATTTGGACCATTTGAAATGA
>NW_006294654.1:1390514-1391042 GCF_000327345.1 Myotis davidii | reverse complement strand
GTATAAGAACCCATTGTGGCCCTCGAGTCAAAAAGTTTGCCCACTCCTGGTCTAAGCCATCAGTAGGACATCCTTAGCGCTACTGCGGAGGAGGGAGAGGCTCCCAACACCAGTACTGCGCTCGCAAGCCATGAGCCCGGCTTCTGGCTGAGTGGCGCTCCCCCGTGGGAGTGTACTGACCACCAGGGGGAGCTCCTGCATTGAGCATCTGCCCCCTGGAGGTCAGAGCACGTCATAGCGACCAGTCATTCCTCTGTTAGGTTGATTTGCATATTACCCTTTTATTATATTCTAGTATCCCTGCGCATGAATCCATGCACCAGTACCTCGCCAGTAGCTCGCTGCCACCCTCCAGTAGCTCTCTGCCTGCTGCCCTGTCCTCTTGTAGCTCCCACCACCCCCTTTCATAGTTTGATGCCCTGCCCCCTTCTGTAGCTCTCCACTGCCTGCTTGTAGACAGTAGCTCACTGCCACCCTCCTGTAGCTCTCCACCCACTGCTCCGCCCTCCTGTAGCTCCCTCCACTGCC
>NW_006294654.1:1388923-1390464 GCF_000327345.1 Myotis davidii | reverse complement strand
CATGCCCCCTCCTGTAGCTCTCCACTGGCCACTTGTAACTCACTGCCCCACCCTCCTGCTGATCCGTGATCCAGTCGTTACATGGTCAGCCGTTATGCTTCACAGCGTAACGCCCAGTTGCATTTTACATCTTTATTATATAGGACTAGAGGACTAGTGCATGAAATTTGTGCATGGGGGGAGGGTCCCCTCAGCCAAGCCTGCACCCTCTCCAATCTGGGACCCCATGGAAGATGTCCAACTGCTCTCGCTGCCACCCTCCAGTAGCTCTCTGCCTGCTGCCCTGTCCTCTTGTAGCTCCCACCACCCCCTTTCATAGTTTGATGCCCTGCCCCCTTCTGTAGCTCTCCACTGCCTGCTTGTAGACAGGAGCTCGCTGCCACCCTCCTGTAGCTCTCCACCCACTGCTCCGCCCTCCTGTAGCTCCCTCCACTGCCCCGCCCCCACCCTCATAGCTTGCTGCCCTGCCCCCTCCTGTAGCTCTCCACTGGCCACTTGTAATGATCTGTGATCTGGTCGTTATGCAGTCGGTCATTACGCTTCATGGCATAACAACCATTTGCATATTACATCTTTATTATATAAAACTAGAGGTCTGGTGCACAAAAATTTGTGCATTCGGCGGGGGGTGAGGGGGGTCCCTCAGCCTGGCCTGTGCCCTATCGCAGTCTGGGACCCCTTGGGGGATTCTCCAATCTGGGACCCCATGGAAGATGTCCAACTGCTGTTTAGGCCCGATCCTGGGTATCGGGCCTAAACCGACAGTCAGACATCCCTCTCACAATCCTGGACCCCTGGCTCCTAATCGTTCACCTGCCTGCCTGTCTGGTTGCCCCTAACTCCCCCTGCCGGCCTGGTCACCCCCAACTGCTCCCCTGCCAGCCTGGTTGCCCCTCACAGGCCCCCGTGGGCCAGGTCACCCCATGCAGCCGGCTTTCAGTCATTTTGTTGTCCCTCACTAAACCCCCTGCCATCCTGGTCACCCCACGCAGCCTCCTTGTTCAGTCATTTTGGTCATCCCTCATTAACCCCCCTGCTGGCCTGGTCACTCCATGCAGCGTGCTTGTTCAGTCGTTTGGTCATCCCTCATTAACCCACCTGCTGGTCTAATCATAGGCAGCCATCTTGTGAGGGTGTGAGAGTTAATTTGCATATTGCCTCTTTATTATATAGGATTAGAGGCCCAATGCATGAAATTCGGGCAAGGGTCTTGGCCCTCACAGCTACAGTGGCTTCCCTCAACCCTTGCAGCCTAATTAGCATATTATAAGCTTTTATTATTATAGATAATATTCCATGGTATGGCTATACCAGTTGATGGACACATGGATTGTACCCACTTGGGGCTTTATGAAGAATACTATTACTATCTATGTAGAAGTGTTTGTGTGGCTATATGTTTTCATTTCTCTTGGTTATTGCCACAGATGGAATTGCCTGTTTGTCAAAGTGGCTGCACCATTTTCCATTCCCACTAGCAATACATGGGAGTGCCAAATTCTCCATGCATTTTCCCACACTTGTTATTGTCCTTCCTTTTG
>NW_006294654.1:1383123-1384246 GCF_000327345.1 Myotis davidii | reverse complement strand
GGTCTAATCATAGGCAGCCATTTTGTGAGGGTGTGAGAGTTAATTTGCATATTGCCTCTTTATTATATAGGATTAGAGGCCCAATGCATGAAATTCGGGCAAGGGTCTTGGCCCTCACAGCTACAGTGGCTTCCCTCAACCCTTGCAGCCTAATTAGCATATTATAAGCTTTTATTATTATAGATAATATTCCATGGTATGGCTATACCAGTTGATGGACACATGGATTGTACCCACTTGGGGCTTTATGAAGAATACTATTACTATCTATGTAGAAGTGTTTGTGTGGCTATATGTTTTCATTTCTCTTGGTTATTGCCACAGAATGGAATTGCTGTTTGTCAAAGTGGCTGCACCATTTTCCATTCCCACTAGCAATACATGGGAGTGCCAAATTCTCCATGCATTTTCCCACCCTTGTTATTGTCCTTCCTTTTGATTATGGCATCTTAGTGAGTTTGAAATGGTATCTCATTGTGACACAGGATATCTTTCATTGCCTTCAACAATGTTTTTGTAGTTTTCAGTGTACAAGGGACATGCCTTCTCCACTCAGTCAGGCAACTGACAACTCTGCCTTAGCCTTCACGTCCTGCTTGCACAGAGCCTCGAGGTCAGCCAGAGCTGGGAGTTCAGGCCCTTCTTATATCTTTATTGATCATATGTGGAGGTAAAGAGCCCTCAGTGTGGAAATAGCCTACTCCTACATGTGGTCTTTGCAAGGATATGTCAGAGTTTTTCAAAACCCCAATGGATATCTCATTCCCAGCTTTTCCTTTTGAGCATTTGGTTATACTATTGTTTTAAATATAATTTTCTTGATTTCAGAGAGGAAGGGAGAGTGAAAGAGAAAGAGAAATATCAATGATGAGAGAGAATCATCGATCAGCTGCCTCCTACACGCCCCACACTGGGGATAGAGCCTGCAACCTGGGCATGTGCAGACTGGGAATCAAACTGTGACCTGGTTCATTGGTCAACACTCAACCACTAAGCCACACCGGCTGACCTGGTTATACTATTTTTTGCCTCAACTGTTATCCCCATATCAGGCAGTCTCAAAGCTAAACTACTGCCCCTAAATAGTTTTTACAAATGCCCTTGGAAAAAGACTTTTTAAAAA
>NW_006294654.1:1330413-1383093 GCF_000327345.1 Myotis davidii | reverse complement strand
TTAAACATCAGTGGTGAGAGAGAATCATTGATTGGCTGCCTCCTACATGCCCCCTACTGGGACCGAGCCTGCAACCAGGTTATGTGCCCTTGACCAGAATCAAACCTGGGACCCTTCAGTCCAAAGGCTGACATTCTGTGCACTGAGCCAAACCAGGTAAGGCTGGAAAAAGACTTTTATTACTGAATTAGCTCAAAGTCAGAACAAATAAAGGCAACCTTGCAAGTGGGCTGCTCCAGAGAAGCAGATAAGTCAGACAATAACAATTCTCAAGAAATGAGGCTTTGAAGCAATGCCAACTCCTTTTGTCCCCTCTAATGGCTTCTGGGACAGGTTTCCACTGTGATTGCAGACTATAGGTTTTAAATACTACCTCAGAACTTAAGAGAGAGGTATGGGAATAAGGCAAGTTAAAATGCCATAAAGATCACTGTTCTTACTGAGGTTCAGCCTCAGAATGCTGCAAGATTTTGATTCATTTCCAGAGTTCTGAAAAGTGATTCTGGCAAATTTTTGTTATTTTTTTAGTTTTCTCATTGCTTTTACGGAAGAGAGAATTTTTGGAGGTCTTCATTCTATAATTTTCACTAAAGTAACTCTAAATATTCTCCTTTTCTAACAAAAATCAAACTCCTCAATTTAATTCAAATATCTTTCCAAATTGTATCTTAATCAAACTTACTTTATCCTCTTCACCCTCCTTCAACTATATCAACATTCTGTTCCAATCAAGTTGGTTTTCTTCCAGTTGCCTGAATATATGATGTTCATTCCTGGGGCCTTCTTTATACTTTTTTCCTCACTTGGATGGTCCTTTCCCTTCCCCTCCCTTCTAACCATCAAAATCCCATCCATCCATTAGTCCTGCTCACATCCTTCCCTAGTTTCCTGAGCACTTCTGCCCACAAGGGTCTCTTTCTTCTCTCTTCTGATGAAACCTAAGTCTCTTACATTAATTATATCAGCCAACTTTAACTGTATACTGTTCTTTTTTCATATCTTGTCAAATAAACAAGACATTAAATTACTTGAGAATAAGTTCACCTATAATTTCATACTTAAATTATGATTATTCCACAAATGTTCAATAAGTTTGAGTTGAATCAGACAGTAGGCCAGGTTCTTTTAAAATTGGTTCAGAGTTACCACCATACTTATACTACTCTACCTATACTTTTTTAAAATATATATATATATCTTATTGATTTTTTACAGAGAGGAAGGGAGAGAGATAGAGAGTTAGAAACATCAATGAGAGAGAAACATCGATTAGCTGCCTCCAACAATTTTTTTGTTAAAAACGTTTCTTTTTCAGACTAATTTTTTTATTTTGGTTCTATATAGTATTTTTGATGCTGGTTATGAAAACAGTTTGTAACTCGTCTTCCTATAAACCATATTTTTTTACCATATTTTCTTAGTATACTCGTCGACGACTGAAAAAGAACATTTTGTGAAAACGAGTATACACGTTTCTGCCGGGGAAGGGGTTAAGGCAATTTTTCTTCTGAGCACCAATTAAATGCATTGGCATCCCTTACCTGCAACAGGAGAAGGGAAGATTTTAAAGGAACAGAATTGCCCCAACTCACTCTTTTCTATGATGAGTTTCAGAAAATGGTAGTTTTAGACAGACCCTTGTAAAATATCTGAATGCAAGTGAATTTCCCTCAGTTTTCCAAACATACACACATGGGAAGTGGCCAGGCATTTTCTTTAGGTTGATTTTACCAACCTGGGTACGATTTATTTAATCTGGTTGATTTTTTTTCTTCTTAATTTTATTATCTGTGCCCAGGGATTTACTAATTATACAGTAAATTCAAACCGATTTACTTACTTATCTATTCTAATAATAATGTGTGTGTGCATGTATTTAATGCTCTGTGGAGCACCTAGTACATGACAAGGCTAATAACTATTCATCATCTCTTATTTAACTGCCATTTGCATGTAGTGCTGAGACTTTCAGCCTCCTTCCACCAGCTCCCAGCACCATTCCCCAGGAACATAGGCAGCCAGACTCTTAGCTAACAGACAGGAGACTTGTAGGTGTTTGGAGGGAAATCTAACCTATCCTGAGTAAAGACCTAAAGAAAATGACATCAGTGGTTCTGCAGCAAATGATTTGCCCACATCTCCCCTTGGGTGAAGGTCAGTCAACAAGTTTCCCATTCCCCACATGCTCAAACTTCTAATTCATTTTCAGTCCCTTACTATAAATCAAAAGCAAGCAACCAAGGACTACCAGATGCCAAAGAAATACCTCAAAATAAAAGAAAGAGAGCAAAATAGGTAAACAAAAATAATACAGAAAATGTAGACTTTGCAGGAAGATTTTTAAGCTATAATTAATATCCTTAAAGAAATAAGAGAATCTATTGAATCCATGAAAGGAAAGGAGACTCTAACAAGAAATTGAAAGATCACTCAGAAGAATTTTGCAATCACTTATTGGAGGAAGAAGAATTGATAATTAATTAGACTACCCTTGGGTTGTAATATTTTTTCCTTGAAGAATTTTTAAATTTTATGGATTCTTAAAACCCAAGATAAAGAGACTCATCTCCAATCCATGGATGGGAAATGATCCAAAGATCTGAGGAAGATGATAAAGTAATCATGTCCCAATTTAGCTTGGACAGTTCCCGGTGTATTATATAGACACCCTACTGATGGGGCACTGCAGGCCCCACCCAAGAACTCAGCCACTGTGCCTTTAGTGGGGATTGAAGCTCTCTTCCCCTTTAGGATAGTGACTCTGTAGTCATGTGATTTTAACTCTTTCATAGTGGTGCCCTTTAAAAATTATTAACTAAACAATAAAAATCACAGTCTCAATTTATAAAAACCCAAACCATATTCACATATAAACCAAGTTGGCTCAAAATAACTCATATTAACCTCTGAAGAACATACACAGGTAGAAGCCATGTGCTCTGAAAACTGTAGCAGTATCACTGCTCTGTCACTGCACACTGCAAACCATGTGCCCATAATCAAGGCCAAGATGTCCTAGAAATAACCTCTGTCCAAAATGTCTTCCTGCCGTGGCAGGTTTGGCTCAGTAGATAGAGCGTCGGCCGGGGAACAAGAAGGGAAAAAGTAAGGGGGGGGGCTGTGAAATAGAACATTTTATAGAAGGTTGGCAGTTCTCATTCATTATCTTAGTCAGAAGAGCCGACTTTGATTCACTGATTAAAATAACCCTGGACAATAGACAGGAAGCATTATTATTACTCCCAGTTTACAGGTGGGAAATCTAAGATTCAGAAACTTGATGACTTTCCAAAAAATCAAACAACTAATATGCTAGAAAGCTAAAACCCACCACCAAGTCTGATTCTAGATATCACATGCCAACTGAAATCTGCTACCTTTCATAAGTTTTTTTTAAAAAAATGAGCATTTAACATCTAGCTACTATTAAGAGTCATCAGCAAGACTATTCAATGTCCTTTCCAGCATCATTGAGTTATGGGTTCTTAGGCAAATCTACAGAGTTCTGTGTAAGCAGTTTCTCTGCCCAGCAATTACTACAAAAATATTAGCTAACATCTTTTTTTAACATGAAAGTCACTATACAAATAGAAGGATATATTCCATAGTGTTTGTCAATTAAGTTCATTAAGTAGATGTTTATAACCTATTTCAGTGTCATAGGGACAATTTTGGAATTGGGGTGCTATTCCATTTGGACACAAAAGGCTTTTAGATTTTTCTCTTCTATCAGATAGCTTTTTCATTCTGTCCGAGAGGGCCTGCTCACCCTCCCTCGGGGGTAGGACCCTTCTGAAAAGAAATACCTAGCATAACTGCTATCCTAGGATGTGCACTGGACCTTGGAAGAGAAGGAATTTTTCTTGGGCAAGCACAACAAACTTGCCCCCTCACTGTGTCCATGCTGGAGTTGCTTACACCAGTCTCTGTTTCAGCATCTGTTAACCCCGTTCTTACATGTAACCCCACCAAGACTCACTGCAACACAATAGAAAAGGTGAAACTGTTACCTTTTGAAGAGGCTGTGCACTGGAATGCCAACAACATGAAAAGAATTCATCTTGTGGCTTCCTTCAGGAAATCAGCTTAAAAGGCAGTCATAATAATTATCAGGTTCTATAGGCGGTTCTGGGATCATTCTGAGCAATTTCCAAAGCCAGCACTTACTCCTCTGTAATGGCACAAAATGTTGTTTCTCCCCTGGTGTGGTGCACTGTCCTTACTGGTTTACCTCTTCATCAACCCTGGCAGTTTTCTCATCCCCCTTTTTCTTGTAACAGACCTGGGCAATCATAAACTCTCCTCCATTTCACCCACTCTCCCATCAGTGATTAGTCCAGGATATGGACACGTGATACCAGCACAATCCTAACTGAACAGATATTCTTGAAATAACATGAATTGTTAAATGGGATCATCTTTCCTGGCTACATGGGCAAAGGTTTCTACAGACAAGCAAAATGAGCCATTACAAATGTATTCATCTTCTTGGGCTGCTATGACAAAATACCACCGATTGGGTGGCTCAAACAACAGACACTTATTTCTCTCAGTTCTGAAGACTTGGGAAGTCCAAGATCAAGAAAGAAGGTTGGCCTGTAGGTGGCCACCACCTCACTGTGCTCACATGACCCCTTCTTTGGGCATGTGCAGAAAGAGAGAGAACATGAGTGCATACAAATTCCAGGTCTCTTCTTATAAGGACACTAATCCTATGGAGATGAGGTCCCACACTCATTACCTCATTTAACCATAATTACTTCCTTGGAGGCTCCAATTGCCAATTCAAAGACATTGGAAGTTAGGACATCAGTACAGGAATTTCAGGGAGGCACACATATTCAGTCCATAGCAACACATAAAATCAGACCTTAACAAAGATGAGAGACAGTTGCACAGCAGACTTCATGTCCATGGCTCCAGGCCCAATGACCACATGGTTTTTAGCCCATCTTCAAAGTTGTGTGCCACCGTGGTGTTTTTCCCACCCATGTGAGTGGGGTCCTTCATTTTATACCCAAGCTGTGTTTAGTTGGGTTTCTGTTGATAGTAGCCCCTACAGTTAAGACTCTTAGCACCACTTCCCACATCTGACATGGACAACTGACCTTCTCTACCTTCTCCTTCCTCTTCTGAAGCAAGAGCTGGAGGAGTTTGATGTAGGAGTTAAAAGCACCCAAACTCAAGTGCTGTACTTACTTCTTGTGATATTAGTAACTTATGCAGTGTCTCTCAATCTCAACTTCCTCACATCAATAATGAAAATAACAATACTAGTATCTGCCTCACAAGGATGGTGTGGGAAGACATGAGAGAATATGTGTGAGGAGTCCACCCCTGTGACTAGTAACTAGAAATCACTCAAGATGTGCTGCTTCCTCTATGCACAGACAGGCAGACCTTGCCAACTCTGGTGTCCATCCCTCATGATGGAAGAGCCAGCAACACTCTCCCTGACTCCCCTGCACCTAAAAACCTCCTGTGGGAAATTCCAGGCCTCTGACTGGTCACAGAGTTCACAAGAAGAGGCCAGGCAAGCTTCAGAAAAATCGTATTTTTCATTTTGCTGCTGAAGAAGTTGGGGCTCCACACAGAACCTCTCACCCCAGCTTCGGTGAGCTGGGTCTAAATTCAATTACCATGAAATTAGTTAAGCATTAAACAAAAAAAAACCCAAACCTGGTAGCCGTCACTGCTAATTAACGGGTTCCCACTCACTGCTGCTCCTTCCTGCCTGCCTTTCAGGGGTGGGCTTGAGCTGCCCTGATTTGATTTGAACTGACAAGGCACAGCAAGCTAATATCAGAGCCCTCCTTAGGAGACTCACGTGATGGGAACTCACAGGACGAGCAAGACAGTGGATACACGGACCAGCCTAGACACAGAACAGGAGCAGGGTGAATGGGGACTGCAGATCCAAACGGAGAGGGTTGGCCCTGAGAGAAAGTGAGGTACAGAGTGGTTAGTCGGGTAGTGGATGGATTACAATTCAGCATTATGATAGCATCGTCTTGATAAAGTCATGATTCATCAGTAAATCTTGCAACTCAGTAAACATTGGTTGGGTGGATAAATCAATTTTATCAATTAGAAGGGAATATCCTTTCATTTCCATCTCATTTGGAAACTACACACTCAGACCTGGGAGAGCACAGATCCCACTGCGCCCTGGGAGCTGGGAGCGTGGTGTGAGGTGTTAATGCATTCTCCACTCCTTTGGAGGAAGGTTAAAGTTTGGGCTTGAATCACAAGTGAAAATGAGGTTGGTGGCCTGTTGTCGCTCCTTGTGGACATTTATCCACAGTATAGAAACCTCACCCAGCTGGTGGTCTCAGCTCATCAAAGCATCAGGACAGAGAAAAAGTGGGGTGAGGTGCCCAGAGTGCTTCACAAGTAGAACATTGGACTGCTTTCTCTTTGAATGGCAATTAAGCTATGCATGAGGAAAAATCCCTCCTCAAGGAAATAAGCTAACCACAAACTGCCTTTTCCTTTCTCAAAAAGGCCTTGCCTCTGGCGTGTCTGTGCAAGGTGGCCCTTAGTCTATAATTCTCTTCCCCCCTTCTCCCTTGGGCCAAATCTAACATGCTAACCAAAATTAGCTTCTCTAATGCTCCATCAATAAAGGGCCCTTGCCCTAGCCATGTTGCTCAATGCTAAGAATGTTCGCCTACGCACTGAAGGGTCACAGGTTCAATTTCTGGTCAAGGACACATACCTAGGTTGCAGGTTCGATCCCCAGCCCTGGTATAGGAATGTACGAGAGAAAGAGATACAGAATGAATTTTAGCCTCTCTCTCTCTCTCTCTCTCTCTCTCTCTCTCTCTCTCTCTCTCTCTCTCATCCCCTCTCCCTCCTTACCTTCCACTCTCTCCAAAAATCAATAGAAAAATATTCTCGGGTGATGATTAACAAAGAACAGTCCTTGTGCACCTGCTGTGTTGGGCCATGCTTCGTCCAGCAAACACTTCCTGGGCACGGTCATGACAAAGAGAGATGCAGTCCCTGCCCTCATGGAGATGATAATCTGTCAGGGAAGATGGACATTACCCAAAAAAGCACTGTGAAGGAGGAAAGTAGGACGCAATGAGACAAGGTATAGAAAAAAACCTGAGTGAGTCCAGGGCTTTGAAAAGGCTTGTTTAGGAAAAAGATTTTTAAGCAGATGCTTACTCAGCCCCCCCTAATCTGACATTCAATCTACCTCCATGTTGATCAGTACCCTGTGCAAATCCTCCTCATACACTCATGTAGCAGACCTCCTGGTGCTGTGGCTGTCCACCACTTTCTTCTGCGCTGTCACTGTCTATTTAGATGTGCAGTTGGCACAGGGCTGTCCACAGACATTCTATTTCTCCTTTCTTCCCAGGCACATTTAGGATTGGACTTTCCAGTTGCTCTTAGGAATAGTGTTTTGCTTCGGCCAATAAAATAGGAGCAAAAATAGCATGTGGCAGAAGCTTTAAGAATCAGGATGCAATTGACCCTGGTCCTTTCTGTCACTTGGAGGCCACATGTTGAAATGAAGCCTCTGAGGGCCTGGGAGCCTGTGTGTTCCCAACCTGAGGAGTTCCCTGTGGGAAATCTGAACCTAGACCCTATACCCAGAAGCTAGAAAAGACTGAAGAAGAGGCAGACCTCTCTAGGTTGGTAAGTGACTGGTTTCATAAGCAAGGGAACTTACAGATGAGGCTTGTCCAGGGCAGCCATAAAATGCGTAGATCTCGGCATCTGCCTGCCAACGTCTTTCATTTTTTCCCCCTGCCAGAATCTTAAAAGTTTACATAGAGGCCTGAACTGGGTTCAGTCACACCCACATGGTCTCAACAACACTTTACTCTCTCAAGGCTGTGACCTTGAAGCAGCTGCTAGCATGTGAAGAGTAGGCAGAATGTGCTTCCCATGGACAGGGGAGGGATAAGGAGTCTCCAAGGGTCAACCAGCAGCCACATCTCTATGATTTCCTCCAACAGGGCCCCCTTTTGACTTTACTTGGATGGAAGCATTTGGAGGGTTATTTGTTACTGCTCCATAACCTAGCCCAGTTGACTATTACAATATTAGTTCCTCACTGGACTGTGAGCTCCTCAAAAACAATAGTTGCTTATGTATCATTGTATCTCCAGTGCCCAGCACATGGTATACGCCCAATAAATGTTTACTGAATTAATACATAAATGTACTTTAAAAAATTTTTAATCAACCTAACAGAAACTCAATTTCTACGTTGTTTTTTTTAAAATGAAGAAGTAATCAGAAAATTGGTCATTGCAGAGAGCCAAGACACAAAATAGTCACTGTGGAATCAATGGAAGCAATATCCCTGAACGTGACGTAGATCGTGTAGTGCATAACTTGATATACAATAACGTTCATGAAAATAACACAGTTATTTGCTTAAAATGCTGACTAGCATTGAATACAACTAAGGGAAAAGTGAAAGAAGTTTGATAATGTCCTGGATCACATCCACTGGTTTTGTAATGGCATCTCTATCGAACTGACACTAGGGGGAATTAGCTTCATTTTCTCAAACCCAGGAGAAAGGATCAGTAATTAGGGGAAGAACCAATTCCCCAAGGGCTTTAAATTTGGAATCTATTCAATTACTTCCCCTAGAAAAAACTACATCCATTTTATAAAAGCAGTTTCCAAGCTCCTGAGTCATCCTATTTATATAATACTTTGCCTTCAATTACTTTTGTCATCATATCTTTCATGGAATACATTTCCAATTTCCTGCTTAATTCCCTGTCTACACCCATGGGTATCCAAGGCTAGGCCCTTTAGGGTGGGAACATATGTAAAGTAGTAATGCAGTACTACATTCCCCCCCCCCAAAATAATTAAGGGACAAATATTTGTTCCCCATTACACATTGCACTATCCATTAATTTAGAAATAGATCCTTTGCTGAGAGAATAAAAGCATAATATGCCATAAATTTAGAAAGGTATGTCCTTTTCCAGACTAACTCTATGGGAAAAAGTCATTAATGATGTTGCCCTTTAGTACAGTTTCAATTTATATGTCATTGAGGAATATGACTCACTATGACTTCTAATATGAATCACTTTGACTTCAAGCCAATGTTAAAGGTAGGCTAATTGGTTTAACAAATTAACCTAACGTGTGATGTTCAAAACAACAGAAATTTATTTCCTGCTCACATAACAGCCCTGGATGGATGTTCAAGCATTTTCAGAATGCTGTCAGCTCTCCATATGGTGGTTCCAAGGTTCCTCCCACCATCTCATTGGCCTTTATGCTGATCGCCAGCCAGCCAGTGGGAGGAAAAGAACCTGGAGTAGCATGTGTGGAGCGTTTTAATGGTACAGGCCTGGAAGTCACACACCGCCCTTCCACTAATATTACTGTTGGAACTTAGTCATATCTAATGCAAGGGAGGCTGCCCAAGAAAAAGAGACAGCAGATTTGGGGAACATCAAACAATCTTTGCCACAACTCAACTTTGGATTGATAAAAGGCAGAAGTATGAGTTAATTGGGCTTTGTTGTTCATTTGCTTGGTATAATATAGCTACATCATCAGCGCTGCATAATGATGTCATATCTGACCCAGCTGGACCATTGGCCACTTTCCCTATCATGATACATCACGAGGAGGTAGGTAACACAATGCGGTATTAATGGACGGATGTGATCTACAGACATCTAGTGTGGCCCCTGAGACCCTTTCAGAGGGACTGAAGAGGTCAAGAATATTTTTATAATAATACTAAATTCATTATGTTGGCTTTTGCATCAGTGATGCAAAATCAGTAGTGGCAAAATGGTTGGCATTTTAGCATAAATCAAGGCATGTATTCACAGAAAAAAAAGGGGGAGGGGAACAGGGGGGGCAGAGTAGGTTCACTTAAAATCCTTGATGAAACTGTAAAAAGTATTATTTTTAGTAATTCTCAACTTTTGAGTATACATTTTTTAATATCCTCCATGACAACATGGGAAATATATATGAAGTGCTTCTGCCCAAGTATGATGGTTGTCTCAAAGGAAAGCAGACCTGCAACTGTTTGAATTGTACCAGCCATTCCTTTCCTGAGATAACATTTCTTTCTTGAAAAAAAATGGCTGACAGTTATATCATGGTTATTCAAACTTGGGTTCTGGCAGATATTTTATTGAAAATGAATGAAATGATTCTGTCACTTCAAATGAAACAAAGGACAATATTTATTACCAATGATAAAATTTGAGCTTTCAGGTGAAAATCAGAATTTTGGAGAATCTGTATACACTACTATGAGCTTAACAGCTCCCCAATACTTAAAAACTTCTTATAAAATCAGTGGCAATATTAATGAATGTGGGATTTTTTATATGGTGAACTGTGTCAATATTTATAAGATCTACATAACTCAATAAACTAAATGAGCAATGTATAATGTTCCAAATTATGCATGGGGAAAAGACTTATTCAAAGTAAAAGACTAGTGGATTATAAGGTACTGAATAATAAAATTTCATTAAAACGATTTCAGATTTACAGAACAACTAGCTTTAAAGAAACTATCATTTTTTCAAGTTTTGTTATAGCATCCAAAAATAATACTCACAATTATCTGAAAATGCTATTAAAATATTTCCCCCTTTTCCAACTACAGTTGACCTTTAATGCAGAGGATAGGGGTACCAACCCAGTGCAGTCAAAAATCTGCATATTATTTTGACTCTCAAAAAAATTCAGTCATCCTCAGTATCCTCAGGGGCATAGTTCCTGGACCTCCCACAAATACCAGAATCTACAGATTCTCAAGGCCCTTATATAAAACTAGAAGCCTGGTGCACGAAATTCGTGCAACGGGGGAGTCCCTCAGCCCAGACTGCACCCTCTCCAATACGGGACCCCTTGGGGGATATCCCTCTCATAATCCAGGACCACTGCCTCCTAACCGCTTGCCTGCCTATTGGCTTGATCGCCGCCTAACCACTCTCCTGCCAGCCTGATGGCTCACAACTGCTCTCCCCTGCTGGCCTTATGGCCCCTAACTGTCTGCCTCAGCCCCCACCACCATGGCTTTGTCTGGAAGGAAGTCAGATGGTTGGAAGATGTCTGTCTCCCGGTCTAATTAGCATATTACCCATTTATTAGTATAGATGGTATAGAAAATTGCAAACTGTACGTATCTGTGGGAGGCTTACTTTTCTTCATATATTTCAACAAAAACAACATATAACAACAGATTGAGTGCAGAAGCAGGTATGAAAATCCAGCTGTCATCCATTAAGCCATACATGAAAGAGATTTGCAAAAATATAAAATGCCACACTTTATTTTTATGTTGAAAAGTAAATTTATACTTCATGAAGTTTGTTATATATATTAACATTTAATGGATATAATATTTTTTTAATGATCTGAAAATTATTTTCAATTTCTTAGTTTTATTTTCTACTGTGGTTAATATGACCAACAAAAGTTCTTTGGGGTCCTAATCCAACTCTCTCATTTTGTTTATGAAGAAATCCTGACATAAACAAGTTATTAATTTAGCAAATACTGAGTATCTATGTTCTAGAACCTGTGGGAATACAAAGATGAATAAAACATAGTCTTTGCCATTAAATGACTGGCCCAAGGTCACGTGCCAACTTTTTTTTTAATTTTCATTTCATAGAAAAAGGGAGAGGGAGAGAGAGAAACATCACTGATGAGAGAGTATCGTTGATTGGCTACCTTCTGCACACTCCACATTGGGGATCGGGCCTGCAACCAGGGCATGTGCCTTGACTGAATCAAACTGTGATCTCCTGGTCCATAGGTCAATGCTCAACCACTGAACCACATCAGCCAGGCTCATGAGTCAACTTTTATAGGCAGATACGAAATCACACAGAGGTTATATAAACGACCGAGACATATCATCTCAGAACTGAGACGACTAGATAAAGTTAAAGAATATGTAACTTGAGTCTAAAACCCGCTTTCAAGACATGGCTCAGTTGTTTATATATATCAAAGCCTTAGTTTCCCCAGTCCACAGAATGGGGCTAGTACCTATCCCACAAAGCTGATGTGAAAACCAATGTGTCATTTGTGGAACTCTAAAGTGAGATACTAATGTAGCTATGTTATTAATCAGCATTCTTTTTAAGAAATTCAGCAAGCTGCTTAGTCACCATTATAAAATCGAAAACCTGTACATTCTGATACAAAGCTGACTCCGAGGCTTTCAGATAGAGATTGTGGACCATTTATCTTCGGTCAAATCGTGACAGGTCAAAGAGCAGACCAGAACCCTCTTTCCCCAGATCAGCACTACATGCTCAGCCAGCTTAGAATCTACCTAATAATACAGCTTTCATGATATCATGAGTGGCTGCTAAAATTCAGATATGTTATGTCCAAGACATTCCTATTATCTAGAAGCTTTCTAAACTCCAATAAAAGTAGCACTCTTCAATTACCTTGAAATGACCAGTTCTCTGGGACCCCAAATTGGCTTATGCTAATAATTAGTTTCTCATTTAAGTTATCACAAATCATCACTTTAAAATTTGTTTTTATAATCTGAGAAATATCTCCACAAATCTCCTCGGCCCATGCTTTCTACCTAATTTGAAAAATCAAGAGTATTTAATGAATTCAGTTAATAAGTATGTGTCAAGCACCTACTCAAGGTGAGGTATTTTGCCAGGCAACGGGAATGGACAATGTACGTGGTCCTTACTCTCTCAGATCTGATAGCCTGGCAGGAAAAATAGGCAATAAGCAAAGAAATGTGTTCTCTCACATGTATTTGACATTCTCTCTTTCTTAAAACCGTGACTTCCCTTATTTCTGTGAAAACAAAACACACTACTTTGCCCTAGCAGTTTGGTTCAGTGGCTAGAGCATTGGCCTGCAGACCGAAGGATCCAGGGTTCGATTCTGGTCAAGGGCATGTACCTCGGTTGCAGGCTCCTCCCTGGCCCGGGCCCTGGTCAGGGTGCGTGCAGGAGGCAACCAATCAATGTGTTTCTTTCACATCAATGTTTCTCTCTGTCTTTCCCTTTCTCTTCCACTCTCCCTAAAAAATAAAAATAAAATAAAATCAAAGAAAAAATATCCTCGGGTGAGGATTAAAAAAAAAAAAACAGTACTACTTATCCTCTCATACTCTGAGTTGTAGTGCTTTTCATAATTTCACCTTCTCCTCCTCCCTTAGATCCTGACTTTGCTCAAGGTTTGGTTCTGTGAGTCTCTTCTTCATACTCTATGTTCTCTCCTAAAATAACTGCATCAAAACCCACAGCTTCAACCTGGCCAGTATGGCTCAGTTGGTTGGGTGTCATCCTGTGCACCAAATGGTTGATGGTTTGATTCACAGTCAGGGCACCTGCCTTGGTTTTGGCCTCGATCCCCCGTAGGGCACGTGCAGGAGGCAGCGATCAATGTTTCTCTCTCTCCCTCTCCCTTCCTCTCTCTCTAAAAATCAATTTTAAAAATCTTTTAAAAAAGAAGTATACAGCTTCAGCTATGACTTCCAGCATGGACCTCCCCTCTGAGCTCCAGGACAGTGACCCATAATGCCCATTTGGCCTCTCCTCTTGCACAGCTCAGAGGTGCCTCAGACTCTGTCCAGCACCAAACTCATGAACCAGTCAAATCTCCTTCCATAGCCTCCTCTTCAGTGACTCCACTGCCATCCAGTTACCAACCTGACAGCTGACAGCTTTCTTTGTCATGCTCTTCTCTCTCAGACCTCCTGTCTAATTCACCACCACATCCTATTAACTTTATGTCCTCCAATGTCTAACAACAGGGCCAGGTTCGGTGAAGAATGAGTTAATATAACATGGGCAAAGGCTCAGAGAAAATGCTGCATGCTCCGGAGGCTGGAAGGAATTCAGTAAGGTTGGAACCTCCGGGCAAGGGAGGGTCCAGCCGGGAAAGATGGATGAGAGGCAGGGCAAACAGCCACAATGAATGGTGAAATGGGAAATCCCACCAGTGGCTTGACAAGGGAGTGACACGATCAAAAGCAACTCTAGAGACAGAGCGGACATCAACTCCTCAGTAATCTGGGAGGTGAATGACTAACTGGGAAACATAGGGCAGCAGTGATGACAGTAGGACTGGAGAAAATGGAATTGATCTGAAAAACAGAAAATGATGAGGACTAGGGTGCCTCTTCTCTTCCAAAGGGTTCCACAATCACCTACCAATTTTAAACCCTGGACTATGTCTCTCTGGCACCAGGGACTTGGATTTACAGAACGCAACCAGGCTCTCTCTTGCAACCTTGTATTCCCTCTCAACTACATGGGTCTTTATAGATCATGCTCCCTGGTGGCAAACACAGAGCGAGGTTCTGGCAGTTCCGCCAGCTCCCTGTGTGCGCTAACATTCTGCCATCTGTCTTAATCATTGTGTTAATCGTAGCTTTTAAAAGTCCTTTTAACTTTTTAATTGTCTACAGCATCCTTCAAATGTCTGAACTCATTCTAATAGTACTCTTAAGAGTTCATGCCATTACATTTATGCATTTGATTGCAAATATCAACCCTTTTAAATTCACTCCTGATTAAAATCCACCTTTTATCTGTTAACATTTCCTTTCTCATCCCAGAGCTCATCAGAGAGTCCCCTTCATGCAGTCCTGAACCACTGATTTAGCCTGTGATTGTGTCAGACATTTTCTAGTCACTGCAGATAAAATTAAGTAATACATGGGTCCTAACTTCCATGAGTCATAGCCTAGTGGAAAATGACAGAAATATAAGGAGGCACATTTAAATACTGCTCAATAAATATACTACAGGTACATAAACACATGTTTTAGAAGCACCAAGATTTTTTCTGGGCTGTGAGGGATGTTTCACATAAGACGGGACTTTGATCTGAATCTTAGAGGATGAGTAAAGTTTGACGTGAAGAGATCTTGTGAAAAACATAGAGGTAAGAGAGAACAGCCCATGTAAATTCAGGGGATATTACAATAGTGTGGTGTGATAAATTTGCTTTTTTAGGAAAATAACTCCAGCAGTTACACTGCTTTCCTTAGCTGCATCTCAGTTTTCTTCCTCATCGTATCATTAAGAATCACACTGGGAATTTCTCTCTGTAGTATCTTCCCTCTCAGGGCCAACTAGTGTAAACATCAGATAGAACAGTGGTTCTCAACCTTGGCTGCACATTAGAATCACCTGGGAATCTTTAAAAATACTGATTTCTGGGCCTCATCCTCCAGAAATTCTGTTTCTTTGTTGCTAATGTTGTGGCCCCACCCCATAACAAAGAAACAGAATTTCCGGAGGATGAGGCCCAGAAATCAGGATTTTAAAAAGATTCCCAGGTGATTCTTATGTGCAGCCAAGGTTGAGAACCACTGAGATAGAATGCATAGTATGCTGATTTCACTACACCAAACAAGTGATGCCTGTGGGCATTCTCAGGTGTGTCCTGACTGAGTTGATCAATCTATGTAGGCGCTGGGTTGAGTCAGTAAATCTGGCAAAAAGATCTTCAACAGGACAACTCTTCATTTCTGAAAAAAAAACTGCCCTTTGCTCATCAATTCCTAAAATCCCTTCAGAAGATACTATACCAACTCAAAACAAGCAGACATACTAACATGAATCATACATCGTTGGGTGTGATACAAATTACCAGGGAAAAAAAATCTTTTGTTTTCATTACTACTTAATTGCAAGCAAAGTCCTCTGTGTTTCTCCTTGGTCTTCCCCTCTCTCTAAAAGAAAAAGAAAAACCACCTTCATCATCAACTCCTAGTCTAAAAAGTGACTTCCGCCTTTAGTGGGAACCTAGGCCTTCCCATTTTGGCTAATTAAGAGTCTGCATCTTGTTCCTGAGCAGCCATGAACTTCACTCCGTATGTCTGTAAGCATCTCTTCCCTGTGGGGAAAATACCCTACGCACAGCCACACTGGTTCTCTCGTCCAGCAGTGGATGAGCTCTTAATTCTCCCATCCCCCAGCATCAGAAACCACGGATTTTGTAAAGAAGACGGTGAGAAAATAATCCTTAATGAGACCAACAGCTCATCAGCAACTGTCTCCCGGGAAACCCACAAAGATGCACCTACCCAATCATGATGCTCATTAGCTTTGATGGAAAAAAACCCACAGACTAACATAGCAGAAGGGTCACGAGTCATTTTTTTGCCTCTGCCAGCAAAAGACAGGGGTTTTTTTTAAAGCTTAAAATGGTCCCTGTTGAAACTGTCATTCCCAGATTACAGCTGGCGGTACCACGAGCACCATGGAACCGACAGAAAATCAGTGCGTTTGCTCCGGTCTGGTTCCCTGGGAATAGCACGCGGCCTGTCAGCATGCGTCTCTGCCCACGGAGCAGAGCAGCTGGGTGGCTGCGGTACACGCCGCCTGACAGCACCCTCTCCAGAGGCCTGGCATTATTACAGTCTGCCCTGCTGCTCACGTGGAATTAACTTGTTCCGACTGTGTGACAGTTCTGACGACTACGCGGTTTGAGGCAAGGGGCCGGGTCACATGCTGCTACATGCATGGGCTGTCACTAACTGGGCCACTAACACCAGACAAAACCTTGTCAGGAGAGATAAGCCCCTCTGGTGACAGAGGTAAGTGACTCAACTCACGGCCTGCTCGAGAGGGTTTTGTTCAGTTCTGGGACAGCGTCAGCTGACAAAAGGACTTGACGTTTCAGGGAGACACAATCGACACTGGCAAGAGGAAGGAGGCAGAGAGGCAGAAAGAGAAAAACACATGGGACCAATGTGAGAATGCTGAAGGAGGCAGCCTGTTAGGAGGGGGCAAAAGAAGAGTGTCGGCTGTGCCCTCAATGGTCCCCAGGATCTGTCTCTTGCTTCAACAGTGTTTGGATAGAACAGACCCAGGGATGCCCCTTCTTCCAGCCTCGACCACCCTCCTCCCTCTCTTCCAGGCACCACCTCAGAACCACCCCAGCCATCCTCAGCCTCCGAGACCAGCCAACACCGTTTTGACCTTAATTGCTCATTGCCGAACAATCATGAGCTCCCGAATTCATCAGAATTCTTCCACAGTAGTGGAGGCCGCCATCAGCTGTCAGGTCAACCTGCATCTGCGGGCCTCCTGCACCTACCTCTCTCTGGGCTTCTGTTTCAACCAGGACGATGTGGCTCTGGAGGGCGAGTTGGCTGAAGAGAAGTGCAAGGGCCCGAGAGTCTCTTAAAGCTGCAAAACCAGCGCGGTGGCCGCGTTCTCTCCCAGGACATGCTGAAGCCTCCCCAAGGTGAGTGGGCAGAACTCAGGGCCATGGAAGCCGCCCTGGCCTTGGAGAGGAACGGAACCAGGCCCTTTTGGAGCCTCAGGACCGGGTTCTACCCGCGCAGACCCTCAGCTCTGTGGCTTCCTGGAGAACCACTTCCGGGGTGAGAAGGTGAAACTCATCAAGAGGATGGGCGACACCTGACACCTCCGCAGGCTGGCGGCCTCCCGGGCTGGGCGGGGCGGGTATCTCTTCCAAAGGCTTTCCCTCAAGCGGACAAGGGGCTCCTCTGCATCCCCTGTGTCTGGCTCTTCCCCGAGCCTCTCTGTCCCCGAAACCACCAGGCATCCGCATCCTTTTAACCACGCTGAAGCCTATGCATGGACCACATGGAAACAATAAAGCTTTTTGTAACAACAGCAAAAGAAGACGGTGTCCTGACTTCTGAAAATCAATGATACAAACCTGCAAAGTACTCTTATTTCACAGTCATAAAACCACCAGCAAGAAAATAAAGCAATCAACCTTGGTTTTATTAAGTATGGATTCTATTGCATGCTTGGCACTGGGCAAGGTATTATGAAGGCTACAAAAACATAAACATGACCCTGAACGTTGGTGACCTTACAACTTAGCTGTTAAGACTCACTTTCCTAAAAATACAGACTGTGGTAAACATCACTCTCTTTGCACAGGCCTGTACCCCCTGTGGGAATCTGAGCCCCGGAGAGAGGAACACCAAAGAAGAAAGAGGGAAGGCAGGGAGAAATCACAGAGAAGCTAATCCATGGCTCCTCACACACATGAGCTGCCGTAGGTCATGATCAGGGTTCCTCAAACTATGGCCCGCGGGCCACATGCAAATAAAAATATTGTATTTGTTCCCATTTTCTTTTTTTACTTCAAAATAAGATATGCCGCCGAAACTGGTTTGGCTCAGTGGATAGAGCGTCGGCTTGCGGACTGAAGGGTCCCAGGTTCGATTCCAGTCAAGGGCATGTACCTGGGTTGCGGGCACATCCCCAGTGGGAGATGTGCAGGAGGCAGCTGATCGATGCTTCTCTCTCATCGATGTTTGTAACTCACTATCGCTCTCCCTTCCTCTCTGTGCAAAATCAATAAAACATATTAAAAAAAAAAAAAGATATGCCCCACCTGGGAACCAAGAGGTCATGGTAAGAACTCGAACTAAAACTCTACTCTTTCAGGAAGTTTAGTCATTGTAGTGTTTTAGGGACAGGAGGGGGGTTTCATAACCATCTATTTTAATTCCCTCTCTTACAGAGGGAGCTCTGAAGCTCTGGGAGTGAATGTGACAGACTGGGAACCACAGCCTATTACTTCCAATGCCCGGTCGAGTGGGCTTTCTGTATCTGTAGTAATCACGCATGCAGATTTTCCAGGAGAGGTTTGATGTTGAAGACGTTTGGTTCCATCTTTGTTCTAAGAGTACTTGTACCTGTCAGTCTCTGGGCTTTTTATCTGAGTCACTGCAACAAAATAGCTGAGTCACTGCAATAACTTTTTTGTTGAGCTCTCTGACTCACAATTCTTGCCCTTCTAATCCATCCTACAATTCATTTGCCAGACATTTTTGCATGAAATGTCATATTAATCATTCCAGCTCCTGCTTAAAATCCTAGTGATTCAGAAGAAAGCCAGAACTAGAAAGTGCCATCTGGGACAAGGCCCTATTCCTTCATTGATGGTCTGGGGTGACCTGGGGACACAGGAAGGCATGAATGAATGAACGCAGAAAATGTTATTATCCAGGGTGGTGAAAAAGCCACACATTTTATAGGGAGGTTGGCCTGAGGCTTCAGTTCGCTCGGTATATCCCACTCTGTGTCTGTTATCACAGCTAACAGCATCCCCTTTGGCCCTCAAACATGTCCTAGCTTGGACAGTAAATGTCACGATAACCCTAGTTATAAGCATTACAATGCCACATGCCCTCCACCAACATAATAATTTTTCACCAAAAGTTATAGTCGCCACAAGGTAGCCCTCAGTACAGCTTATCACAGTGTTCTGAGCTCATCTTCCACCAGCGCCACATCACAAGCATGAGGCTGAGGAGGGACAGCATGAGGATTAGTGGGGAATAAAGCAGCTAGCTGATGCAAGCTTCACCCTCTGTCCTGAGGTTGTGTCCCATCTTTTCTCTGTGTACCTTTGGCACCTTGTGGTTTTCCACCCAAAATCACAGGATTCAGGCTTTTCCAGACATCTTGATGTCTGTCTGCCTCCTCCCTGTCCAGCATCACTAGGTCAGCACCTAAGCACTACTGACAGTAACAGCCAGGAGAGGTGGGAGCTCTCCACCGCATACGGAAGAAGGTCGTCACCAGGAGATTTAATTAATAGTGAGGGTTTTTAATTGTAGGTTAGAAGGTGTGACCTTGCTGAATCCTGGCGCATTTACTCCAGTGAAAGGGAATTTTAAATTACAGTCAAATTACCTCTATTTTGAAAATATTTGGAAAATAAAGATTCATAACCCTATCATCATACAGCGATTAACATTTTGCATGTTCCCTTCCAATCTATCATGTATATAACATTTTCACAGTCTGCATCATAGAACACAGATAATTTTTCATCATGCTTTGACCAAAACCATTTTTCCAAGTAGCTACATAGAGTTACCAATGATGATTGCAGGCACTTCACAGTGTTTTTGGAAATGCTATATTACTATTTAATGATTTCTCTGGTTTTAATATTTTTATTAAGCCCTGAGAATAGTAAAGTCAAAAAATAAAAATAAATGCTTTTACTAAGTAAAAAATGTTGGACTCTTTTTGAAGACCAACTTTGAATTCTTGAGGTAAGTTTGAATAGCTCTATTACCTTCTTCACATATTAGTCACAAACTTAAAGAAAATGGGAAAGGAGGGAGAAAAAACAAGAAAAGGAAAAAGAGGAAAGGAGAGAAGGGAGAGGGAAGAGAGAGGAGGGAGAAGAGAGAGAGGAAAGGACTTACAAGGATAAATTGAGGGTCTTCTGTTTTGACATTTGTTTCATGTAAATGATAGAAATATCATACCAATTCATTTGTATACATGTCAAATCTCTCCATGAATTATAATAAATGTCAGCATCATTCCAGTATTTAAAAACAAAAGCTATCTATAATTCAGACATGACCCTTTCCCTATTGTCTCCTCCATCATGTAAAATAGCCACTGTCTGGCCTTTAAGGCCTTCTATACTCCAGCTCACAGATATAAACCAATTTTTCTTCACACAAAACCTCATCTCCAGTAAGGACTGCTTACTGGGAAACAAACACACAGAAGTCGCCAGTTCAGTCATGGAGGAATAGTTTGTATCAGAATAAATCGTCTGCAACTAAGAATTATAATCACTGGACAAATTTTTAAAAAATAAAAAAATAACTATTTGAAGGAACTGGAAAACAACTAGAAGTAAGCGTATATTGGAGGGCAGTAAACCCATGAAAAAAGGGAACTGCACTGAGTGAGAGCATCACTTCTGTAGCTTTTCTCTTGAGAGATGCTAGACAACTGGAGTTCAAGCAGAACTGCAGTCTTGTTGGCTTGAAGTGTCTGCGAACAGAGCTCAGGGCCTCCAGAGTAGCTGGAGGTTAAGAAAGGAAATCCAGAAAATGAAGGCTCCAAAGGAAGAAATCTCAAAACCTGATATACAAATTCCCCTCAAATCTTTGGCTGATTTTTATACTACACTAGAGGCCTGGTGCATGAAATTTGTGCACGAGGATTGGGGAACTCTTAGCTCGGCCTGCACCCTCTAGAATCCGGAACCCCTTGGTGGATGTCCCACACGGTTTGGGCCTAAACCAGCAGTCAGACATCCCTCTCACAATCCGGGACCACTAGCTCCTAACCACTCACCTGCCTGCCTTCCTGGTGCCCCTAACCATGCTCCCCTGCCAGCCTGATTGCCTTTAACTGCTCTCTCCTGCCGGCCCCTGCCAGCCCCTGCCGGCCCCTGCCACTGTGCCTTTGTCTGGAAGACGTCTAGTCTATCCAGTCTAATTAGCATATTACCCTTTTATTAGTATAAATTTGCACAAGGAAGACTGCAATGAACCCAGCAGAAAGCAACAGTTGGAAGGCTAAGAGATGAGCAGAAATATTTGGTGCTACACACTGTAGAGTAGGAAGACTTGGAAGTTCAAGAGCTTCGAAGTCAGAGGGTTTTGGTAAACATCTTTGGCTTTCCATTGAAACCCTAGAAGAAAACCTACAATTAAAGTGTATGTCTCTGAATTAAAGGATTCACCCTATCAATACAAATGAAAAAATCAAACTGAATACCCATCTTAATAAAATCAAGCATACATAAGTTCAAAAGGACCAGCCAGTAACTTAACTGCCTGGAAGAACAAAAATCAATATTCTTGAGTGAAAAGTTTAAAAATCCAGAGATTTTACAATGAATCATTCATAATGTCCAGTGTACAGTAAATAAACAGTAGACATGCAAAGAGACAGGAAAATGTGACCCACCATCAAAAGATAAGGCAGTCAATAGACATTAAACCCAAGGTGACAGGAAGACTGGAATTTATAGGTACGAACTTTAAAACAGCTATTTTAAGTATATTGAAGGACTTAAAGGAAAAGCTTGTTAGAATTACTATAACTGATAAGGCATATCAACAGAGAAATGAAAAATTTTAAAAAGAACCAAATGGAACCACTACAACTAAAAAGGGAAGCAGTTAAAATGTTAAAATTCACTAAAATGGCTTAACAACAGATTTGAGACTACAGAATAAAGAATCAACAAATTTTAAATGTAATCAACAAATTACTTAATATAAAGAACAGAGAAAAATAAAGATTCAAGAATGAAACAAAATAGCCCAGCCGGTGTAGCTCAGCAGTTTAGCATTGAGCCAGGAACCAAGAGGCCACAAGTTTGATTCCTGGTCAAGGTCGATGCCTGGATTGTAGGCTCGATCCCCTTTGGGGGCATGCAGGAGGCAGCCGATTGATGATGTATCTCTCTCTTCAATGATTCTATCTATCCCTCTCCCTTCCTCTCTTTCTAAAAAAAATCAATAAAAAACATATTTTAAAAAAATAATAGTAAAACAAAATAAACAGATCCTCAGTGGTTTGGGGAGCAATATTAAGCTCTCTAATACAGATCATTAGAGACCCAGAAGAACAAGAAAATGTGGAAGAAAAAATACTTGAAGAAATAATTATTATTTTTAATAGTTTCCCAAATATGATGAAAAACATCAACTTACTGTTCCAAGAACTCACTGAATCCCAACCAAAATAAAATTTTTAAAAGAAAATAAAATAAAACCACATCTAGAAATATCATAATTAAGCTGTTGAAAACCAAAGGTAAAAAGAAAACCAGAGTGGCATTCAGAGGGGAAAAGAGACACATTACTTAAAAGGAAACAATAATAAAAAAGAAGCCTAAGTTCTCAGTGGAGGCCAGAAAACAATAGAATGATATTTTTTTAACTGCAGAATAAAGAGGGTGGAGGACTTATCAACCTAGAATTCTGTATCAAGTGAAAAAAAATCATTTTATGATACTTCATGATACTGAATACATGAGAAAGACATTCATCAGTAGAAAAAATAAATTATGTATAAGAAATGGTAAAGGAAATTTTGGAGGCTTCAGAAAAATAAAAACAAATGGACATTCAGATCTACAGGAATGAATAAAGAGCACCAAAAATGATAAATATGGGAATAATGATAAATGATTATTTTTTCCTTCTCTTAATTTTCTGGTGGAAAAGTAAATTGTACAACCACTTAAGAAAATGTTTTGACAGTTTCTCACAAAGTTAAGTACACGTGTGATCTATAAATGTACAATTCCACATCTAGGTATTTACCCAAGAGTAATGTAACTATATGTCAAAAAGTACTGGTGTATTATTTTATTATAATAATTTTAATGTTTATTATTCATAATTCATAACAGCTAAACACTGGAAGTGATCCAAATGTTTCCCTGCGGGGAAAAAACAAATCATGATATATTCATACAAAGAACACTATTCAACAGTAAAAAAGAATGAGTTACTGACAAACAACATAGATAAATCTCAAAAACATTATAAGTGAAAGAAGGTAGATTCAAAAGAGTGCATACCGTATAATACCTGTTATATTAATTTCCAGAACAAGAAAAACTGGTCTGTGAAAGTGGAAATCAGAAAGCTAAGTGCTGCGAGTTGGGAATGACTGGAACTGGGCAGAAGGGTACTTTCTGAGATGATGGAAGTGTTCTATATCATGATGGTATTCATGCAAGTACATACATTTATCAAACCCATCCAACTGTATTCTTAAGACCTGTGCATTTCACTGTATGTAAATTTTACCTGCACTGAGACTCTAACCAACATTGTTCATCCCTCCATATCCCCTTCCCTAACAAGTCCATCCAGAAACTGCCCCTCCACCAGAAAGCAGGTTTTCATGGAGTTCTCTGTCTCTCCTCTCTAAAGTGTACAATGTGTTTTAGCTTTATCTCCCTGAAGACGGCAAGTTTCTTGTGGACCTGGATTGCACTTTAGGCACAAATGACAATTCTCAGGGCACACAGGGCATGTGACTTAACTCAACCCCTGAGCAAGGCACCATGCTGAGTGTTATGGGAAATTCTCAGGGGAGTGAGACACAGATTCAGCCCTTTGGAGGCACACTCTTCAATGGATGAGCTAGGCAGGCACAGAAGCCATCATGATCCAAAGAAAACTATGAGAAAACAAAGTGTCCTGCACAAACTGGGGATGAAAAATCAGTTCCAACTTGGGATACCCAGAAGTCCCAGCTAAGAACGTTTAAATTCATTTAAAAGCTTAAAGAAGAAATAATATTTTCTACTTATTGAATGCTTATTATATGTCAGGCATGGTGCTCAGTACTTATGTACAGCATGCCATTCGATCTTGATAAAAATGCTATGAGATCTGTCCTGTTATTTTTCCAAAATATTAACGATAAACTTGGTCTTTGATCATGCAACAAGGCCACATGGCTATTAAGTGTCCAATAAAGCGATTCAAACCCAGAGACACCTGACTTGGAGACCTGAGCTAATAGCCACTACCCTATCTTATGCAATAAAAGGCTAAGATGCAAATTGTCCCCACGGGCTAGAGTTGGACAGATCAGGAGTTAGAGGTGCGCTGACCACCAGGGGGCAGCGCGGAACATGGTGGGCATTGGTGATGCAGCACTGGCAGCAGGTGGCAGTGGAGGTTCTGCTGGCCCCAGTGGGCCTCGATGAGAGCGGGATCACACGGGATTGTGAAGCAGGTGAGTGGGCAGCACCAGACCAAGGTGGGTGCAAGTTGGGGTCCCGATTGCCCCTCTGGTTGCCCCACAGATCGGCCCTGATCACCAGCCAGGCCTAGGGAACCTGCCTGTGCACAAATTTCATGCACCAACCTATAATATTAATAGAAAGAGAAGAGGACTAGGGTGTTTCAGACACAAAGACTTGAAACAAGTCACAGAAGAAAGTGCACGGAGTGGTAGCATGAGATAATTTATTAGAAAGTTGGAGGTGAAGGACCTTAAAGATCAGGCTCAAATGTTTGGATTTTTTCTACTATGCCATCAGTATACTTGATTGAAAACTCTTCTCTGGTAAGTTTTGTAAGTAGTAAGCCAGGAAATCATTTTCTAAAGATATTTAATAACTGTAGTTAGGAAACTTAAAATGATGGTTCTTCTGTTGTCTGTGGGAGAGTGCTCTCTCATTTTCATCACATTATGACTTGTTATATCTACACAAAAGTGGCCTCATGAGAGGTCTCTGCTCTGATAAATACATTGTGCTTGGTCCAGGTCACCGAGTTTTGTGGTTGAAAAAAGCCAGCATTTATACCATCTCTATAGTATCAGGATAGGTTTCGATAAGTGAGAGAAACTCATCATTTGGAAAAGAAGAAACTCACTCATACTTTAGGGTAGCTTCTAATTCTCTCTCACTCTCAGCCCTGAGAATTTAGCTCTTAACTATCCAAACTCCACTACCAAGAGATCAGAAAGCTTTCCCAAAAGGAACTACCCGTTCACCAGAGATAATACCACATTATTCAAACATTACCTTAGCTTTATTTCCCCCTTTGAAGGTTTACAATTGAATTCAACTAGGAGAGAGACAGATAAGCTATTCTCAAGTTCATTCCAGCATTCATCAAAACTATGATAGTAACTGATAAACTAATGCCCAATGTCAGTCATCTATTCAATCATATATAATGCTGAAGTTGAAGGGTATGCCTTATTGAATGCTTTAGACCAATCTCCCTATTTAGACATTAATTTGCAAAAAAAAAAAAATGCTTTTTTTGAATTCAAAGCTTTAGGTACTCTTGTTGACTGAAGTCCTTGAAATGTGCACTGATTACAGTGCCGGTGTAATGTACATTACCAGAGAGCTCAAGTATTATACAATAACCTGAAATTAGAGAGTTATAAGAGGCTGGTTAATGAAGGTGAAGTAATGCTGAAAGTACTAGCCTTTTATTCTGCACTCAAAAAAATGCATTAGAAAATATGTTTTAAGAGTAGGTCATAGAGAATATAAATGCAAAGTAGAAGAAAGGAAAGAGGAAAAACCATTGGGCTGGGGAAGGAGGAATGGAGAGAGGGAGAGAGGCTGTACCTTGCAAGGCTTTGCATAATTCAAAGAGTGAAGAGGCTTCAGAAAAAAAGTTCTATTCATGTAGATGTAGTGGCAATGGCTTCCACAATAACCAGTAAGATCCTGCCTGCAATCTCTAAGCAGCAGCATTTGAATTGGAGGGCCCATTTATATGAAAATCTTCAATATTATATTCCTATACCATGCTCTAAGAGGCCAACCCACCCTTTCAACCATCTGCTTAATTTCCAGCAACCTACAATAACCTATCTGAAGCTTATGATTAAACATTTTTTAAATAGAGTAGTTTGGAAAATAAATAAGTAATGAGATCATTTAGAAGGGAAATAAAAGCAAAACATAAGCTAAGGCATGGAGAAATGTGAGTCCGCCAACTTTAGGACTTATGATCTCAGCTCAGTGCTGAAGGTGGAATGCAAATTTGGTTCTGGCTTCCTAGCTTTTAAAACAAAGATTGAAACAAAGATCAAAAACACAGGTGGTTACAGAAGTGTTTCTTCAACTTTTCGGTCTCAGAATCTCTTTACACTTTAAACTTACTGGAAGATTCAGAGAGCTTTTTGTGTGGGGCTTATGTTACATCTATCCATATTTATCTAGCAATTAAAACTGAAAAAATGTTAAAATATTTATGAATTCATTTTATGACAATAAACCTATCATATAGTAACAAATTTATTTATAAAAAGTAACTATTTTCTCGAAAGAATTAAATGATTGACATTTACATTTTCACAAATCTTATTAACTTCTGGCTTAAAAGGAGACAGTGGGATTCTCCTGTCCGCTTCTGCATCCAGTCTGTTGTGATATCACATGTGTGCAGCCCATGGAAAGCCCTACTGCACACTCATGAGAAAAGGAGAGCTCAGAAGTCAAATATCATCTTCATGTATTAGGAACATGTTTTTCACCTCAGGGATTCCCTGATTAGATCTCAGGGACCCATGGATCCCCAAGATGCATTTTGAGAACCACAAAGTTACAGGAAACACAGGTTCTTAAGACAAAAGCAAAGATTTCTCAAGAGGTGCACGGCCTTTTGAAGAGTGAGCGCTGAGAATTAAACACACGCACACACACACACACACACACACACGTTTCCTTGAATCACAGAAGGAGTGACATGTAATGTAGTGTATGGCATGCTCAACACCATCCCCATAATAAATCAGCAGTGAGTGGTATGATTAGCCATTCAGAAAGGAGATATACATGCATCCTCTATTTCCCATAATTTATACCTTCTGGACAAGACATGAGTTAATCAAATCAATACTTCCTGTAATTGATGTCAAGTGCATTTTGTAATTACGTTTTGTGGTCTGTGACTTTTATGAGCTTGCTCCATAAAACAATTAACAACTCCATAAAAATACTACTTTGGACTTTTTTTTTTCACTTAAAGCCTTTAGTTTTATCCCTGTTGTGAAGAAACGATACAGTACCACTAAACTTCATGATTTTTCCATACCTGAATAAGAACATTATTTCTCCTCCTTCCAAACTATTCTATTTTAATATACTTTTCATTTATAAATCCTAAATAGACAAGATTGCATGGCAGTTCAGAGAGTAACTTTGGAGTCAGATGCACCTGCCTTTGAATCCCAGACCTATCCCTTATTTGTTTTGTAACCCTGAGTACTTTTTTTTTTTTAACCTCTTTAAGCCTTAATACTGTCATATGTAAAATGAGAGTAATAGTAGCAGCTACCTTGTTAGGCTATTGTGAGAATTAAAGGTAATACAGATAAAACATCAGGACAATTGTTGGCACTTAAAAATTACAGGAAATGTTAGTTATCTTTAACTATAATTATTATGGAACCTCCCCCTGACATCTCTCCTCTCCCAAGATCATATTTTGGTTCCACAGTCGGGAGCACACAACGAGCCCGGCTGGCATAGCCAAGAACACAGCCTGCCTTCCCTGACTCCAATAACCACAAATACGATGCTGACCTTTTGTGGGGTGTTTTAATGTTACCATCTTAGAGTTATTTTCCAGCTCTGACATGATAGTTCAAGGTGTGATCAATAACTAAGAATCTTTTAAAACACTTTTTAAATCAATGAAGTCATTAAGCATTAACTTGTTATTATGGTTTAATTAACTTCAAAGTCACAAGAACTTATTTTCTGAGAAAAGAGTCAGGCACCCAGGCAGACTTGCCTTAAAGATGTATCGAAAAGGTGAACCAGAGTGAGGGGTTGTAGCAGCTAACATTATAGTCTCCCTTGAGCTGTTTCTCTATCCGTGGGGGCAGTTAGCATCCTGTTCTTCCAGTCAAGAGTGACAGACAGATAGGGACACAGATGATTCACAGAACCAGCAAATGTATAAGCCCTTAGACATCAGCTTGTCCATACCTCCACTATAAACTGTCCTGAAAACGTGGGGCCAGGGAAGAAAAATCCATTGGGAATGAGAAGCAACTGCAAAAAGATAGAATGTCTCTTGCCACTGGCCCTGTCCTGGCCAGACCTGGCAGTCAGCTCACTGCATGGAATTGCAAGAACTGGTAGACTCTCAAGACTTGTCTGCTCTTGTTCCTCTCACTAAAAATCACGGTGAGGTCTCAATCCAGCAAATAAACAGAAGTAAAAATCCAGTTTATCACCGGGATGGGAGGGCATGCGTATGAAGTCAAACCTCTGGAATCTGGAATCTATCACAGAAAAGGGGGGTGGGGGGGGGACAAAAGCAGCTGTAGAAACACATGTGCAGGTCCATATCCATCTCTCCTTCTTACTGCCCCCAGGATGTTTCCCTTCTTCACCTTTGTGAGCTAACAGGCAGGCAAAGCTGGCCGGAACTGCTAGGGCATCTCGTACTCTGGCAAAGGCATAGGCGGTAAGGCGTCAGCTCCCTTCGTAGGCATGGGTAGAATATTTCAGAAGGCGATGCTGCCTTTGTTATTAAGAAGCTGTACATCATCAAAGGAGGCAGTGAAAGGCCACATTCCCGCGGGGTTTCACCCTCCTTTCCACGCAATGCCTGAGCAGGCTCGTTTATTCCCATCTTATTTATTTCCCTCTGACACCAAGGACCCCAAAGTGTTCAGCTCCAAAGTTAATGCACATTTACAGCCAGGAGTACTTTCCTTTCACTGAATTAGGAATGAGGAGCGGGGAGGGAGAAAGGGGGTAATTTAAGTTGCTCTATTGTTGGGAGTGAGGGGAGTAATTCTAGCTTATATCAGCAGCTTGCCGGATCCCACCATCATTCCTACCCCCTTTTATTTTATTTATCTCTTTAGGCCTATCTGATAATGCTGTAACCATTTCCTGTTGTATGCTGGCTGAGGAAGCTTTCTCCAGGCCCAAGAGCAAATCAATAAAAGTAAGCCATAGTGATTCATAAAAATAAAATTGTCATCATTATTGTTCAATTATTGCTGTGTCTGTGGAAAGAATCTCAAGAACCGAAGGTTTCTTGGCTAATATTTATAATCTATGTTGAACAGTGCTAACGAACGAGTGGGTGTGCATTAGAGTAAAATGCGATGGTGTCTGATTTATACCAAGTCCAGGCCTGATTGCTAATGTTAAATCCATTAAAGTCTCTCTCAGTTCTGCCTTAATGGACTCCCTGCATATAATAGAGCTTAAACATACCCGTTTACTTAGCTTTTCATTATTGGTTGAATATTTGTCTTTATTTCATTATCCCCATGATAAATTTGACTTATGATAGTTTGAAAAATAGCACATCAGCAATCTAGGCTTTTAAGAAACTACAAAAGTAACTCCAGATCCCCCCCCCCCCCCGTGTCTCCATAGATATAAGAACAGAATGTCCCCCGAATAATTACTGTTCTTAAACGTTCAAACTGTTAAATCCAAGCATGTCCCAGGTCACAAAATCCGGAAGCTCAAGGGAAGGAGAAATATGTCCTCCTCCAAGGAAAATAAACAGAGGGATGAGAGCTATATGCCTAAGCTGTCACCTTTGGCGTGTCTCTGGGGTAGAAAGCTTTTTGTATCTCTTTAAAGCACTTCTCCCTGGAGGAATCCATAAAGCACAAGTGCAAATAGGAACAACAGGTTGAAAAGACATAGGCATAACCATCAAGAGTCCCTTCTAAGGTCAACCATTTCGCAGGGACTCTGTAATGGACAGTGAGTATGAAATATATCCCCCCGGCCTGCACTCCCCTGCTTTCATCTACAAGCGTTTTCCATTCACAGCCCAGCCCCTCCCAGGTGACAGGTGACAGTCAATGTGGGGTATATTTCTGATGCTTCCCCCTCCGCGTTTCCCTGGCTTTACTTGAAAGCTTGGCTTCTTGCTTAAGTCTGTGTTTGGTGATGTGTGTCTGGATTAGGCTGAGAAACAGACTACCTGTTTATCTCTCCCAGTGCTGCTGCCACCTCCAGCTTCAGCTACAGGAGACTGAAGACAGAGATGGGAAACACATATCACAGAGAAGGTACTTGAGGCTCTGGATAAGATGAAGCAAGATAAGTAGAGAGGTAAAATAAATCAATCCTGTCAGGCAGTGTGGCTCAGTTGGGGGAGAGTCGTCCCATGCAGCAAGAGGTCTCAGTTGGATTCCCAGTCAGGACACATGCCCAGGCTGTAGGTTTGATCCCCAGTAGGGGGCATACTGGAGGCAGTGGATCAATGTTTCTCTCTCTCCCTCTCCTTTCTTCTCTCTCAAAAAAAAATCAATGAAAACATATTTTAAATAAATAAGTCCCACCCAAAGACCATCTAAACAGGAATTGCAAAGTAATAGGGGGATGATTCTCTAAATGCCTCCATGGTTATGTGTTTGCTTCTTACCCAGAGAGTGGCCAATGGTTATGTGTTTGCTTCTTACCCAGTGACTGCCCCAATCAACAGGTACTGAGTAGACCTCTGCTGGGCAGCATGAGAAATAGAAAATAAGAGACCATGTAGCCATTTCCCTCAGAGAGTTTATGTTTATGTTTTGTTTTGTTGAGGGACATAAGAAACATATTTACTAAGTTGAATAACTAGGGATAAGTAAGAAATACAAAACCTCAGCTATTGCAATATACTATGAACAGCCTGAAGCAGGAGTAGCCAATGGGTGGCCCGTGGACCACTGGTGGTCTGTGAGGTCCGAAAGGTTGGCGACCACTGGCCTAGAGAGTAAGTCCTGCGTGCACAGTGGCTGGGGATCCAACAGGCTGATCCTGGTCGGGGTTTTTAGGGAACAAGATAGATTCAAGATAGAAGCTTGGTGAGACAGGAAGGGAGTGAGCTATAGCAGTTAAGAGATGTGTGCGTGGAAATAGCAAAGCAAAACATATTTTGACTTAAGCTAGGCAGAACCATAATTTAAAACTAAAACACACATACCGTACATGTACACACAAACGAAACCACCATAATCCAAGTGTTTATCATATATTTTCATTGAACCTGTACATTTAGTACCACCTGACTCTAAATATTGATGTATTTCGAATTTACATACACAAATCTAATCCTGGCTTCGATCTACAGTCAAAGTGATCTATTTTTGATCACTTTGGATTTCATGATAAAATGTTATACTGCTTACTATAAGTCAAATGCTACAGTTAAGCTTTTCAAACTACAAGGGGCGGGGGGTGATAGGTAGGTAGGTAGGTAGATAGATAGATAGATAGATAGATAAAAAGTCACTCGTTCTATTTGTTTAGCTTTGTTCCATGAGATTCTAGACAAACATGGAAAAAGAGTAACCTAAGGCTTGCAATATATGTTGCCAAGGAGTTGTCACATAATCTGGCAGCTGAAACTCAAAAAAGAAACACTTTCCCCATCATAAACATTAGCTATAGAACAGAAGGGTCCTTTTTAGAATGATGTGTAGCAAAAAATGATTTTTTTAAAACTGTGCACTGCCATTTGAAATAATGCTACTGACCCTCTTTGCATGGGAGATCAATTTGGAGAATTCCTCCCCCTGCCCCCTCCCTCCACCCCCAACTAACAGAAACGAATATACTTTGATCCTTTCACCATCTCTCCTTCCATTTCAATTTTTATTTTTATCTCTCACGCCTCCTGTCCAAAAAGCCTGTCTCCCCCTCGGCGGGAATCAAACCACCGGCCCTTCAATCCACAGGCAAACGCTCTATCCACTGAGCCAAACCAATCTGGGCTCTTCTCCTCCCTTTTTTTCTTAGGGCATAAGGCAGAGGGTTTTCCAGCCATACCAAAGAAGGGATAAAGAACTCTACTTCTCTACTTGGACACAGAGCAGTCCAAGTAAGACCCCACAGGCTTGAAATAGTGTACAAGTTGGGGAATTATGATGTGTTCCAACCATAAAGTGAAAGAAAGGATAGAAGAAGATGACGTTGGAGAAAGTGGTTAGAGCAGTCAGGTGGTGATAGGTAAGAGAGATCATGGTGAACTGAAGTGGTGGTAGCAATAAGATAGAAGGAGTATTGGACAGGTGTGGAAAGCATTTCTAAGGTAGAATTGGTAGGTCTTGCTGATGGGTTGGATGATCTTTGACCCTCTCTGCATCCATCCCCTTGGGCATTTAACTTTGAAGTGTCCTCTGCCTATGTCTCTGGACTTGACCATGTGCCTGGCTTGGGGTAATAGAATGAAGCAGAAGTGCAAGTATGGTGCTTCTAAGTCTACAACTCAAGAGGCCTTGCTCTTTCTTGTGTTTCTGTCATCTCCATGAGGACATTCCTGAGGTAGCCTACTGGCATGGAACAGATACGTGGCAGAGACTTGAAGTGCCCAGTCAGCCCGGTTGAGACTCGTCTAGAATCTAGAAACTCCTCTAGAAACTCATTAGTCAACAGAGCCAAATATCAACAGTACAATGATTGAAATTCCTTTTGAGAGCCAAATTTTTTAAACTTAAACTATACAGATAGGTACATTGTTATTAACTTAATTAGGGTACTCCTAAGGCTTAGGAAGAGCCACACTCAAGGGGCCAAAGAGGCGCGTGTGGCTTGAGAGCCGCAATTTGCCAACCACGGGTCTAGATTATAGTTAAAACATTTATGAGTAAGACAGAGCCCCAAGTCTAAAGGACTGTGGGTCATGATGACCCCAGCATTTTCTCCACTCTCTAAGATCCTGGGAACCTATGATCCCTGGGACAAGAATGGAAAGGGTTTCTCGGCAAGATTAGTAAAACAGGTTGGCAAGATTGGGAAAACAGAGGGAATGGTAAATGGGGACTAACATTTATTAAGCCCCTACTGTTTTCTAGAGAACATAGTAAACATTTACACAGTATCTACAGGGATCTTCCCAACAATCCTATTATTTCCATTTTATTGAGGAGTAAACTAAGGTTCAGAGAGATTATTTGATGAACGTGTGGTTACAATGCTCCTTACGCAGCCAAGCAAGTATTTAGCCAGGTCAACGTAACAGCGTTGATATTTACAATATTTATCTGTCAGTTATGGTGCAGATACTGGTGAATCAGAGCAGACAACTGCCTAAAGAGACGCTGGATATGAACCACAATCATACCCGAAGGAATCAACACAGGTTTATCTCAGCACCCAAGTTCTTCCCATTAAACATCAAAGACAAACTTAAATTCAGCCTTCAGACCTTTGCTTTGTCTCTAAATGAGTATTCTCGTTTACTTAAACATTCAGGTATGCTTTTGATCATTTCAACACTCTAGGGAGACATCTGTCAATCCAGCTAAGTACCTCTTATTTTGGGAGGAGGTAGTCATCCTCTTCATCTATTAAAGCAACAAAAAAATCCTGTAACGTTTTATCTACCCTGTAGTACACAGCATATGCTTCAGTTATCACTGGTAAATAATCAAATCCTATTTCCTTTCCCCACAATGCTAATTCAAAGTTAATCTGAAAACATCCAAATAAACAGTTCGTTTTAAAATGTACATTATATGCCTTGCAAAAGTGAAATCTGCATCTATCTAAAGCAGCAGTTCTCAACCTGTGGGTCGCGACCCCTTTGGGGGTCGAACAACCCTTTCACAGGGGTTGCCTAAGATCATCGGAAAACACATATATAATTACATTTTGTTTTTTTGATTAATCACTATGCTTTAATTATGTGCAATCTGTAACAATGAAAATACATCCTGCAAATCAGATATTTAATTTACGATTCATAATAGTAGCAAAATTACAGTTATGAAGTAGCAATGAAAATAATTTTATGGTTGGGGGTCACCACAACATGAGGAACTGTATTAAAGGGTTGCGGAATTAGGAAGGTTGAGAACCACTGATCTAAAGTATAAGGGAATATGAAATCTAGACAAAATACTGTTACTTTAAACTTACCCCAATTGAATGTGATCCTGCCAATATTATTTATAATCTGAAAATATATCAACATGAAAAGAATCCATAGATACTGCCATTTTCAGAGTCAACATTTGCCTATAACATTCAAGATATTGACAGATACATAATAGATAAATTTGATCGATAGATAGCTGTAAAGCATTTTATTTATCATGTAAAGAAATCATTGTCATCATCAGATCTTTCCAAAAATTATACAGTGAGCTTGCATTCCCTAACTCGAGTTAATCCTAGATATTAAGATTTAGCACCTCAGAAGAGATGTTGGCATGGACTGTAACTGTGGGAAAATAAATAAATACATTTTCTTTTCAAGAGAAGCATGCCTTAGGACATAAATACTTTGTAGGGAGGAAATGAGAAACTAGCTGAGACAGATAAAACCTTTTTTTTTTAATTACATAGCAATTGCACTAACCCCTGTGTTCTCCAGCAAAATCTGAAAAAGGGATGTTGTTCTTAATCAAGGATTCTGAATTTTCCATTTAATCAACCACGTTCTCCAAAGGTAAATGGATTCTTGACTGAATAGGCCACAAACAAATTCTCTACAGAAGTACTAAATATTCCAGAAGTTTCTTCAGGGAAAATGATAATGAATGTCCTATCCTTTGTGCCACTGGGCTTTTGTAGCAAGAACAGAAGATAGAAATGAGGGGGCCAGGGCTATAGTCTCAGCAACACCTTAACTACCTGAGGTTGGTCAAGCCACATTTCTATATCTCAGTTTTCATCTACAAAATAGGAATATCATCACCTCCTCTCAATATCTACTGATTATCGTGAGGATAGAAAGGTCACATGGTTGTCTATCTCCAGTAGTGATATTCAAAATGTTTAGCATCTAGTGTGACTTGGCCACTGAACATGAACACTGCTTATCTTCCACCTCAGGAAGGACTCTCTTTGCACCTTAGGGCAAAGAGAATGTAAAGGCCAACCATGTGATAAAGTAGAGCACCAGCCCTGGCCACTGTTGCTCACTCAATGGTTAGAGCATCAGCCCACACACCGTAGGGTTGCAGGTTTAATTCCCAGTCAAGGGCACATGCCTGGGTTCCAGATTCAATCCCTGCCCTGGTCAAGGTGCATGCAGCAGGCAACCAATCAATGTCTCTCTCTCACACATCGTTGTTTCTATCTCCCTCCTTCCCTCTCTGCTTCGCTTCTACCCACTCTCTAAAAATCAATGGAAAAAATATCTTCAGGTGAGGATTAACAAAAAAAAAAAAAAAAAAAAAAAAAAAAAAAAAAAAACCAGTGGGGACACATTTTTCAGAAGGGCCCTAACAAGGGGAACATTAAAAGACACTAAGATGAGGATTCCAAGATGGTGATGGATTAAATGGAAGTTACACTGACATTCTCCCAGAACCAAACTGGAATTACAACTGAAATTTAGAAAAATCATCCTGAATAATCAACTGAGACTAGCTGAGTGAGGAGAATCCAGGGTTGGTGGCTCTGGGAATAGAGCTCAGAGGGCAGCTGCCTGGATTCCTGTGCTGAGACATTGCCCCACACTGCAGAGCACTTCTTTCTCAGCCAGAGCTTTACCCTCCAGGCAGCTTTTGCCTGGGGGGAAGCAACTGCCCACCCATTGGAAAACCTCTCCCCAACCCTATGGACTTTACACCTTACTGAGGTATACAGTCCAAGGCTCATTAAGAGACTGAGAATAACAATCACCCTGCAGGCAGAGGTGGGTCTCTGGGTGCTTTGAGTCTTTGACTGACCTGCTTCCAGACCTGAGGCTAGGAAAAGCAGAACTTGATACACATCTTGGTCCTTTCCAAACACACCCAGCCCCAGCAGAAAGAGCCTCCCACAGCTGACAACTCCAAACAGGATAGTCAGAGCCAGTCACAAACAATATCTGACATTGGCTTGAACCAGAGGCCTTCCAAAAAGACTGGGAGTCACAGCAGATCTACCTAATACATAGAAACAAACCAAAACAGCCAGCCAGAATGGAGAGACCAAAAATAAGGCCCAAATGAAAGAACAAGAGAATTCTCCAGAAGGAGAGCTAAGTAAAATAGAGACAAGAGACCTATCAGAGCCCAGACGGCCGGCTCAGTGGCTGAACGTCAACCTATGAACGAGGAGGTCACAGTTCAATTTCTGGTCAGGGCACATGCCCAGATTTTGGGTTCAGTCCCCAATGTGGGGCACGCAGGAGGCAGCTGATCAATGATTCTCTCTCATCACTGATGTTTCTATCTCTCTCTCTCTTCCTCTCTGAAATCAATAAAATATATCTTTTTTAAAAAAGAAATTTATCAAATATAGAGTTCATAGTAATGATTATAAGGATGCTCAACAGCATGAGAAGAGATAGAGAAACAATGGAAAACAATGAGTCAAAAATAAAGAATACACTGGAAGGAATAAACAGCCGATTCCCAGTCAGGGTATATGCCTGGGTTGCAGGCTTGATCCCCAGTGTGGGGCAGCCGATCAATGATTTCTCTCATTATTGATGTTTCTATCTCTTTCCTTCTCTCTTCCTCTCTGAAACCAATAAAAATATTTTTTTAAAGTACTAAGGTGACCCTCTCCCCAGTAGATCCTCATCCACTTCCATGACTTCAATTATTACCTCTAATAATGCCCAGATCTCTTATCATTATTGTAAGGGTTCGCGGTGCAGGAGAAAAAGTCAGAGTTAATGAATCAGGCAAATCAAAGGTGGTATTTTAATCTGCACTCCCCGGGACGAGCTACATGGGCCCCGAAGGGCAGGGCCAGTGAAGTCTCGCCAACAGGGAGGGAGGCACTTTTTTTACACAGCTGTTTGGTGAGGGGCTGGCACGTTGACCTGTTAGGAATTCCAGGGAGGGTCCAGTATCTCCTTCACCATCTGCCTTGCGGTGACATGCATCCGCTCCTGGGCATCCCTCCGACCTAACAATTATCCTCACATAATGCCTAGGACCCTAGACACACATTTCCATCTGTTTGATAAGCATGTTTGTAGATGGGTTGGTTTGTACAAATTAATTCATCTAAACAAACTCCTAATCCCAAAGTTCTCTCTGCATCCTCTGTGACCCCCGCAACTCTAGCACTCTCTCCTTCTCCGCAGTTCACATGATGGACTTCACTCGAACTCCCTGTACTCTGCCACATCTAATATGTTTCCAAGACTCACAGATTTCCCAAGAAATGTCTTTCTTTGTTTTCCTGTGGCTGTCATTAATGTGCCCTTAACAGCAGTGACTATATTGTGTCATCTGTGTGTTTGTCACAATACCAACAACTGTAGATTATTAATACAATCTGTTAAACTGGATCCTACAACACATATTTTGCTTATTGCCAGGATCAGACCCAACTTTTTGAGTCCTGATGTTTATAAAATTTAGGGAATTTTTAGGGTTTTTTGAGCATAGAATCTAATGGCTACAAAATCCTACACATCCGGGCCTTGGAAAGAGCCTGCGCAAGTGAAGAGTCCTAAAGTTTAAGACTCAGTGGCTTCACAGCAATGCCTACTTTACTTCTGAACTACATATACACCTTCTAAGTAAAGTGATATGTTGTGTACTCAATGGCATTTTAGAATCAAAACTTCTATTATATCTCACTGGTCTTTTATAATATAGCCTTCTAAAGCTTTAATCTCATATTGCTCCAAACCCACCTCCATACAAGTTTCTGGTTAATCTTCCTAACTCGTAGTATCATGGCATGCTCCATTCAAATACTTCCTATGCCATCCCACCACCTGTGGAGCTGACTTGAAGTCCCATTAACTAGCATTCAAAGCCCATCACTATTGAAAACTAAAAGGATTATAGTTTTGAACTGTTAACTACTTTTTTCCTCCCTACCTACCTTATGCCCTCCTGTGAGTCAAATCAATGTTTATTGCTTCAGAAGAAGATGTGACAGATACAAAGCAGGAAGAGCTTACCATCCTGTCCTTACCTTCCAAAAACTTAAGATTTGGAGGGCCCAAGAGCAGAGACGATCTGTACCCTATTTCTCCGTTAAAATGCTAAGCAAAGGGGAAAATCTCAAAAATGTACCAGTAGACTGAACCAAGAGGTGGCCTTGCTGGGATTCCCGTGCCGCAGGGAGGCACAGAAGTAGCAAGAGAATCAGGGGCCCTAAATCAAAAGCCTGTGTGGATGACTGATGGATGACCAGGATGGCCTGTACCATGTATTGATCACACCGGCCCAGGGACTTAGCCACAATTCTGAGCAAAGACAGGTGGGGACACCTAGCATTGTCTGAGGAAAGCTTTTGCCTTGCCAGAGTAATAAAAATTAAGTTGAACTTGAGAAAAATAAAGACATGAATGTTGCTTGCACACTTAAGTATCCATTAAGATAGCACTAAGATTACAGATTAAAGCTCTGAATTTAAGGCATTAATGCCAGCAAAGTCATTTCAGAACTGGTCAAGGGGAGCCTCCCTAGGCATCTCCTGGACAAGCCAACAGTTGGTTTCCTTTACAAATATCTATGTCTGAAACGTGGTCTGGGTTAGCCTCTCTTTACTGGGAAGATGTGCGTATGTCAGAGCAGTTTAGCACCTTGCCTAGAGGGCTCTGTCTTTTCAAGATTCAGAGGTGTGTGGGTCTTTTCCCCCTAAACCACAAATCTAAATACCAGGAAGAACTGATCAACAAATAATTCCAACTAAGAAAAGGGCGGCCCATTCTAGATCAGATGTGGGTGACAGATATGCTTACTTTCACTGGATATCCACTAATGAGTAATCTTCTTGTATAAATATCACCCTCCTAGATTTGTGCAGGACAAAAGGGGAGATTCATTAATGAGGGAAAATTAGACACAGAGGACAACCCAATATATATAAGAGAGAGAGAGAGATGAGACACAAATGCCAGCCTACCTACGGTGCACAGTTACAGAGAAGGAGCACTTGGTTTTGAAAATATAATTTCCCTGCTTCTTTTTTTCTGTTTAACAAAGTGCAGCAAAGCACACTCAGCTGCATTCTCATGTCACTAATAGAAGAAAGAGGAGCACAGGAAAGAGGTGATGGTGTGGCTGGACTTGGCTTTTATCTTCACTCCTTTCATCCAAGGATCTTTCTGTCCTTAAACAATAATTGATTAAATCTTTAAATATCCCTACTGGCAGTACCTTCTGATAGGTCCAGAGAGAAGCGAAGGGATATGGAGTGGATCAGATCGCCCAGGCTCAGGCCACAGGGCTCCAACAGAGCCAGAAATAGACCCAAGAGAATCACTTTCCAATAACCCACCTTTAATCCCTGGGAAATACCCTGCCTCCTCGGGATTGTTCACCAAACTACCTCCATTTTTGGAATGAGCTATTGTTTTTGTGTTGTTGTTTTTTTCATTTAATTATTTTCAGGACATCCGCCTATGACAGCTGTTCTTCCGAGAATGTGACTAGAACATTGTCAAAAGGCTCGCCTATGACCTCCAAAGAGTGTCGCCTCACTGATCACTGTGGAGAGCCACGTGCCGTTCAGTGATTGGGGGGCTGCTGCAGAAGTACTTTCATGATGACTAATTAATCTCTGGTAATTAGCACTCAGATGTAACAAGGATAGCATTCAAGGGCCACAACAAGAGAAATAAAATCTGCTCTTCAGAAATTTGCTCGAGAGTTAGGGTGCCTTTTTGTAGATAGATAATGGCAGCCTTCCATTCAGGCATAAAACTGGAATAAGGAATTTACTTCATACACCCATGCTAAGCACTGCCCAAAAGTCCCCCAAATAATATTTAGTCTAATTTTATTTTTGCTAATTTCGTTAAAGCCTTAGCAAAAACAACAGCATCCTAAACTTATTAGAACCGGAAAGACCTTCAGAAATCATCTGGCCCAACATTTTCCTTCTGCAAGAAGGAAACTGAGACCCAGAGAGGTACAGTGACTTGCATGGGACCCTACAACTGGTTGGTGCAAAGCTAAGACTAGAAAGTGAGTCAGTGAGTCGTGTTTCATCACATCACCTGTTTTCTCAGTATGGATCCTGCCTGACATTGGGCATCCTCGAGAAGTAGCTCCAGCAGAGGACTCGGGTACCAGACTGAGAAGTCTCTCTTTGCCACCTTCCTTCATCTCCCTTACCTTAGACCACTGTCTGCGCCCTCCTGTGCCTCTGCCCACACTCTCATGCGTCTGCCCTGTGTCGCACTCCTGTGGCGCCCCATTCTCAGACTGGAGTGGCATATGATCCCTACCCTTAGAAAGCCACCACAGCCCAGGGGCATGTGTGCTCTGCTATGGAACCCTGAGTCTAGAGGTTTTATCTGCCAAAGGGACAAAGCCATGTTACACACACACACACACACACACACACGTACATGGCGGGGGGCAAGGAGCCGGGGGCGGGGGCGGCAGGTTTAGAGAGGGGAAAAAGAGACAGACAGAAAGCCAGAGAGAACTTCCTCTGGATATGCCTAAGACCATTTGAGATGGAGACACATATTTCTCATCTCTCTTATTAACCTCAGGGCAAATGATGCCACCCATGGCAGAATCATCTCCACTGATGCTCTCCCTTTGTCCTTTGTCCATGCCTCTGCGTTCTCTCCTCCTCCCCTGCCCCAGCTCTAATTCTCTTCCTTCACCTTATCTGAGCCAAATGGTAAACCAAGGGAAGGCACTAGTCCAGTGATGGCGAACCTATGACACGCGTGTCAGAGGTGACACACGAACTCATTTTTTTGGTTGATTTTTCTTTGTTAAATGGCATTTACATACATAAAATAAATATCAAAAATATAAATCTTTGTTTTACTATGGTTGCAAATATCAAAAAATTTCTATCAGTGACACGGCACCAGAGTTAAGTTAGGGTTTTTCAAAATGCTGACATGCCGAGCTCAAGAGGTTCACCATCACTGCCCTAGTCACTAGGGTTTCTGAAAGGTCCTGGCACCTGCTTCCTGTGAGGAGACTTGTTCTAGCCCAGCCGCTGAGAGGGGAGAGAGTGTGGAGAGGTTTGGACCCCGCACAGTCTCACCTCTGAGTAGTGCTGCCCTGGCTGTCCTCACTGTCCATCGAGAGGAGGGAAATTTAACTCTTACTGGACTGGTGTCGGGCAGGAGGTCTGACCACCAGTAAGCTAGTTTCCTCTGTTTAGTTTTAGCTTTTCCTTTGTGGTAAGTAAAAAGTGTGAAGGCAAATAATAAACCTTTCCAGAGCTTTCCCCTCATCTCTTGGGCCAGCCCTGGCGATAATGTGACACGTTGGCTGAAGCCCAGAGAAGGTCCAAAAGGAGTAATATTTTAAGCAGCTCCTAATTTCTTTATGCCTCAGACTCCATATACATAATGTAGGTCTTAGATTAGATGTTTCAAAGGTTTCTGAGTGCTCTAAAATGAGCACTTATTGAGTATCTATTCATGCAAGTGACTGCCCAAAGTACAGGAGATCCAGAGGCCATTGAAACCTCAGCCCCCTCCTCAAGGATCTCATATAAATAAAGTGGCCCCAAGATTTGGTAAATATGGTGACAGAGCGTATGAGGGTGCTATGGGCAACCCTAGTGAGGTTTTGGGTGAGGATGGAGGGGAAACCTCAGAAGACCTCACGGAACAAGGGACAATTATACTGGGTCATGAAGTGAGAGCTGGAGTTTCTGGGTGAACAAGGACAGGGGCTGGAGAACATTCCAGGTGGAAGACTGACAAAGGGGCCAGGTTTAGAGACTGTCAGACAGCGTGATGTGGCTAGGCGAAGAAGCAAAGATGGAACAGTAAAAAGGAGGGCTGAAACGTGTTTCTACATTGCCCTGAGTTTAGACTGTGTCTGCAATATGAGTTTATAAATTGCTAATGTGTCAGCAACATCTGTGAGAATAAATCACCTGATTTTTTTTTCATTGCCAAAGTGATACATGGGAGCATTATGGGAAACCCTCATAAAATCTTAACATCTTCTGACGTTACTTTGAAATAATTTTTTTTTTCTTTCTTGTGGAAAGCAGGATGCTAATAGACCCGGTCCATTGTTTTTAAGCAAGTTCCAACAAAAGCCCTGAGATCCTTTCCCAAAAGATAAGCTGAATGTGGAAATAACAGAGGAGAACATGTAACGACTGCAAATGCTCCGGTTAAAAATTCCTCTTCATCTAAAGATCGTGCTTCTCGGCTTTCTGTTTCTATTAGAGAAGAAAGAAATGAGTCCCTCAGAGCCCTGAAAGTGGTGAGAGGTAGGCTCCCAGTTCCTGCCTCAGGGACCACCTACCCCTTTCTAACAATCTTCCCAGAAAACCCACAGAGCTTGACTGTGGCTGGCAGGCACACACCCCCGCACCCCCACACTCCCACCTGACCCCAGGTCTGCCTTTAGCTCATGCCAGCTTGAGGGTCCACCACTGTGCAAGCACATAAAGGAACTCACCTTTGGCTGAGGGCGGAAAGCAATGCAGATGCTGTCTGAGCTGTGCCTTGAGTTCATAAAAGTAAAAGGGACAATAAAACCCCTGTGATAGCCCGACCTCTGATGTCCTGAAAACTATTGTCCCCTTGTAGCAGGAAGACTAAAGCAGAGAATACACGGAAAGAGACAGCATCCCCCAAAACTAGGCAGATTCTGAAAATGTCTATCATATTGTCTTATAAAAACTTTAAGTATAGAATTAAAAGCACCCAGCAACCCTCATCCATAGTCTCAATTCCCACCCAGAAGTGTCTGTTGACAGTTTAGAATGCCTCCTTTAAAACCATTTTCTCTAACTCCACAAGGATGTTTCACTCCGGGGCCAAGTAAACCTTAGACTGGCTTCATTAACTTCGTTCATTAATTTAAAATTGCAGGTGTGGTTCCAGGGCAGGGGTCAACACATTTTTCTCTAAAGGGCCTGATAGCTAATATTTTTTTTTTATGGGCCATACAGTCTGCTGGAATGATTAACTCTGCTGTTGCAGCCTGAAGACAGTCATAGACAATTCATAAACAAACGAACAATAAATCTTTATTTACAACAACAGGCCACGGCAGGATGTGGCCCACTGGCCACAGTGTGCTGACCCCTGATCCAGACCGTGAGCCCTGGGCACTTATTTTGCTGAAAGGAGAAGAGCTTGTAAAGATTCAGACGTGAGCACAGTTTTATGATCTGAAACAATTACAGAACACAAGAGAGCAAGTCGCAGAGATGGCACTGGGCACTGGGCTCCCACACCCTCTGGAGTTCAGACACTGGGACTCGTTGAGCTGGGTGGGACTGGTGAAGGTGCTCCAACTCCATCCTTCCCAGAGACACCGTTCCAGCCTTCTTAATTAAGACCATTCACAAATGGTGTGGAAAATGTTGGTGGAGTGAAGCAATTTGGAAAACCTGTGAAATGGAACATCAGCCATTCCTCCACCCCCTCCACCCTCTCTCCACGAACAACTCCGCCCCCAGGAGAACACACTGGAAACAGAAGCATGCACAAGCATATTTTCAATGATTAATCTCACTGTTTCACTTTGAAACCTAAAAGAGGAAAAAAAAAATGGAAGCATTCCTATTTCCCATTGAAAGTAATCACAGCTTTATATCCCTCAGTGTTTACATAACGAGAGCTGTTTATTTAGTATCCTTGCCGATAAGAACACCACACGCTCATAACGCATTATATATTCCCTTTCCACTTTGTCTCTTTGTGGGGGAGGGAAGGGAGAATTATGTATATTTTATGATAACCCAAAATGACTTATACATAAAAAATACAGACTTTAAAGATAAAAAGGATTAGTCGCAGGTAATGCATTTTCCATGAGTGGCTATAGGGCTCTCGGTTCCAAGAGGTGCAGGCTGCATACAAATGGATTGATAAAAGTCTGACACTGTGGATGGGTTGCAAGGCTCATGCTTTGCTGGAGATGATTCTTAAAGTTACAATAAATCAGACAGACAGTGTCGGCCTTTGAGGATAAACCTGTGATGGCTTGTTGCGCCTCTCTGAATCGCCTCCGAGGCCCGGGGACTAAAAAGTGCCTGGATGTCACATTAAATCCACCGGGAGGATGGAGCACTTCAGAGGCGAACGCAATCAGATCTGATGGAAAATACATTTTCTAAAAGCTACTGACAAAAAAGTAATCTTTGATGTGGATGTTGAATAACAATTGATATTGTCTTTCCTGACATTTTTCATTATTGCCGTCTTACACAGCCTACTTCATGTATTAAAGCAATATTAACTGTTTGACAGGGACAAATCCTCTAACTATCACATAAGCAATTGTTTCTGAATCGTCCTAGCCCACTGCCTGTAAAACCCGTCCCAGTAACTGCTTTTAAATATGACGGTAGACTCTTTTTTCTGACTAGCTAGACAGCGTCTGAGCTCCAGTGCGGTTCAGTGGAGTCTAGGGAATATTAAAAAATGGTTAGGTGGTTATGCAGTGTCATTTGATTATAAGGAAGGAACAGGAATGTTTTCTGAAGGTGAGCTTTAATGAGAGAGGTCTATAAAAGTTAGTCCTTATTAGGCCCCCATTTTCATTCACATATATGTCAAGGAGAGGTGTGCAAATCTCAGATCTGCTGCAATTCTAGTCGCTCAGAGGGAGAAATAAAGAAATGTACAGAAGATCTTTGTTATTTATGCAGTGAAATAAAGCAAACTCTGGCTGTGCCAGATCCTGTAAAATAGACTGGAATTAACTCCCCCAACATGCTGCTGGAAAGAAATGAAGCGGGTCTGGGAGGCACATGTCACTTTCAAAACCCAGGGTACCTCCTGAGGTTTGATGTCTTAACCTTCAACTGTAAATACCTATGGTTTCATTGTCGTTGTTTGTAAAACTCTAAATCTCTAATTTTCTGATGACCTTGAGCTTCTTCAGAAACGGGGATGAGGAGAGATCTTCAGAAGAAGAGCTGGAATTTTATTTTGTGAAATGGGGCTAATTGCACCCAAGAGAAAAAGATAGAAAACTAAAACCCACAATTCAAAACACAAGACCACAATAACCTGTGTTGTAGATGCAAAAGTTATCATTTGCGGCTCAGACACCTAGGGAATATGATGTATATTCTTCACTTACATTATTATTATTTCCCCATATCCCTGGAGTTTCCAGCTATCACAGGCCTTGACAATACTGTAGCTCACCTGTCTTTCTATGCTGCAGAAGTTTTACCATCAGTCTACTTCTCCACTGGAAGCTGGGGGAGAAGGGAGATGGTGCTCAGTCTCCTTTATGAAGCAGGTATGGTGAGCAAAATAAACAATCCAGTCTTTAAAAATGAAGAATTATAAAGCAATACATTACCAATCCTGGGAGTATTTTGTGACCTTAAACAAGTCATTTGATACCTCTTTACTGTCCATCAGGGGTCAGCAAACTTTTCCTTAAAGGACCAGAAAGTAAATAGCTGAGGCTTTGTAATCCATACCACATGTTACACTCAAGTCTGATGTTATAGCACAAAAGCAGCCATGAGCAATACACAAATGAATGGCATGGCTGTGTCTGAATAAAACTGTAATTAAAAAAATAGTTGGTGACCTGGATGTGGCCAACCCCTGGTCTGGGTCCCTTATCTGTAAAATGGGTGCTAACATATACAAGAACTGATGTTCTCCACTGCTGAGCAGATTAGACTAGTTCACAAATGGGGCAGTGTTTCTACTCCAGAAAGGGTAAGGCAGTAGGAAAGTCCCTAATGAAACCAGGAGTCATTTGATGAATATGTTTGTCTTCTCTTAATATAATGAAAAAGCTATATATCACTGCAGTAGCAACAGTATATTAACCCACTTGGACAATTTTTTAATGATGGCATATGTTAAGATTTAACACAGCTATCATCTCTTGAATTCCTTTACAAACTCAAGACACACATTATATAGTTTCTTAATGTTGCAAGGAGTGGGAGGTTAATAAGATGTATCTCAATTGTTTAGGAAAAGAAGTGTCTAGGTCAGTGATGGCGAACCCATGACACGCGAACTCATTTTTTTGGTTGATTTTTCTTTGTTAAATGGCATTTAAATATATAAAATAAATATCAAAAATATAAGTCTTTGTTTTACTATGGTTGCAAATATCAAAAAATTTCTATATGTCACACGGCACCAGAGTTAAGTTAGGGTTTTTCAAAATGCTGACATGCCGAGCTCAAAAGGTTTGCCATCACTGGTCTAGGTAGACACAGACAATTGCCCTCTGGCAGGTCTTTTGGGATGCTTAGGTAGCCCTTCCAGACAATTCAAATGTAAGATAAAGCAGTATGCATTGTTTATTAGAGTGCAGCAAGAACTGGGAGGCTAATGCTTCCTTCTGGTGAGCAGGGAGGTATCCTATATAATAAAAGCCTAATATGCTAAGTATCTGACCATTCTACCATTCAACCAGCTGCTATAATGCGCACTAACCACTGGGAGGCAGACGCTCTGCCGGTAAGTTAGCTTGCTGCTGGGGTCCAGCCAATCAGGACTGAGAGAGCTGGCTGGACACGCCCTGGAGCCCTCCCACAGTCCCTCCCTGGCCCCAATTGTGCACCAATGGGGTCCTTCGGCCTGGCCTGCGCCCTCTCGCAAACCAGGACCCCTCGAGGGATGTCTGCAGACTAGGCCAAGGGACCCCACTGGTGCACGAATATGTGCACTGGGCCTCTAGTAATTACATAAAGACCACATCAGTCAGGACGGGCAATAACAAGAATCTGAATGTCTCCATGGCTTAAAAGACACCAAAGGTCATCTTTGCTTCATGCTACATTGACATCTAGGGTTAAGGAAGATGGCTCTGTTCATTGTGGGCACTCAGGGGCCCAGCCTGACAGAAACACAACCTGACCCAGGCTTCCATGATCAAGGCAAAGGCACAGTAACCATGCAGAGCTTCCAGTGGGCACACTGCACTCCCACTCACACTTCATTGGCCAAAGCAAGTCACAAGGCCAAGCCTGACATAAATACGATGAGGAAATAAACTCCTTCCTGTGCATGATTACATTCTCGCTGTGAATAGAAGTGTCCACACCATAGGGACCAGGCTGGGTTCTTAGGGCAGCGGTTGCCAACCTTTCAGACCTCACAGACCACCAGTGGTCCATGGACCACTGGTTGGCAACCGCTGTCTTAGTGGAAAGAATAAAGGCCCTGTCTTGTTTGCTTCTGAGATGTAGGCTTATTGGAAACTCTCTATCGGACTGGGAGGATATCGAGCTGGAAAGGGCAGAGAAGGCCTCGAAGAGCAGCTCACCGTGAAGAAAGGAAAGTCAGGATCTGACCCAGGTTCCATTCCAGGGCCAAGAGGATCATGGCAAAGGGCTGGTCCTGATACAAGGCAGGGCTAGCAGCTCTCTAAGCTCAGCCCTGACATGTAAGGATCAGCAGTACAACAGTATATTAACCCACTTGCTGCAACCCTGATGCCCCTGAAGCTTGATCAGGAAACTGGACTTGCACTGGCTCCATGGACAAGACAGAGCTGCCTGACTTTTGAGAGTAACCTTCCACAGAGGGACAGAACATCAGAGAGCAAGGTCCTGGTCTGCTGGTTCCCCATCAGAGAGACTCAGCTTCACGGTCTCTCCCTGCTGGGATGCAAAAGCAGGGCCCGCCCACCTAGACGGGGTCCATCTGGGGGAAGGTGAGGTAGACCTCCAAAATGATTCTGGAGCAGTGAGCACGATCTGACCATACCCGAGGCTGGTGAAAGGTTCTTACCAGTTACACCGGGAAGAGAATCTAGTCTTTTTTTCTTCATTTGTTTCTCAGTAACAGTGTGAGCTGGTCTGAAGAATTTCCCTCTCCCATTGAATCTGTGAGACCAGGGTTTCACCCACTCCCAAGTGAGAATATAAAAGAAGTATGTTCAGCTTCTGGCTGGGAGCAGAGAGGATTCGTGCCATGAAAGCACTAAACGTATTGAAGTCTTTGGAAAACAATAAGGAGACGGACCGCCAACACTTTCAGACAAAGCAAAGAAGCTGTAGTTCAAGGTACAGCCAGAGGGGCACCTTTTTTAAATGTTTTTATTGATTTTTTAGAAAGAGGGGAAGGGAGAGGGATAGAGAGATAGAAACATCCTGCATGCCCCCTACTGGGGATTGAGCCTGCAACCCAGGCACATGCCCTGACTGGGAATCCAACCAATGACCTCTTGGTTCCTGGGTCAACACTCAACCACTGAGCAACTTCCAGTGGGGCCAGAGGGGAACCTTTTCTAACCCCTGAAAGCCACACTCATGGTTTCCTCTCCCACCTGCCCGTCATCTGCTGCTGACCTCAGCTTACTTCATGGATTCCAATCAGACTGAAGTAAAAACTCAGTTCCAAGATAGGGTGCACCCTTCTTTCCTCACTTTCTCACACCTTATCTACCCTCCCAGGTGAGTCTGTACACCCAGCCCGGGACACGCTCCCCCTGGAGCAGTGCGGCTTATTGTAAACGCCACTAAGCTTTGAGCACAACTTCTGCCCCACAAGCTGTGTGGCTTTGGGAAACCGTTTCACCTCTCTCGGACTTGGTATTCACATTTGTAAAAAAAAAAAAAAAAAAAAAAAAAAAGATATTATAATAATATCTACTTCATAGGGCTGCTGTCAGTATTAAATAAATTAAAGTTAAGACATTCAGGGGAGTGTCTGACATGTAATAAATTGCTATAGCAGCAGCTACCATAATCATGTTTATCTCAACACTCTTCCACGTTAGCAAGTCTCTCCTCTCTCCAGCATTCCTGGGACAGTGAAGATAATGGAATTACTATTTATTAAACAACTGTTATATACTATAAAAATAATATGTTTAATCTCTTATATGTATTAATGTAATCTCGTTTAATCTCCGCAAATAGTTAATAGAGAGCAGACATGATTGTGCCTATCTTACAGATGAGAAAACTGAGATTTGGCTTAAGAAACATCCATGGGGGGAAAAGGAGACATATGTAATACTTTCAACAATAAAGAATTTTTTTTTAAAAAGAAAAGAAACTTATCCAAACTCACAGTAGAAAGGAACCAAGTACTGACTCTGACTTGACTGTGTTCTTTCACTAGAGTATGCAGCTTCTTCCCTTCCCTCCCTGATTCACACAGAGCATGAGGAGGGATGAGGGTGAGAGAAGAGAGACGCCTGTGACTGATGAGTCCTTGTACCAAAAGAAAAGAGCTGGGAGGAGGGGCAGCGTGGCAGAGGAGGGGGGTGCAGAACAGCCTGAGGAGTGGCAGTGTGATCTCCTCATTCCCTGAGGACCTACCTGTGGCTTTGTTACTTCTCAGCCAGGAGAGGACAAACGTATCCGTTGTGAATATCTGTCTAAAGTTCGCCTCTGCCCTCTCCACACTCCAGGCCCCTATCGCACATGCCCAGAGACCCTCACCAAACCTTCTGCCCCTTCCAACCTTCTTCCCAACTGGAGACACACGCCCATCTACATTTAACAGACATGCCTGAGTTTAAAAACAAAGCAAGCCAACCAACGAAAACTTTGAAATGTACCCCGGGATGTGCGTGCTGTTGGGCTCCCAAGTCTCCTAAAACCTGCAGTCGGGGATGCAAGTCAGGAGGACTGGATCCCGTCATGACTGTCACCTCTCACTGGGTCAAGACCCCCCCGAGATTGAGGAGACCCCTCCTCCCCCACTAGTTCACCCTGGAAAGCAGGACGCCATCTCAGTGACCCTCCAACTCTAAAACGCAAGTTCCAAATCAAACCTCTTCCCCAACGAGATGTCCCAAACCTACCCCAAGTTCCACATGGATACAATCAATAGTGCTGTCACCCTCACTTTTTTCATTTCGGTTAAATGGACCCACTTTACAGAGGAAAAATGGCCAACTTTAATGGAGGAGAGAGATGGTTTGTCATTCAATCTCAAATATCCAAATAATTCAAGTTGAGTAAAGGCCACTGGGATTTGGAAAGACGGTGGCCAAGTTTCAAATGCTTCATTTTATGTATAATACAAAGCAAAGCTCTGGTCCTGAAAATACAATAAGCAGAAAGCCAACATAAAGGGAGGGGAGGTTTAATGCCAAAACAGAAAGTGAGAAAACTCTTGAAAAAAAAACACTGAGTGTAAAGAGATGAGCACCTGATGCCTGGTGATAACAGGACAGCTGTGGTGCTGGCAATACTTGCCCCTCGGCGTTATCATTCTTCTCAAGTTACATAGGAGAGAAGCGAAAAATACTCTCTCAGGGAAGGGGCGGGGAAGCAGGGGTCCTCATCTATGGTGACAGGAGAAGATGTGACATTGGGTCGTGGGCACAGGTGCAATATACAGATCTTGTAACATAGAAGCCCATACCTGAAACCTACATGATCATGTTGACCAATGTCATCCCAATCAATTCAATTTTAAAAAACAAAAAGTAAACCAATGAATGTATAAATAAGTGAAACAATAAACTGATGTTTCTCTCTCTCTTTCATTTCCTGTCTCTCTAAAATTAATAAAAGAAAAATTAAAAATGAAGAAAAAGAAAAAGAAAAAAGAATATTCTCCTCTAAAGGGGGAAAGAGAAGACCAGTAGGGGCCATCTATCCCACACCAGTCCCTGTGGCAGGTGCTTCCATACTTTGCTCACAGACTCCTTGCCCCCAGCCTACGGGAAAGGACCTCTGCTAGAGATTGAATGTGTCCCTCCAAACTCACATGTTGAAATCCTAACCCCCAAGATGGTGGCATTTGGAGATGGAACCTTAGGGAAGTGATCAGGGCATGAGAGTGGAGCCCTCAGGAATGGATTAGTGCCTTTATGAGAGACCCCCACAGAGCTTGTCCCTTCCACCAGGTGAGGACATAGCAAAAAGGCCCCGCCTGCGAACCAGGAGGCGGGCCCCCACCAGACACTGACTCTGCTGGCGCCTTGATCTCAGATTCCAGGCCTCCAGAACTTCGAGGAATAAATTTCTGTTGTGTATAAGCCACCCAGTCCCTGGCATTTTGTTTGAGCAGCCTGAGTGAATAAAGATAAACTCTGTCCTTAGTTTTGAGAACAAGAAACTCAACTCTGTAGAGGTCACAGTGATGCTAAAGCCACTCAGCCAGGCAGAGGCACCTATGAAATGCAAGTCTCCAATTCCACAGGCAGTGTTTCCAGCCAGGAGGTCATGAAGAAGAGCTCACAGGACAAAGAGCTTACAATTAGAACACAGTTTACGTGTATAGTCGACATCCGTTAGCTTTGCCGCCCAGTGACCGTTCCCCACGCTTTCAGTTAAATAAAAGCCACGCTCAGCGGGCACTGATGTCTTCCTTCCCTGGCTCCAGCGGCAGAAAATTATGATCCCACCGGGCCATCGGCACCCTGACCTTCATCAAGCAGAGAGTCAGGAACAGCTCGATCCACCTGTTCAAATGAAACAGGTCTGCTCTCTGGGGCTTTGGCTTCTATTTCAGGCAGCTGTCCCCACGTGGTGGCAAAGGTGGCCACCAGCAGGTCCCCTACCTGCCTACCAACCCCAACACATTTTTTTTAAATACTTGCTCCAGTAAAAGTCCTGTGCAGATGCTGACTTGACCCGCTTTAGTCAAATATTCTTCGAAACAATGGGGCTGCCAGATAAAATACAGGTTGCTTTGTTAAAGTACAGATTCAGATAAAAGTGTGTTCCAGTATAAGTGTGTTCCACAAAATACATGAGACATACTTATACAAAAAAAAATCCTAATTGTTTTTCTGAAGATCCAATTTAACAGTCATCCAATTTTGTTTTAGTTGGTTGTTGGTGGTGTTGCTTTGCTAATTCTGGCAACACTCAGAGCCAATCACTGTGGCCAAGAGGGGCGGGACAGAAGACTCCAGGCCAGAGCTGGGGTGCATGCCTTCCCCACGGCACAGCATGTAGAGGTCTACTTCATCTAAGCCTCATGCACTGAGATCGAGAGGATAGCTCCCCCCCACCCCCGAAAAAAAGGAGGCACCCCTCCCAGGAGAGAGGGAAAGGCTGTCTGGCGGCCGAAAACAACAGATGCGCACTGGAATGGAAGTGGGTGCCTGAGGAAGCGGAGCATATGCTTTGGGCGGGGGTGGGGGGCCCGTGGGCCAGCGAAGTGGGAAAAAGAGAAAGCCTGAACCAACTCCTCTCACCCTTCCAAGTCTGTGTTTTTACCCACACACACTTGCCAGGCGATTCTAAGAAAGCAACAGCTGTGGAAACTGACAGTTTACAGTTGTGATACATGGCATTAGTAAAGTATTTCAATTAAAGTCCTACCTAACTGAAAAACAAGAAGTCATCCCCGAACAAATAAATTAGTCCTTCCATTTGCGGAGCCTTCGAGTGGAAGATGTCAGCACCTGCCTGCCTCGCTCCCCCACATCCACCCGACACCCGACCCCCCACCCCCACCCCCGCATTGTTTTGCTTTCCTTCTGAGAAGAGCGCCTCATACAGAGGCGTGGGGACAGGGCATTGTTTCAGCTGGGGAAGAGGCAATTCATAAAGACGCAGCCGGAAAAACAAAATCTGTAAGGAGGCATTGATTTCATTCCCTTGGGTTATTTCTTAACGACTTAAATCCTAACTCGGTTTCCCATTTGCCTGTGATTTCCCTTATTGTGTGTCAGGAGAGAGGGCACTGACAAGGAGCCTTCCTGTGGGGTCCCGTCAGCG
>NW_006294654.1:1317523-1330360 GCF_000327345.1 Myotis davidii | reverse complement strand
GGGGTCATAGGGCTGTGTTCTGTTCCCAATCTCCATGGCATGTCTTCCCCAACAGATTCTTTATCCCCAGTTTAGAAAGTCATTCGCCTGCAAAAATGAATGGCCTGGAGAAATCACTGAGCCTCTTTCTCTCCCAGGGTCAGAGCCAGCACAGCCCCCACTGCAGGGGCAGAGGGCCCCACCGAGGGCTTCAGGCCTTCACACACACCCCACCTCTCCTGCCCACAGCCCCTCCTCCCAAAGAAATCACATCCTTCTCTCCAAATTCCCCACTTCAGCTTGATTTTCAGCAGATCCTTTCCCCTGCCGGTTAGTAATTCAGGACTAATTAGGTGATTGCTTTCATTGACGGTAGCAGGGGGGATGAAATGGCATTGTCCCTATCCTAGTCGGAAAAATAAATTACGCCCATTGTTACTTGAGATCTTATTTTTTCCCCCCCAATCAAGCAAATTAGCAGCTTGGTTCATTTTCCCAGCATTCACTCCTGAGCAGACGGCAGCGCCCTGGAATGTGGCTTAGAGCTGTGTGGTCAGTACAATTGTTTGGGGCTGTTTGTGCCAACAATGAGAGGAGCCGGCTGTCTCCGAAAGACAAGTGGCACTTGTCTTGCTTAGGCCAAGGAGCCGCTGTGAGCCCCCTTCAGCCCGGCCTCTGTGGAAGATGTACACCGCCACCTAGTGGAGATTTAGGCTCAGTGCAATGCGTTAGCTATCCCAGGTTTTGCTTGGGACCAGTGAGGATTAGCAATAATGCTTCTTGTAAATTACTAAAAATAAGGAAGATTCTTTATCTCTCCAGGAGTGAGAAAGTGTTTGCCCCAGGACCGAAATGCACGTGCAACCCAATGCTTACATAATGTCTCTTTCATGGAAAGCTCTCCTTGGTCCTGTCAGGTCCAAGATGGGATTGTCACCAACTGAGCAATAGATAGTGACGTCACAGGCTGGGTCCTAAACCGGGTAGGTGGGGAGTGTGAACACCCCTAGGAAGCAGGCTCCTCTATCTCTGCAGCCTCTCTGTCACCCCTCATCTCACCCACAGCAAGCCCGATTTCAAAGAGCACAGGTAGAGGCATGCAAAAGCTGGCATGCTCACCCAGAGGCACTGCCACTTATGAACCCGAAGCCAGGAGTGCAATCAAATTGTAAGACTCTGCCCAATGTTGGTGTTGAGGGGGCTTCCCATTCTCCCACCCGGACAACAGACAGACACGTTGCTGTCATTCTCCTTTCCACTCATTCTACCCATATAATGAGCATGCTTATTTCTCCTATTTCACCACGAGAGCCATGGTTGTCATGGTGGTTGTGTACAGAAAGGAGAGTATTAGGAGCAAATGAACCCCACCCAGTACGGGAGGGCTTGGGGGCGGTGATTCTCAACCATTGGCGATTTTGCCCCAGGACACATTTGGCAATGTCCTGAAATATTTGAGATGGTCACAATCCCAAATAAAAATCCTACAACACACAGGACAGTCCCTCACAAGAAAGAACTACCCAACCCAAAATGTCACCAGTGCCAAGGCGAGGAGGCCTGGTTTAGGGTAACAAAGCCTGGCCTCCGGGAACAGGGTTACAATAACACCGATTGTCCTGAATGAGCCGCACGGCAAGAGACTGGATAATTCATCCTCCCCCGAGTCAGTATTGACCACCTTTTTTCTTCTTTTGACTCTTCGATTTTAAACATAATTTAGCTGTCTTTTTTTCCCCCCTGTGCACTGCTGGGAAGAGAAAAGATTAGAAAGGGGGAGGGGGCAGGCGACAGAAAAGAAGGATTAGAAGCATGACCTGTTTCTCCTGGAGACATTCGGCACAGTCCTCTCTCAGATGTGCTTTGTGACCGAGCAGGGTACAATTAAAAGCACAATAATTTGCTTGTTATTCAAGTCAGGCATTAGTCCGGGTAATGGCGTGCTTGGTGGAGAGATGGATTTCCTTGTTAGGAGCTAAGCACAGGATTAGCTGAATTCTCCATGGAGAAATCTTGATTTGTTCAAGGTCTTTCATGTTTTCTACAGAGAAGGGATTATGTCTTCTTAAAGAGGGGCCTTGCTTAAAAAGCTACAAAGTACAAGAAAAGGATTTAGGGCAGAGGGGCCTGTGGTTAAGTAGCTGAGGGGTACAGGGAATTTTAGAGCAAAGGATTATTTAAAGCCATAAAGTTCAAAAAATAATTGGTTTAGCACTACTGGGTCAGTGCCGGCGAGGACGCTGCAAAGGCAGTTAAGCATGAGCTAATATTCATTTTACTTCGGCTAATTATTGCATGAATCCAGGAGAGAAGGGAAAGAAAACATGCCCCTCCCTGGAAATCAGGGTGTGCGCTGTTTTGCATTCTTTGCCTTATAGGCACACTTGTCTGTTGGGGTGCCCAGATCCAGGCTTCACAAGGGCCTTACTAGGTAAAACACGGGAAAATTGTTCTGCCTGCTCGGCTACCCTGGCGACCAAGCAGAAGCCACTATCAGCTGTAACTCTGTTGATATCATTAGCCAGAGAGGCCATGAAATTAAAAAATAATCCTGACTGCCCCAAGGCCCTGCTAAGCCTAAATCAGGGGCTCTCCTCAACTAGGGGCAAGTACCCCCATCACCCAGGGGGCATGTGACAATGCCTAGAGGCATTTCTGGTTGTCACAGCTGGGAGGTGTTACTGGCATCTAGAGAGGAGGGGCCAGGGATGCTGCTAACTAGCCTACAATGCAACAGCAGAGCCCCCCAACAAAGAATTATACAACCCATAATGTCCCCAGTGCCAAGGGTAAGAAATCCTGGTCTAGACAAAGGCAATTTTCCCTCCTTGGGTAGGTCAAGGTTTTCGGAATCCTCCCTTCCTCAAATCTATAATTGACAAGCAATCAGACAACACACTTATGCAGGAAATAAAGTGATGCAGAGAGAACTTGCCAGGGAAGAGCCGTCTGCCAGCATTATCCAAGGTGGTGCCTGCCTACTCCCTCCCATGATTCCCACACACCCAAGAGAGAAGAAAGCCACGTCTCTGCAGCCTCCCCAGGTTCAGAGCTCTGTGGACTTTCACTCCCTTGTCTGAGGTTACTCATCCCTCCCTGCATGAAGTACGTTCAGTTAAGTAGTTTGTCCTGCAGCTTCAAAGGAGTTAAGAGCCGGCAGCTACAAGATGCCCATTTTCTCCCTGGTGAATGATGACCCTCCTCCTGAGGGAGGTTAACGCCCGGGATGGAAGCTTCCGTGATGTTCTTTAAGGCCAAGAGGCTGTGAATCAGGACTATTCCAAGGTATGGCCATCGGCCCTCTGGAAGACCTCAAGATGCACTTAACCTCCTTTTGCACGAGCTGGGGATGAGCTGCGTTGCTCGTGTGGAGGCTCAAACACTGAATCCTCATGTTCACTGCTAAAAAAGATAAGTTGCTGACAAGTCCTTAGCAGTGCATCAAAGCATCCCTTCTGATAAAATGTGAGTAATTTCTTTAATGTTAATGTCATAAATGATTGACTGCAACTTTGGAAACCCCTCATTTAATTTCTTGGCTTCTTCCACCTGTAACAGTCTTTGCCTATGACACGCTTATACTAAGTCAGTGTGCTCCTAGCCTATCAGTCCTATTATCTAACCTGTGTTGGTCTCATTAAAGACAGACAAAGCCCAGAGGCGTAATTTGGAGCTGTCTCTTTTTTCTCTAAATGAATGGGCTTTTGCTCAAAGAACACAGAATTATGCATCTGGGTTTAAACACACACATACACAAAAAGCATTGTTCATAGCCTGACACTAGACCTGGGTATCTCCATTTGTGGTTCTAGCCACCCATGGCTTCAATCACCGCCTCTCCCTCTCTGTTAAATGTCTGCAAAGTACTAACTACCTTGCAGTGTGTGGATGAGGAGAGACCCACACCAATGTATAAGGCATTTTCCTCAGCACTCATTACACATGTCATCAGATGAGAGGAATCCAGGCTCAAAGTGGCCTATGCCCAAGATCTAAGTAATTCAGCTTTAGTTCAAATAGCAACTAAATCCTAACATTCTTGGGCTTTTAACTACCTACTCCTTGCATAGTATCACCTCAGGCCCAACTCAGTCTGTATAAGTCACACCACTTCTGCCTTATTGGCAACGTTCACTTGTTCACTGACAAATATTTATTGTATCTATCATGTGTGTGTCCAGCACTAGGCAGAGAATATGAAACACTTAAAATCCAAACATTAAGTATAGATCCAGATACCAAAGACAGAGACTACTAAAGCAATTTAGAGGTGGGCTGGAATGGTAAGAAGAGGCTTCACTGATTAAGTGAGGCTTAGGATGAAGAACAGATGGGGTTTGGACAGTCAGCATGGAAACTGGAGAAAATCCAACTGGGCCAAGAAAAAAATGGGCATTATATTTTGGGGACAGGGAAGGGACTGGGAAACAGAGAAGGTGCAGTAAGTGAGGTTCTTGGGTTAGATTATAGACATCTTGAATGTCCATCTAAATAAAGCATTCCAGCTTTACTCTGTGGTACTAATGTGCTACAGGATTTATTTCACTATGAATCAAGATGCAATTGCTGCTTTAAGAATTTAATTAGCCCAGCATCAACCTATGAACCAGAATGTCACAGTTCAATTCCCTGTCAGGGCACATACCTGGATTGCAGGTTCGATTCCCAGTAGGAAGCATGCAGGAGGCAGCCGATCAATTATCCTCTCTCATCATTGATATTTCTCTCTCGCTCTTCCTCTCCCCTCCTCTCTGAAATCAATAAAAAAAAATTTTTTTAAAGAATTTCATTAAACCAGAATGAATTGGAGACCAGTATACTAATCTACTATTAGATTCTATACTATCAGGGAAACAATCTCAATGTAAAATGGTGCATTACTCTGCTTGGGCTGCCATAACAGAGTACCACGAACTGGGTTTCTTAAGTAACAGAAATTTACTTCTTCATAGTTCTGGAGGCTTGAAGAACAAAATCAAGGTGCCAGTATTGCTGGTTTCTTCTGAGGCCCCGCTTCTGGCTTGCAGATGACCTCCTTCTCTTTGTGTTTTCTCACCGTCTTTTCTCTGTGCATGCATGGACAGAGAGAGGCCATTGTTGTCTCCTCATGTTGTTGTAAAGTACCAGTCCTATCAGATTAGGGCTGCACCTTAATGACCTCTCTTAAGCCTAATAACATCCTTTCAGGTCCTATCTCCAAATATACTCACAATTGAGGTGAGGGCTTCAACATATGAATGGTGTAGGGCAGCGGTCGGCAAACTGCGGCCCCTTGAGTGTGGCTCTTCCACAAAATACCACATGCAGGCGCGCATGTACAGTGCAATTGAAACTTCGTGGCCACACTCAAGGGGCCAAAGAGCTGCATGTGGCTCGCGAGCCACAGTTTGCCGACCACTGGTGTAGGGGACACAGTTCAATTCATAATAAATGGTAGGAGCTTGGACTAGAATAGTCACCATGGAAATGCAAGGGAAGAAACAGACAGGAAAGACTATGGAAGGACAAGAGGAACAAACATGTTTATAAAGGACAGAGAGAAAGCGAAGACAACACTAACATGACCAACCCGAAAGCATGGGAGGTGGAGGGATGGAGATGCCCCCCAGAACAAAACAGCCCCCTTGCTGAGCTTAACGCGCTGCTACTTCCCCTCCCCTCTCCTGCAGGGCGATTGGTGCATTTTTGCAACGCAAGAACAGCCCATCCTTCGTTATATGAGAATTGTTAGTTCCAAATACACAGCGTTTTTAGGTTTGTGCAAGAGACTAGGGAAAATGAAATGAAATTACATGGAGATTTAGACTTCAGCAGAAAAGACCACTATGTTGAACTCTGTTAGACAGGATAATAGTCAGTTTCCCAAAGGAAGCAAGAACTGCCACACACACTCACAACCCAAAGCCAGTTTCAAAGTTGCCCAGATGTGTATGCAGTGAACCACAGTCAGAAGCCTTAAAGCCCTTTCCTTTGTCATGCAATCACTGAGGTACCTGAGATCCAGTGTCACAGTCCAGACCATCATAATGTCCCATCGGCCAGCGGTTGTGGTAGCTCTTCCTCATTTTAACTAAAGGCTAATTCAATCACAAGCCTGAATATTGTTCACGAGCTGGCTTAGACTGCGTTCCCCAGAGGCAGACCCTGAGATGAAGATCTGTGCATTTGTGACATATTAAATGCATGCTCCCGGGGAGACTGGCAGGGGAATGAAGGAAACAGGACAGAGTCGACAGGAAGCTACACAAAGGTGATTGCTGGCAGGTCCTGCAGAGAGTAGCTTCATCCAGGTCCCTCGGGGACTCTGACGCGAAGGTCTACTCCCTCGTGCTGCCATCACTGGTAAAGGGCTCCACCAGAGTGGTTTCCAGGCTCCACAGTAAATCCTCCCATCTGTCCTTCTCTCCAAGTGTTCGGGGGAAACTCCAGCAGCCCAAGCGCAGCTTTCCTAAAAAGAGCCCGAGGTACATAGTTTGGCAGTGGAAGTACATCCAAACCAGTGGGAATGTGGAAACTGTAAGAAGGAATTCAGGGGGATCTGGACAGGCACACGTGCCATGATTCCATAATTCTACTAAAATATGCACAGAGGAAAAGTCATGGATGTGTGGAAAGATTTAACTTTGTATGTTTCCTAGCTCACAGACTGAAAGGGCTTCTTTTACCTGTGGGTCACGTGACTAGTTCTGGACAACTGGTTGTGAATGGCAGTATTATCTGTCATTTCTGGACCAAAACAATCTGCCCCCACCTGAATCCTGAACAATGGAAGCATGTGTAGAGATGGAAATTCCACCAGGTGGAAGCAGCCTTTACCTTTGGAGAAGACTCCCAGACTTCACAGCAAACATTAACAATATAATGGGGGGGGATATTTGTGTGGGTTTTTTTATTGAATTTATTGGGGTGACATTGGTTAATAAAATTATATAGGTTTCAAGTGTACAATTCTATAATACACCACCCAAAGTCAAGTCTCCTTCCATCAACGTTGATCCCCCTTTACCTTCTCTCTTCTACCTCCCGTCACTCCCCCTTCCCCTGGTAATCACCATACTGTTGTCTGTGTCTATAAGGTGTGTATGTTTTTTATGTTTGCTTTTGTTTTAATTCCTTCAGCATGTTTACCCAATCACCCAACACCCCTGCCCTCTAGTAAGCTGTCAGTCTGTTTTCTGTATCTGTAAGTCTGTTTCTGTGTGTTCATTTTGTTCATTTGCTTCTACATATAAGTGAAATCATATGGTACTTGTCTTTCTCTAACTGGCTTATTTTACTAAACATAATACTCGGCAGGTCCATCCATGCTGTTGCAAAAGGTAAGATTTCCTTCTTTTTTATGGCCAAGTCATATTCCATTGTGTAAATATACCACAGCTTTTTTATCCATTCATCTACTGGTGGGCACTTGGGCTGCTTCCAACTTTGACTATTGTAAATAACAATGAAGTAAACATAGGAGTGCATACATTCTTTCAAATCAGTGCTTCAGGTTTCTTCGCATGTATTCCCAGAAGTGAATCACTGGGTCATAAGGCAGTTCCACTTTCAATCTTTTGAGGAAATTCCATACTGTTTTCCACAGTGGCTGGATCAATCTGCATTCCCATCAACAGTGTATGAGAGGTTTTTATCATAAATTGGTGCTGGATTTTAACAAATGCTTTTTCTGCATCTACTTATATGATCATGTAGGTTTTATCCTTCATTTTGTCTATGTAGTGTATCAAATTTATTGATTTGCAGCTATTGTGCCAACCTTGCATCCCTGGAATAAATCCCACTTGATCATGGTGTATGATCTTTTTAATATATTCCTGGACTCAGTTTGCTAATATTTTTTTGAAGATTTTAGTACCTCTGTTCATTGGGGTATTGGCCTATAATTTTCTTTCTTTATAGTGCCTTTATCTGGTTTTGGAATTAGGATAATGCTGGCCTCATGAAATGAACTTGGGGGTCTTCCCTCCTCTTGAGTTTTTTGGAATAGTTTGAGAAGGATAGGTGTTAGTTATTCTTTAAATATTTGGTAAAATTCACCTGTAAAGTCATCTGGTCCAGGACTTCTGTTTGTTGAAAGTTTATTATCTCATCTAATTCCCATTTTATAAGAAGGAAACTGTAACCATAATTTTAATGCTGTTTGTTCTATAAATAAAAACTTGCACAACAATAACTGAACTGTTAAAGGGATTACTTTGCTCCTGGAAACCATCCTCCTACCGAATGTAACAGTACACAGTTTGGTTGACATGAAAGAATCACTCTATACAACACATGAAGAGCAGATGGACAATCTCTTATTCAAAAAAGTTTACAATCTCTTATCCAAACAACCTAAGCTCAACATAAATATCATGTAATCTTGCCCTCTATTACAGTAACATCAATATGGTTCCCAGATAAGATGACCACAATACTAGGGACATAGTAAGGGTTCAATAAATATTTGTTGAATTTTATGAGCAACCATGTAGTTGATCCTTTGCAATGCATTTCATTCCTTTAATTGCTTCTGTTGAGATAGCATTTCTATACTAGAATGTTCAAACTTAAACTAAGAACTACTCACCTAAATCAAGATCAAACTGGCACCTCATGACTGCATCTGGAAGTCTTTGATTTTTAAAAATGTACTAGATAGCTTATACTTGCCCCTCTAGATCCACTCTCCACCCTTTCCACCTTGTGACCTGGATGGTCTATACTGACAAGCTTCCAGTTGGGTGTGGCCCAGGAGAGGCAAGACAGTACACAGGAGACAGAAGAATGAGATCAGAATCCTTATCCTCTGGGCTTTCCATCTGCAGGGCCACTGCAGGCTGATTATCTCCTGTAATCGGCCACCTCCATACAGCCTGCCATTCAGACTCAGAAGTCTCCATCTCTACTGAGGGTATTAGTAACAGAGACTGCCCCCCAGGACCCCGCTGTTTCTAGCCCCAGCATACTGCACAATCGCATATGATTTTGTTCTACATATATGTAAGTGGTCCCTTTATCAAATTCACTACAAATTATCCCACTAAGGCATGACATTTGGTTTTTCTAGGACTATGACTGATACCCAGTTGATTTTGTAAATTGAGATTAAAAAGGATACAGAAGCTTTTCTAGCAAAATAAGACCTAAAAGTTATGCAGTTGTAGGAGATGTGTCTTTAATGTTGACTTAGTGGCAGGATCTTAAATCTTACAGTAGAGATATCTAAAAAAAATTTCATATCTCCATAAAAACTGAAAGAGGGGGAAATTTTTTTTTAAATCACCAACTAATGTAAAGGCCAACCTGACTTTTTTTCTCCTCTCCAAATACTCTTGGGATTCTAAGTCTGACACCACTACCCAACATTAAAAATGGGTAGGGAAAAGAGAAGAGCTATGATTTATACCCTATTTTGTAGGTCAAAGATGGAGCAATCTGGGGAAAGCCCCAGCCTGGGAATAGAAGAAAGGTGGTAGGATCTAGCTCTGAAGTTAGAGAGCACAGGGTATGAGGAAGAGGAACTGTGTGCATGATGGGATATTTTGACTGCTCATCAGAGTGAGCCTGTAAAGGTTGCTGTATCAGCTAACAACCAGAATCTTGTTATTCCCTGGGGAAGGAACAGGAGAGATGAGGAACTCATTCTCTGAGTTTTCAGGGTTGGCCCACTCGGAGGGCCCACCACAAGCTGAAGGAACCTCCATGTGGAGAAGCGATGCTACAAAACCAAAAGAGGGCTGTGTAGGTTTTCTGCCATACAACTCCAAGGAGCACCATATGCCATGTTACTCACACAAGCAGTGGCCTTGCTGAATCAGACTCAGATCCCAATGTTCCTACTTGGTACCTTGGAATGAATAGCTGGATCCGCTGTCAGCTCTACATTTCAACATCCAAGCATCTATCATTTGGGCTCCATCACAATGAACATGAAAGAACAGAGTGAAAGTTTAAGGGAGTTGTGTCCCCTCTGCTCACTTCCAGTCATCAAAAGGCTCATAAGATTCTTTCTTGCACGTACAAACAGGAAAGGGGGGCTACTGCAGGACCAGCCAGCAATGTCCCGTCAAAAGTGGTTGGAGTATGTGTGCATAGATAATTTGAATTGCATGCCATCATAAAAATCTGGGTCTCCAGCTGCTTTTGGGAAAATTCATAAGATCTGGCAACACTAGGTTCACAATCCCAAAAAGCCACTATCCCTGGGGCTGAGTAACAGCCATGCCCTTTAAACCAGACCTTCCACCATCTGCCTCATTGACTTGCGTTAAATCCTGGCTTCTGGAACCACCTCAGTGAGCCAAGCCTGAAAACTCAGAGAACGGGCTCCTCACCTCCCTTCCTCCTTCCTCAGACAAGAGCAGCAAGAGTGGTGGTGGTCAGCAGATACCGCAACCTCTGTGGGTCACTCTGATGAGCAGTGAAATACTTGGACCCTTGTGATTCAGGGAGCCCTTGATCATAAGAAGTGGCATCAGCTCTACTGTCATCAATCAAATAGTAATGTTCCTGGATGATAGAAAGACTCGTAAAGAAACCTCCGGCATGGGACAGACAGGCATCGCTCGATGTGGGGTTGCGGGCAGGAGAGAGATAAACCAAAGAACTTACATACTTATATACATAGCCCAATAGGGAGGTGAGGACCTAAAAAAAGAAAGAAACCTCTGTAGGTTAAATTGCCATACTCTCTCCATCTCGAGCAGCGGTTCTCATCCTGTGGGTCGCGACCCCTTTGGGGGTCGAACGACCCTTTCACAGGGGTCGCCTAAGACCATCGGAAAACACATATATAACTACATATTGTTTTTGTGATTAATCACTATGCGTTAATTATGTTCAATTTGTAACAATGAAAATACATCCTGCATATCAGATATTTACTTTACGATTCATAACAGTAGCAAAATTACAGTGATGAAGTAGCAACGAAAATAATTCTATGGTTGGGGGTCACCACAACATGAGGAACTGTATTAAATGGTCTCGGCATTAGGAAGGTTGAGAATCACTGACCTAGAGAGTTCCAAATTCACACAGGGCCATTTCTGAAAACTTATTAACGTGGGAGTGGCATGTTGTTGTTGTTTGGAGTTGTATTCTGCCCTACAAACACCCAATCCCACCGGGTGAGATGCAGGGCAAACGTGTCCTCACATCCCCAAGCGCCCAGGCGAGCAGAGCCACCCAGGCGCCTCGGTCCGTGCGCAAGAATGAGCAAGATGGCAACGCAGGAGCCCAGCTCGAGCTCAGCCTCGACCCAGAGAAGCGGCGGGGGTACCCGGAAGGCTTCCACGGCAGAATGAGGCCGCCACAGAGGAACTCAAGAAGGAAAACTTGGAGATGCTGCGACAGAGAGGCTCTACGGGAGGCAGACGAGCTGGACCGGCTGCTGACGGCAAACACAGAGTCTGCACAGTGCAACCACCCCAACCTCCTGTGACCACCGTCAGCGGCCTGAACCTCTCGGACCCTGCCTGCCACTCTCAGACTGCCCGCGGCCTGAGCAAGGGGCCCCCATGGGTCTGAGGGGAAGGTATCCTCCGCGGAGAAACCAACCAGAGCCTCCCCCAGGAAGTCCCACACGCATGCCCACACGCCAAAAGGTCAAGAGGGGACATCCCCGATGGGCCTGGACTCCACCGAGAAGCCCCTGAGTGGCACTCCTACCAGCAGAACCCAGCGCACTAGCTGGCCTGCAGGGCCCAGCACGGCCACGAGGCAGCTGAACACCAGGCCAGGGCCCAGCCTAGGCTGCGAGGACCTGTCCTGTCTCCGCTGGGCTGTCCCCGTCACCCAGTCTGCACCGAGACCTCCCAGAACTAGCAGGCAGCTGAGAACGGCCTCTGGAGGAACCTTCAGGGCCAAATTTGCAGCATCTTCCCAAATGGGCCCTCGCCCTCCATTCAGCCCCTTCGCTTTGGGAGTTCCAGATTTGCCTCATATTCTCCTGTCTTTGGAGCTGTACATCTAGCTCCACTGAGCCTCTAATGGAAATAGAAGAGGAAAAGGACAAGAACTTTCCATGTAACAAATGGGGAGCTGTCCTTTTTAAACTGTCAGTAGTGCTGCCATGATGAATAGAAACACGAGTAGCCCTGATGAAGCCTGGGTTAACTTCTCAGCCCCATCGCCTCTGGAAATGGAGAGGAAATCTTTCAACATTTCAATCAGGCTGACATCAAGCACTGAAGACTGTTGCTTTGAGGCAGAATTGTAAGGCAAGGGAGGTAGGAAACTGGAATGGGAGAATGTCAACTTGGCAATAAGAACCGAAAAGAAGTTGAAAGGCATATTAGGAGGTCAGGGGCTCTGTTTCTTAAATATCATGGACTGCTAGAGCTGGGCGGGGCCCGAAATCTCATCTAACCCCTATTCAAAGAGGAGGAAAGGAAGCTGAAAGTTGTTAAATGGTTTGGCCAGGATGTCTGTCTTGTTAACCTCTGTTTCCCAGCACTCAACTCAGTACCTGGCATGTAACAGCAGTTGATTAGATGGTTGGTTGGTTGAATGAACATATGGCAGAACCTGAACTGAAACTCAAGACAAGGGTTTTACAGCTAGTGTTTCATCATCAGAATTACCTAAGTAAGCTTTTTAAATTTTATTTATTTACTAGAGGCCCAGTGCACAAAAATTTGTGCACTCGGGGGTAGGGGGTCCCTTAGCCTGGCCTGTGCCCTCTCGCAATCTGGGACCCCTTGGGGGATGACCACCTGCTGGCTTAGGCCTGCTCCCCGGGGGATTGGGCCTAAGCTGGCAATCAGACATCCCTCTGGCAGCCCGGCAGTCCTCGGGGGATGTCCACTTGCCAGCGGGGAGCCGGCCTAAACTGCAGTCGGACATACTTAGCGTTGCTGAGGCGGCAGGAGC
>NW_006294654.1:1299853-1317430 GCF_000327345.1 Myotis davidii | reverse complement strand
ATGCATTTTTGGAGATGATTTATTGGTTCCTACTGATGCAAATTAGTCAGGGTCTGTGGCTTTTTTAGTAAATAACATCTTTCTTCCCAACAGAGACTGTACTTCCTTAATCTGGACTGGTCTGAGAGTTATTTTTGATTATTGTTCTAAAACAGTGGTTCTGAAAGTGTGGTTTCCAGACCAGCGGCATTAGTAATACATGGAATTTTTTAGAAATGCAAATTGTAAAGTCCCATCCTGGACCCTACTGAATCAGAAACTATAGGGGCGGTGGCTCAATAATCTGTTATTTAACAAGCATTCCAGGTGATGCTGATGCATAGCAAACACTTGTCTAGAAGCCATTAGCAGAAGTAGTGACAGATACTCAGAAAGGCAGACAACATCTTATGGGGCATCTAAAGTGATGACTTTTCATGGTAAGAGGAATCTATGGTCCTCTACCAAGAAGAGAGTTGCTTTTGCTACAAAGTTTTAGATGACTTAGTGGTTCAAGATTCTTTTTAAAAAATATTTTTTATTGATTTCAGAGAGGAAGGGAGAGAGAGATAGAAACATCAATGATGAGAGAGAATCATTGATCGGCTGCCTCCTGCACGCCCCCTACTGGGGATTGAGCCCACAACCTGGGCATGTGCCCTTGACCAGAATTGAACCCGGGACCCTTCAGTCCACAGGCCAACGCTCCATCCACTGAGACAAACTAGCTAAGATTAAGAGGGCTTTTTAGATAGATGCCTGGACCTACCCCCCAGACTTCTTGAATAAGATTCCTCATATGTGGGATCCTGGTGATGTTAACCTTCACCCTGTTCATTTGGATGATCACCTGGGTTTAGGAATCATTTCCCTAAACAATGCCATCTCTTGATACCTAATGTACCTAAACAGTTGCCGTTCTTTCCACCTTGTCAGCTTGCTACAGACAGAGTAGCCACATCCCCTTTTGGAGTCCAGAAGTCTCCACTGAAGTTTTTTCTAAACATAGCACACAGTTTTCAGGGTAGTTATCACTTTTAGCCCAATTTTGATTAGCGGGTGAGTATTGGCTTTGAAACAATAGAATTTCATAGCACTGAAATGGCATAGGATTAATTAGAAAGAAAAAATAAATACATGAGAATATAAAGGATTTCATAATAAAATCTTTGTCACTCAGCCCAACAATGAGGCGCCACATGGTCTGCATCGAAGGGTCCTGGCAGATATCCTGGTTTAGTGGGGATGCTATGGGCAAGGACTCAGAACATAACATAACTGAATTAGGTCTTCATTAATATGACAAATAGGGTGTTATTTTTTTTTTACTCAAAGGATAATAAGCTAGTTTTATTTCAGTAACAAGTGTGTGTGGCTTTTTGTTTCTCTCCCATTAAAATCTCTGTCTGGCATTCATCATGGGCTTGTTCAGACCTATCTAGGATCTCCTGTGAAAGGGAAAAGAGCTAAGCATGGGCCATAACAAATCGGAGGGTAATATGTTAACCAGACCCCACTCTCAAAGGGACATTCCAAGATTAATGCATTTATGCTGACAAGGTTCTTTGAGCTCCCAAGAAAAAAGATGTGCTATGCATCTGGTCCTCCTATTAATAACCTCTTTGGTTTTCATTTGTGCTCCTACTCACAATAATACAAGAAGCTATGTGGCCCGCTTCATTCATTCAGTCATTCATCTATTTTGAATTTATGTATGAAAATAAATACAAGGCCTTCTTACTTTTTTCAAAGTCTACATTTAAACAAAAGTGAAGAAGAGAATACTAAATAACACCTCATTTCACCCTTGCTTACATCTGTCTATTTAATTCCCTGTAATTAATATATTCCAAAATGCAACTCTTTTTCTGGGAACCTAATATACAGCATGGTGACTACAGTTGATAACACTGTATTATATACTTGAAATTTGCTAAAAGGGTAGATCTTAAGTGTTCTCACCCCACACAAAAAGGTAACTGTGTGAGGTGACAGCTATGTTAATTGGCTTGATTGTAGTACTCATTTCACAGTGTATATGTGTATCCAATTATGCACCTTAAATATATATAATTTTTTTATGTCAGTTATATCTCTAAGCTGTGGGAGGGGAAGAGGCAAATTATCCAGCAGAAAATATTGGTCAATCCTAGAAGTATTATCCATAGTATCTCCCAATTCTGGCATCTGTGTCTCTCTCTCATGGCCACTGCTCACTAAAAGAACTCTATGAAGTCCAAACAAGTTTTTAAATTATCCAGTCCTCTCAACTCCTGAAAGATAGGAAAGAAAAAGTGAGGGAAGGTGAGAGACTATGGTGGCAAGAATGGCGCTAAAGCAGAAACACAAACCAATAAATGCAAGTAAGTTCGGAGTCAGGGCCGCCACGGAGTCTTAAACCAGGCCCGCTGTGTTTTTATCTTGCAGAAGCACATATGGTCTTCCATTAGCGGGTCTCAGAGCAGTGGGCAATGTTACCATACCATATGTGCTGATCACAACTACGGGGCTGATTTATGTTAGTGAGCGCAAGGTTTTTTCTTTGTATTTCATCTCCTTGTTATTTCAAGAGAAATATAAGGGTAGATTTATTCTGCTATTACAGAGAGGCTTCCTAGAGTTTGTTTGTCTAAAGTTGATAGTTTCCCGTAGGGTGAAGCAGATCTGCTTCCTGCAAAAATTTGGTGAAAGCTAGGAGTTCCTTCTCCTCCTCCTCACCTAAAATGAAAGCTGATTTATCCTCATTCCCACCCCTACTCAAAGCTCATTCTAGAACTATGGACATAGAGTTAAGGCAAGAATATTATAGAGAAGAGTCACTCCATAAGTTTAATGCTTACATGTGATTTCTCCTGTTTCCTCTACTTCTTTTCTCACCAGGAGGAGTCACTATGGCCAGGGATCAATGACTTCACAAGGCTAATCAGGCAAACCCCAAGGATGTAAAATAACTAGGTAGAAATTTTGGAAATGACTGCTATCCTCATTTCCCTAGAAGAGTCTAAGATTCTCCCCTGCTGGCCAATTAATCATTTGTCTAATTGTGCAATTAAAGTGGGTCAAAAGGAAGATGAAAACAGAGGTTTCAATACCAGCACACAGAGATAGAGGTTATTATCACTTGTCACATGTACAAACAGCATGTCAAGAGCCACCACCATATGCTTCCACGGGATTCAGTCACCCCTGGTCCTTTAAGGATAGAAAACTATTTATCTTGAGTATCTCTATGTTCCTATACTACCTAATGTCACCCCCTACTTCTGAACCCCAAGCACCTAGCACCTTCCTATAGTCCCAATAACAGCCTAAAATACCTGCCCTCCCAATGTAGGTCTTCAAAATTCTTTTATCAGATCTTCTACTTCCTCTAATCAACAGACATCAGAGAGAGCAAAGAGGTATGAGGGACTGATAGCCATTCTGAAGCTAGTCTTCACTTCATTGTGCGGTTAGTAATAAAAAATAAATTTTTAATTGGTGGAGAAGCAAAAGGTGAGACAAAGAGGAGAGAATCTTCTCAGGCACTGTGGGGAAGCAGCACAGTTTTAGACTGGACTCTAAATTTTATCAGACTATCTTTACCTCCTATGTGTACCCCTCACCTCTCTCTTCCTCACTATTCTATCATAAAAGATCAGGGATAGGAGAGAGCCCTGAGTTAGCAATAAAGTCGGAGGCAATGGCCCAGTGTTTGGAGGAGACTTTATTGTTTAGCTAACAAACCTCTTGCCTTACAATAGAAAATGAAGTTCTTTTTCCCTCATCCACCTCTCTTTAAAATTGAGGAGGTGATTTAAAGAATCATATCCTACCTCTTTTATATAACTAGCATCCTGAAAAGCAAAATAAGGTGTTTGAAAACATATGTGAAGAGTTTACACGTACAGCTTTAAACTCAAGCAGAGTTAAGTTCAATGGTGAGCTTTGTCATATACGACCTTTGTGATTTAGGGTAGTTGCTACCCTTCTAGATTCCCATTCTCTCACCTGTAAAGTGGGGTTATTCATACCTATGTCATTAAGAGGATTCAATAAAATGAAGTCTATGGACACTTAGCAATGATGTTTTTTGTTTGTTTGTTTAAATATATTTTTATTGATTTCAGAGAGGAAGGGAGAGAGAGATAGAAATATCAGTGATGAGAGAGAATCATTGATCATCTGCCTCTTGCACACTCCCAACTGGGGATTAAGCCTGCAACCCTGGCATGTGCCCTTGACAGGAATCAAACCCTGGGCCCAGTCCACAGTCCAATGCTCTATCCATTGTGCCAAACTGGCTAGGGCACAACTGGTTGTTTTTGAGATGAGGGTGATGGTTATGGACACAGCCCATTTCCACCACATTGAACACTAGTTGAGAGGGAATGATGTCTTATCTCTTTCCTCCTCACCACAGTACCACCCACAGGATGCATACACAATAAATACTTGCTGAACTGAGCAGAAACAGTGGGCACAGTTCATTAAGTCTTTCAACAAGTACGTTAGGCACCCAGGTCCCACAGAATATCTTAAATTCAGATAAACTGTGAAGAAAAAAAACTTATTAAATTCCCTGTTTTTAAAGAGTTATCATTCTAGTGATCAAAGACAGATAATCAATAGTAAATAAGTTACATAATTTCATATGATGGTAGCAATATGAACTATTAAATATTAAAGAGAATTATGGAGTAGAGCATAACCTGGGGTGAGGAGCAACTTTTTATAGGATCATTAATAAAATCACTTCTGAAGAAGTAGTATTAAATCCGAGAATTGGATGATAAAAAAAAAAGTGTTAATGGTGAGAAGATCTAGGGAGAGTGTTCTGGGCAGCAAGTATAAAACTCCAACATCAGGTACAAGCTTCTAGTATTTGAAGACCAGAAAAGAAGCCAGTATGGCTAAAGCCTAGTGAGCATGTGGGAGAGTGTATACATGGGGTTGGAGGAGAATTAAACAAGCACAGAGACTAGGGAAAGCTAGACTGGTGTGAATTTTATTCTAATTATGACAGGAAGGCACTGGAAAGTTTTAAATAGCTTCTCAGAAGAGATGCCTGCTTGGTGTGTGATTATGTGATGGAGCAAATGAAGTTATTCTGGTTCCTGTATAATTGTTTCATGCTAATACAGCAAGGAAGATTGTCAAAGCAACCAGGTTGATATTCAGAGTTGTTGTATCCAAGAAATGTATTTCCTCCATTAGAAAAAAAATCAGGACTTGCTTTTAACTTTAGAGAATAGAAAATTAGATCAATTAGATCAAAACCTATCAATTCATTTAATAAAAGAAGGCTTTGAATCCCTTCTCAATTAGAAAAGTTATAAAATCTTACATTGGTAAGAGACCATTTTTTCTCTTGGTATTAGAATTCAAACTCCATGTTAACTAGGATTCACATCCTAATCTCCAGAAAGTAACATTTTATAAGGATTCATCTAAACCGTCATAACTCAAGCTTCATTCACTCTAAAGTGTAAATGACTGATAATAGTGAAACAGCCAGTAGAGTAGGCAGAGGAAATTCAGGAATAATATCAACAAAAGCCATTTTTTAAATAACTAATCCCTAAGATGTTCTGTTATGTCAGCATATAAAATCTTGCCCTCTGGCTCATGCAATCTAAGTGGAGAAACATGTGGTTCACATGAATGAAATGCCATGTGAAAGGTATAAGCGACATGTACAAAGGAATAGTCGCACAACAGAAGCTGATCTAAAGCAGTTTCTCAGCCTCAGCACTATTGACATTTGAGGCCAGATGATTCTTTGTTGTGGGGGCATGTCTTGTGTATTAGTTTTAACACCAGACCTGGCCAATAGCACCACCAACTTGTGACAACCAAGAATTTCTCCAGACATTGCCAAATGTTTCCCATGGAGCAAGATCTAAAGTATCTTTAAAACACTCACACACACACACACACACACACACACACACACACACACAACTTAAGTGGAGAATTAGAGTATATATTTAAAAGAGAGAAAAAGAAAAGGATTTCAGACAGGAAAAAAATCATATGGCAAAGCTTGAAGGCATAACACAGCAATGAGGCAGCCGTGGGCAAACTACAGCCTGCGGGCCAGATCCAGCCGTTTGAAATGAATAAAACTAAAAAAAAAAAGACCTTACCCTTTTATGTAATGATGTTTACTTTGAATTTATATTAGTTCACACAAACACTCCATCCATGCTTTTGTTCCGGCCCTCTGGTCCAGTTTAAGAACCCACTGTGGCCCTCGAGTCAAAAAGTTTGCCCACCCCTGGGGCAAGGGTGTGAGGAGGAGTATGGAGGAATGAAGCTGGGAGACTGTTTACTATGCCAGACTAAAAGTGTGAACTTCAATGTCTAAACAATAGGGAGCCATTGAAGGATTTTTGCGTAGGACAGTGACTTATTCACATTTGCATTTTGGAAGCATTTCTTTGGTGAATATATGGATAACAGAATAAGGGTAGAGGAAATGCAATGAATGGAACCAAGTTATCTATTTGCCATCTTCATCACCAAATAATGAGGATTGGCATTAGGGTCGCGAAAGCAAGGTGAGAGATATTTAGAGGGAATCGGTGTAATTTAGTGATGAAGTGAACGTGGAAAGCAAGGAAAAGGAAGAGGGATAGAATTGCAGGTTGCAAGTTCGAAACAATGGGAAAATGGAGCAGGCTGAGAAATGTGTCCTGCTTTGGCTATGTGAATTTTGAGTTGTCTGTGGGACATCCAGGTCAAGATGTGTAGTCGCCCGTTGCTCAGGAAAGAGATGTGGGCTCGATCTGCGTGAGACTCTCCAGAATAGACAACAGTTGACATGCCCATGAGTTGCATCATGAGGGGGGGCTGTCCCATGTTTGGCATGGGCTGGGGTCTCACCCTGGGAGGGGGTTATATAGAGGCTGGGTGGCAATGAAGATCCTGGCAGTATTATAAATGAGAGGGAGAAAAATTAAAAGACTAAGTTCAAAGAGGGGGAAATTATCCAGGTTCAAATTTTTGCTAATCATTCCTGGCTGTTCCTCTTTAAAAAGAAAAAAGGACTCAAGGAGGAAAATTGTTCACCAGCAGTCACCTCCACTGCCACTGTGATGCCTGGTGACACATAATTAGAAAACAAATGACAGATTAGTTTAATAATATTCATTAGCAACTAATGAAACTGGCAGTGTTTCCTATTGAAAGCAGGTTGGGCTGTTAGTTGATTTCAAGCAAATTATGCTCCTCCCCTCCAGCCTCCCTCCTCACTCTCCCCTCCCCTAACTGCCTTTCAGCTAGAGGCTGGGGGGTGAGGGGAGGGATTGCAAATGGCTCATAAAAAGGGGCACAACGGATGAGGTGATTGAGGAGACAAAAAGAATAAGAGGAGACAAATCAGAATGGGAAAGAAGAACCTCCTGAGGTCAGGGGAGGAGAGAAATGAAGGAAGAGAATGAGTGTAACCTGCCCCCCACCCAACCCCACCCCAGCTATCTTCAAACATTTAACTGCTGTCAAAAAACAAAATTTCCATTTGCCTCAGGGAGAAAATGGTTAACAGAAGAAAAAAAATCAGTGCTTCCTCTCAGGCATTGTTGTTCTTTTCTTTTTCCTTAAAAAAAAAAAAAAGTTATCCTAAGTAAGAATTTTAACGATATGCAGAAATCATAGCTGTCTTGCTGAATTGCTGTAGGACTGACCCCCTTGACAGTTCTTAAATTATTCAGCTATCAAGGGCCTGCTAAACATTAAATTAAGCATCCTCTCTCCCCTGTCCTAAACCATTAAGTTATGCAAATGCACAGATAATGGGGCATATGACAACCGGAGGCATTAATCACGCAGCCCTGTCTCTGGGCTGTTGTTATGTAGAAACTGCATCTGCCAACAGACCGAACAGCCACAATTAGATCTCACTTAATGGAATGAGGAGACCGCCTAGCCCTCCACACTCGTGTTAGGTTGTAGACTAGGGAGTGAATAAGGCACTGGGGAGATGAGCCTGCTCTCCCTCTCTCTCTCCCTCTCTCTCTCTTTTTAATACCTGCTTCTCCAATTGAAATGAAAAATCACCTGTAATTGTTATCATTTGCAAACAAAACCTGTCAGAAGACAAACCGGCTGTTTACAATGGGTGTTTTTGTTGTTCCTTGGGGGGGAATTTCCTTCATTCGTGTGTGTGTGTGTGTGTGTGTGTGTGTGTGTGTGTGTGTGTGTGTGTGTTTAACAAATACTCTGTCTTTGAGGGGAGGCTGGAGCTTGGGAGTGGGAAGAAGCAAACAACCTCCAAATTGCTCTTGAAGATGCAGCCTGACTCACCCAGCCCGCTCTGCTGTGGGCTGCGTGGCTCCCACCGGCACCAATCATCCAAGAAAGAGGCGGGCAGGGAGTAAGCCGTCTTCTACCAGTCTCTCCTCCTTCCCCCAGCAAGTGGTAGATGAGACAGACAGGGAGACATCCATCCCCTCATCTTCCCAAGAATATTCCTATTGCTTCTTCATGATTGAACACTCAATTTATAGCTTATGTATTTTTTTGAAATCCAAGTACATAGTTAAGCATTTTTACCGCGGTCAATTATTTTTGTTATTTTTAGTTTAAGGACATGAGGACAACACAACTGGCTTTGTAGGAATCTATGTATATGACTTGCTAACAGTTGCCATCTATAGACTTGAGTTGGCATACTATTTTATACAAAAACATTGACTTCCAACTGGTTTCTCAGGAATCCTATGGTCCCACAGTCCTGGGTAGAGAGGAGGCCCAATGTGGGAAAGATCCATGATCACCACCCTCCCTACCACCACCCCACACACAGCAGGAGCATCATTTTCAACTGTTTCATATACTGAGCTTTTGTGTTAAGAGAAAGTTACTCTGTTCCCCCAGCACCACCAGCACCCCACCCCAAGAAACATTTTCTGGAATTAATATTACATGGAACGTGGTTTTAAAAAAAAACACACTGCTCTCCAAAGTTAACTGACTCTTCATTCCATTGGATTCAGTGAGATCCATTCATAAGAAACAGATCTCATTAAAATTGTCATTTTTTTTCTTTAATTTACTTCAGGGCTTGATTTCTTGGCTTGCCCTTTATTGGCTGCATGACCTTCCACAGGTGCCTCAATCCCTCTAAGACTCAGTTTTTCATCCATCAGATGGGGATAGTACCTTCCTCCCAAGAATGTCAGAAGAATCCAATAAGAACCAATGTAAAATGCCTAGCACAGTACTTGCTACCTAGCTGGTGTTTAATAAAAATCTTTCTTTACCAAGTATATCAAACCCTTAGCAAAGAAGTAGTTATACATCTCTAACCCCCACAATGCTGGCACCGTGCTGGGTCCACCACAGACTTTACACAAATAGTTGCTAAATGCAGGAAGGAACCACCAATGCCCAGCTAGACCCACATCCCTTTGCCACACAAATCCAGGGTAGGCCATCCATGACAGTGTGACAGATCATAAATGAAGAATTCTGGAGCTTACAACTCACTGTCTTACGATGAGAATTTTCATCAAATCCCCCCCACAATATATAGCTCTCTGCCTTGCTCTGTTAAGGATCTAAGTGTTATAAATCTTTGCTAAAGGACACTAATGACACATGTTGCTTTTTCAATTGAGGCAGATGGACAATCCTAATGCCGAATGCATTAAAGCAGAGGAAATAGCCCACAACACAGAAAACCCAGCACTTGGACTTGGAACGAGACCACCTGAGTTTGATTGAATCAGATTCAGCCAAGTATGACCTTGAGCATTAACCTCTTCATGCCTCACCTTCCTGTCTTAGCACTTATCTGTAGGGCTATGGTGAGGGTTAGAGTTAAGAAATGAGAGATGCTCAGAGCAATGCTTAGAACATAGTAAGTACTCAAAAGATATTGACTGCTATTATATTTATAATTGACATTATTAATTCCTCATCATAAACCCTTTTCAGCCCTATTCAACCCTTCTCTCGTCTAGCTGTCCTCTAATCTCATGGGTGAAACAGAACAGATTCAGCCATACAGAACAAATTCCTAAAGAAACTTTATTCATAGAACAAGTGTGAAAATTTATTTTATTGGTAGTAAAAGGGAATTTTAAGGTTGTAATACCAGCTCTTTATTCCTCAAAGGGAAGTAGTTGCTGTAACGCTGTACTTTGAGCTACACGGCTAGTTAGCACCTTCCCTCTTCATTGGAGAATCATGAAATCTATTATGGTCCCTTAGGAGGGAAGTTTCAATGAGAAATTGCTACATTTGTTTAAAAAGAAAAACATATTGACCATGATGGAAAGATTTTACCCATATCTACATAATGATGACAAAATTGGACATGGCTAAAAGGCCTGGGCAGCCCAATTCTTAGGAACATTCCGGGGGCCAGTGAGGCAACCAGACTGGAGCCAAGTTTTGGGATGTCATTAGTGATGAGCATGGGATCGGCCCCACTGGCAATCACCATGGAGAATGACTTGTAGCTGTGTAGTACAATGCAGCTGCTAATAGCAAGTAGTACCTCAGGCTATCCTGGTGGATCTAGAGCCTGGCACAATAGACTCAGTCAGGTCTGAACCATTGGGCCAGATCTTCAGGCCAGACAACTTCATGTTTGGTCAGAGTGGGACTGGGAACATCTGAGCAAAGGGCCACTACATGGAGGGAGCTGAACTGGTGGACTCAGTCCTGGACATGGTGAGGAAGGAGTCAGAAAGCTGTGACTGTCTGCAGGGCTTCCAGCTGTCCCGCTCACTGGGGATGGCACCTAGGTAGGGATGGGCACACTGCTTATCAGCAAGATCCAGCAGGAGTGCCCAGACCACATCGTGAGTACCTGCAGCGTGATGCCCTCGCCTAAGGTGTCCGACACGGTGGTCAAGCCCTACAATGCCACCCTCTTCTACTACCAGCTGGAGGAAAACACAGATGAAATCTAATCCATTGATAATGAGGCCCTGTATGACATGTGCTTGTGCAACTTGAAACTGACCACCCCCACGAATGGAGACCTCAACCACCTGGTGTCGGCCACCATGAGCAGGGCCACCACCTGCCTGCACTTTCTGGGCCAGCTGAACTCAGACCTGTGCAAGCTGGCAGAGAACATGGTGCCCTTCCCACGCCTCTACTTCTTCATGCCTGGCTTCGCCCCGCCTGACCAGCCGGGGCAGCCAGCAGTATCAAAGCCCACCAGGGCCACTACCTGACAGTGGCTGCTGTTTCCTGGGGCCACATGACCATGAAGGAGGTGGACAATCAGGTGCTCAACGTGCAGAACAAGAATAGCAGCGCCTTTGTGGAGTGGATCCCCAACAATGTGAAGACAACCCATGGTGCGACATCCCGCCTGGAGGCCTGAAGATGTCAGCCACTTTCATTAACAGCACGGCCATCCAGGACCTGTTCAGGCACATCTCAGAGCAGCTCTTGGCCATGTTCCAGGATAAAGCCTTCCTGCTCCAATACACAGGCGAGGGCATGGACAAGATGGAGCTCACCAAGGCTGAGAGCAACATGAATGGCCTGCTGCAGCCAGGCTCTCAAAACTGTGAGCATGGCAAGGACAGATGATCTCTGGAGTATGGAGAGTGGGAAGAGTCTTGATTATCCTGTAGGCATCAGAAATTGTATATAGAAACATGATTATTTTGGGGGGTTTTTAAATTGATCCTTGGGGAAGTGGGGGACATCCATTTGCTGTTTCACTTATTTATGCATTCAATGATTGATTCATATATGTTTCCTAACTGGGGTCAAACTCAAAACCTTGGCTAATGGGGAGGATGCCCCAACCAATTGACCTACCCGGCCAAGGCAATTTATCCTTGCTTTAGAAATTGACCAAGATGTTGAGCTGCCCCCTGAACTGAAAAGGTTGTCAGTTCAATTCCCCATCAGGGCACATACCCAGGGTATAGGTTTGACCACCATTCAGGCACATGCTGGAGGCAACCGATTGATGTTTCTCTCTCTCTCCCCCTTTCCGTTCCTCTCTCTCTTAAAAAAAATCAGGAAAAGCATATTTTTAAAAATGAAATTGGCCAAGATGGCCTTAATATTCCCCCTCAGTTTGACTTAACATTAGACAAGATTTTTCCCAACTCTAAGTCTCTTACTTCCCTTTTCTTGGAGCATCCTCTTTAGAAAATTTGTAATTGTAAATCCTTTCCCTGGCCCTTGAAGTGTATATAAACCTTTTCAAAACGTTCTTGTGAGTGCCCCAGCTGGTGTGGCTCAGTTCTTTGGGCGTCCTCCTGTGCACCATAGGATTGTAGGTTGGATTCCCAGTCAGGGCACATGCCTGGGTTGCAGGCTCGATCCCTGGTAGGGAGCATGCAAGAGGCCGACAATCACTGTTACGTTCTCACATGATGTTTCTCTCTCCCCGTCTCCCTTCCTCGCCAAAAAAACATTAATAAAAAAAATTTTTTTTAAACAAGTCTTGTCAGTTTTATGACCCAGGACCATTTTTCTCAAAGACTTGGGAACCATCTCTTGAAATGCAATCAAAGGAGAACTTATCCTTACCACCCAGTCTCTGTGGGAGCATGACCCCGGTGGGCACCTTGCTCCAAGTTATAAAATTACCTCTTATCATAATGATATGAGAAGTTTAATATTACTTGGGGTAAAACCAAATAGCAGACATGGATGACCCATATCTCTCCTTCACACCCCAGCCCTTAAAAATCCTACCACCCCCTGCTTCAGCAGAGTTGAACTCAGTTAAGTTCTGTCTTCTCTCTCCTATTGCAATAGCCTTGACTAAAACCTTTGCCTGTTTAGCTTTGACCAGGATAATTTTTGCTCTGACAGGATATTCTCCCTTCTTGGTCTTTCATTCCCCTTCAGCCATATCCCTATTCTCTATTCCCTTCGAGAGCAAAATTCCTTCCAAGATTTGTCTGTGCTCACTGTCCCTCCTCCTCTCTGCTCCACTCTGGCTTCTGCTTCCACCCCTCCACCAGAACTTGCCTGTCAACTCCATCAATGACCTCTTGTTATGACTTCGTTAAATTAACGTTTGTTAGGTTCAGTCTGACCTCAAAGACAAAGACTAAAACTGCTGTATCAGTTTCCAGTCACAGACAACTAGACTAACATAGGCTGGTGTAATTAAGACATCAAATAGTCACATAACAGAAAATCTGGGAGCAGACAGCCCAGTTTGGATGACAGGCTGCCACTATCCAGGCTTCAACTAATTTCTCTGATTTTTGGTGTGTGTTTTTAAACTCAGGGATTTATATTGGCTGCTATTGCTCCATTCCCTAAGATCAAGAGATCTCTGCCCAGCCTGAATGAAGTTGGGGGCTCTTAGCAGAAAAGAAGTGAGATAATGGCAGGTTGCTTGGGCAACAAACGATTGGCCATGGCCGCCAGTGGTTTTGAACGATGGCTTTAAGGCCATCATGTCTTCAGTCCCAGCAGTTCCTGATGATACATGGGATACATATCACCTGCCAACCTTGACTGACTGGCAGTGGCAGCCTGGAAGTGCTATGCCTGGAAATGAAACATTTGTAGGATCCCAGGAAAGATGGTCTGAACTTTTTAGCAATAGCTGTGAAGCACATGGCCCAGGGGAGTAGCAAGCAGCAGGAGTGCTTGTATTACAGATCATTTCTTCCTCGCTAGGCTGTCCACAGCCTGTGACAGGTGCAGGAAATGCCTCCTATATTGATGGCAATTCCTATTTTTCCCCCAACAAGACTAGTCCCAACCCCCCTGTGCCTGCTTCGGCTTCCTCTGTGTCTAAATGTCATCTGTTCATATTAAGGAGGAAAGGATCAGCCCAGGAGGGGGCATAGGCAGGTGGAATCCCATATTCCTTCTAATATCTGAAGGAAGCACGAGCAAAATTATCTTTACGCTGTCCTCCCCAGGTTCTAAATATGATGGACTGTACTATAAGTACAACCCTTGAATAAGAACTTGAGATAAATTGAGTAGGAAACTTTATATCTGACAAATTGTCTCAACCAACTATTTCTGAAGCATTTTTACTATCTATTTTTACAAACCATTTTTCAAAGGCACCCCTAGCAATAAGTCTAGAGTATTTGTTTCCAAACTTGAGCATTTTTATGCAAACTTTTCATCTTCCTGTGCTAGATGAGTCTAAGAAAAACATTTCATTTATTAGAAGGGCTGCATTGCAAAGCCTTGCCCCATGAGAACACAAGCTCTATGGGAGCAAGAATGTTGGCCTGGTTTGTTCATTCTGTGTCCCTAGCACCTAGCCAAGTGTCTCCACGTCAAAAGCGTTCAGTAAATATTTGTTGAGTTGATGTCATAGGATAACCATCCTTCTTGTGCTGTGTGACATGTCCTGCTTCACTTTCCCCTTGAGGATTAAGATATTGATGGAGGATCCGCCAAGATCAATGGCATGCCCTAGATGAGAAATAGGGATGTGCAGGAGGGAAGCTTGTGAGTCAGAGCTATCTATTCAGCCTTAAGTGGAAACTCAAGAGACATGCACCAAGGGAGCTGGCGGTAGGCCCCAAAGTAACAGCTCTCCCTAGGAGGAGCTATGTCATGCTAGGAAGTCACTTAACATTAATAATAATAGCCAACATTTATATAAGTGCCCTATTCCAAGTGCTCTATTCGATTACTTTACTTAATCCTTACAGCTAAAAGCAGATACTATTACTGTCATGTCCCTTTAACAGATGAGACTACTAAGGCACTGAGTTAAATCAACTGCCCAATTGCCCAAGGTCACACACACACACACACACACACACACACACACACACACAGTTAGAATCAGAACCAGAATTTGAACCTGGTAATCTTGCTTAAGTATCTGTGTTCATAACATCTCCACTGTGCAGACACTTTGGACTCTTACAGGATCTCCAGGACCCCAATTTGCTCATTAAGTAGGGCTGTGAGATCAAGAGGAATGACGGGTCAGTAGCCATCAAACCTTCTCAGCTGTGTGACTATTTGGGGCACGGGGGTGGGGGTAGTGGTATGGGGGGATGAGGGTTGCCGGTTGGATCTTCTTGGCTAGCCAAATTTATAGAAACAAAGTAGAACGGTGGTTAGCAAGAGCTGGGGGGAGGGGGGAGGAAATTTGTTGTTTAAAGGGTATAGAGTTGCAACTTTACAAGGTGAAAAGTGAATACACTTAATACCACTAAACACTTAAATAGTTAAGACGGTAACTTTTATGTTATGTGATTTTTACCACATTTTTTTAAAAAATGGTAAGAAATCTTACTTGGCCCAGCCAGTGTGGATCAATGATTGAGCGTCGACCTATGAACCAGGAGGTCACTGTTTGATTCCCGGTCAGGACACATGCCTGGGTTGCGGCTGGATTCCCAGTAGGGGGCGTGCAGGAGACAGCCGTTCAGTGATTCTCTTTGATCATTGATGTTTCTATCTCTCTCTCCCTTTCCCTTCCTCTCTGAAATCAATAAAAATGTTTTTAATTAAAAAATAAATTTTAAAAACTCTTACATGGCAGCACAGTAAGTAAAATGCACGGGGAACTGCCCGATTCAGTGGGAGCAGAGGTGTATGATCCCAGCCTCCTGGCTTCTTTTCCCAGATCCTCCCACCAGAACAGCCCCCAAGGAGACATCATCAAAGCACAGGTTTAAAATCACTAGACGTGAGAACTTCTAAATTCTCCTGAAGCCGATTCCCCAGCCTCAGCTCAAATCATACTCTCAAAACTTGCAATCTCAAAAATCCCTCAACATGCAACCAGTCAATTCATGCTCGCCACCATGGTACTTGAGATCTTCCATGACACGGCCCCAGTTTAAATGTCCAAGTTTACAAAGTATCGTCATGTTTTTCCTCCCAACCCCACTCCACTCACTTGCCCACCCTCCACTCCAGCCACATGGGACGCCAATCTTTTTCTCATCAGATCAGCCACTGGCACACTTTCATGTCATGGTGTCCCATTTCCTGCTGCTTTTTCCTGGCAAATCCTACCTCCCTGGACTCTCCCATTCCCCTGTATTCAAGAGTTCATCATAATAGTCTTGTGAGCCTTTCCGTGTGTTGCCTTGTTCATCCTTATTTATGAAACAAGGGGTGTGTGTACAACCAGCCCAGCTCAGAAGCCTGTTTCCATTCCCACCTTAGAGATGGATGAGATGTCACCTCTACTCCACTGTCACTTCCACAGGTGCCCAGTTCCCCCACCCTCTGTCTGTTCTGAGGGTTCAGCAAGTACCCAAGACTCGCAGGTGGAAGAGTGGGTGGGGAGGAGTTCAGAGAGACTGGGACACAGGGGAGCATTGACAATAGCCTATCCCTTCCTATCCCCCGACCATGGTTCTGAGCCTAAGGAACAGGGAAGCAGTGCATGCTGGGAAGGCAGCCTCTGCCGTGATCAGTTTGTAGCAATGAGGGTCAAGAGAACTCCAAGATGAAACAAGTGGGGACGTTGGCACATATTGTTTCATTTGAAAAAGAAAATATCCTAACTAAAGAACAGAACAGTTCCCATCTTTGACCACAAAGCTCTCTTTGCATCTTCCTTGGGTCCTAAAATGACCTACTACTGCCATCACCCGGACATTCACCAGCCCCCACGTTTTATTCTGACCCGTTTCACAGGGAGCTGACTGGAAGGAGGCACAGAGCAGGAAAATAAGGCATTTGAAAGGGAAATCCGCGCTTCCTAGTTTAGATGTGTACCAACCCCTCTGCCCACCACAGGAAATTATTTGGCTACTCAAACAGAGTAACCCATTCCTCTTTGTTTGGGAACATGGTGATTATACTCAGGAGAGGAAGTAAATAAGATAAAGGTCATCACCCATGCTGGATTTTTCATTTGGTGAGCAGAATGAAAATCATTTGAACATGTCCCTGTGGAAAAAATAATCAATTTTTCATAGACTTGTTATAGGTTTCATAAAATATATTGCACACATATTCTTAAAAGTAAGAACATGGCTTTTTAATGATACTTAAAATATATGGTATGGCAAGAATTATTTAAAATGTGTTTCTGAGGCCTGAAATGTGGTACCGCCTGTTAAAACACAGATAATTTGGATAAGTCTGTCTTCCTAGGATAAATATGAGATCCAGCTCATCTTATTAGAAAGCTAATATAAAGGAAGTTGATATTCGGGCAGTTAAGTAATTGATATAAATCCTCCCAAGATATTAGATCCCTTGAACTTTTCTACCAGTGAGCAGTCCATTGGCCTGTGTGCATGAAAGAACTGCTCTTAACCCAGAGGTCAGGAAAACATTGTTCACATAGAAAAAGTCAACACGCAGTGGCCCAAGAGGAAGCAGAGCTGAATCCAATAGAAGTATGAACACCAGGCCTCCTCCTCACCCCTCTCCTCCCCACCGCTCCGCAGGGCCTGAGCACCCCCATCCTACCCACCATGGACATGCTGGACCTGGGTCTGGATCCCGCTGCCTCGGCCGGCCACCGCTCTGTCTGCTGTTGCTGCAAGGACCCGAGGCAGAGGAGGGCATTGAGCTGCAAGAGGGCGGGAGGAGCAGAGAGGGTGGCTATCGCCATGACCAGCGTTGGGTGACCACACATCCAGTACCGGTTCCGCACAGAGAATATTGGAGGACAGGTGTCATAACACGTAGTCCGGGTGACTGATGGGCAGTTGTAGTCAGGGC
>NW_006294654.1:1296431-1299779 GCF_000327345.1 Myotis davidii | reverse complement strand
GAGGGGGGGCAGGCAGCAGGCTGGGTCCCAGGTGGGTGTGGATGGGGCAGCCCAGCAGCTAAGGCTGTCCGTGGGGAGGCACGATCTGCCTATTTCCCAGCATGCAGTGTGGGAGAGACCATGGCTGTGTTGGTACAGACCGCAGACCAGAGGACAACGTGGTCAGCACAACTGGGGAAACGCACCTTCAAAGCCAGGCGGTGAGTCATGAGAGTCCTGTCCATAGAGCGTGGGCTGCCCATTTGTCACAGCTCACAGCTCCAGAAAACTACGTATTTTCTCCACTCTGTCACAGAGGGATGTGTCTGACATGTATCCGACATGTCATGTGTGTTTTTAAATCTACTTGAAACAGATCCAATATATGAAGATCCAAGCGTGAAAAAAAAAAATACTTGCCTTTAATTTTTTTTCATCCTGCTGCAAATTCCTAAAACTAGACACTAGTGTCTCCCATCAAGGAGCTGTGAAGACACTAAGCATCACTGATGTCAGAATTCAGTCTACCTGAGCAGATGAAGTGAGACCACACCAAATGTATGATAACCAAGTGTAAAAGCTTTGGGGTTTTACAAAAGGGAAGGTCACTCCAGGCCCAAAATGGCTAAAAGGACTTAGAGTAGAGAGTGTTGAATAGAGTTTTGAAAGAAGGTAGGATTTAGAAGCAGAAACAGGCATACCGTTTGCTGATAGCAATGACAGCACCTGCCCTGGCCAGAACTGAGGGAAACAGGGCTCTGTAATACAATGGGGACTTACTACGGAAAAGAGAAGTAAATATGTTACAATGGGGAGTCATTTTAGGGTCTTGAGTAGGAGTAACAGGATGTTCCTTAGGTATGGTGAGAACTCACCCCAGGATTCCTTAAAAGAACGCTGCTCCCCTTTGACACTGAGCTTATGATTTCATCTGCACTCACATTTTCAATATCCCATCTCAGTGGCCCCCAACTTGTGGACCCCAGAGTTATGGCAGAGGTCCCTGAAGTCAGATAAGCACTGCCTAGAGAATGACTTGCTCCTGCTGTATTGCCACTATCTTGTTCTGATATATGTAGATTGTGTGAGGCATAAAATGCAAATTCACTCAAAAGCAACAGTAATCTGAGTTGCCCCAGGCACCAGCCTATAGCCACACATGGAGTCACTTTAACAATTACCCAAATGTCACTGGCTCCAATGTCCCTGCTGTTCATGCAGGACTTTAGCCTCCATAAAATATCCTTCATGCATTTCTAGCTACCAGGGATTTTATTTGTACCTGTGTCTGAAAACTAGTCCGATCTCTCCAGCCAGCCACAGGGTGGCGCTCTGCCTGCATAGCTCCCTCTCCTGCTCCCTCACGCACCTCATGCCTGGGACCCCAGCCAGGCCAAAGCTGCAGGATGGTTTGTATGGAGTAATAGGGGAAAATGCCTCGTTCCTCTTTTCAGCTACCATTCCCAAAACGGTCATATTTGTGCCCCACACAATATTTTACTGAGGGCTTTTTAGAAAAACAGCTCTTCCACTTTTCACTTATCGCCCCTAAGCCGTAAATGAAACCTGTTTTCTTATGTAAAACCAGCGAAGTGTTGGTCAGGAAGAAGAACACCAGGGACAGATCCCATTCTGTGCTCACAATCACCCCTCCCATACTCTGCTGTCACAACGCACATCCTCTGTGACCCAGCAATTTAAACTTCTAAGTGTGCAAGGTAGCAAACGTGTAGGAGGATTTTCTTTTTTTTTTTTTTGTAATATATTTTATTGATTTTTTACAGAGAGGAAGGGAGAGAGACAGAGTTAGAAACATCGAAGAGAGAGAAACATCGATCAGCCGCCTCCTGCACACCTCCCACTGGGGATGTGCCCGCAACCAAGGTACATGCCCTTGACCAGAATCGAACCTGGGACCCTTCAGTCCGCAGGCCGACGCTCTATCCACTGAGCCAAACCAGCTACGGCTGGAGGATTTTCAATGCAGCTTATTTGCAAGAGTAAAAAAGGAAGAACAACATAAACATCTGGTACAGAAAGGGTTAAGCTAATTATGGCACACTCTTGGTAGAATATTGGCAGCTGTTAAAAACAGTGAGATCAGCAGTATTGCTGCAGAAAGTCTCTGTGATTGTTTTAAGTATTAAGTGAAACCAATCAGAAGACATTAGTTATAGTGCACCCCCATTTCAAAAATGGGAGGTGGTGGCAAACGAGAAATGTGCATCTGGATACTATACCTCAGAAACAAACCCTGTGGAAGTATTGACAAAACCCCAAATCCCATTCCTGAAGGGAGGTGGTTTCTTACCACTCAGGCCCTGTATGGAACTGATCCGGGAGACAGTAAGAGACGAGTGGTAGAACCCTCAATTAGCCAAATTGTCTTCCTGAGACAAGATGCAGGCAGAAGTCGTAGATGGAGAAGGGCAGCCTCCCAGGAAGTGGGGGGAAGGAGGTACCTGAAGTTTTTACATAGGAAGAGAGGCCATGGAGACCCCGGAGCAGTGGCTGAAGTCTGGGCCATGGATGAACTAGGGTTCAAAATACAATACTGGGGACCAGCTACCAGTTATAAGAAATAAAATAAGAAATATCAATCATGCTCTGTTAACCATGATTGCTTTGTTCTGATTAAAGAAAGCACATTCTTACCTGGCTGGGAGTTGTACACCCTGGGACATGGGAACATGGGAATGCAGTCCATCCTCCTGTCCTGAGAACCGGAAAGATTTACAACCTCATGGCTGAACAATCTGGTCCTGGAGGCACCTGCTCCTTACAGCCCCCAGCCCCTATTGCCTGTAATCTGGTCCCTGGGTGCCCAGAGGCACCTACCCTCTGCGAGCCCCCACCCCTGCCCCCAGCCCACATGACTTGTAACCTGTAATGATTATACCATGCCTACTTTCCCATTCCTGTAAATCCTATTTCCCCATGTAATCTTTGTCCTTCTACCCAATATAAGCAGCTGGCTTAGGGGGAGGGGTAGAGCAGGGATGACCTGCTGCTCTCTCATACTGCTGGCAGTATTGGAATAAATGCTCATATACTGATTCAACCCTGTCTCTGCTTAATTGATTCAAGTAGTGACAGGCAGCCCGGACCCATTGGTTGTCCGGTTTCAAAACCACAGTAGGCAGAAGCCCACAGAAGATCAAGGCAGCCTCTAGTCTATATGGCTGCCCCATTAGCATCAGCCTTTCATGAGGCCCTACAAGCAGGTCTCTGGCTGCTGCCTGGCAGCAGGTGTGAGCCACAGAAACTCTGGGAGTTTGGGGGACGAGGGGCATCTGCTCAGGGATGTCAGCCCAGGAGAGTCTCTCAGGGTTGCACAATCCTAGAAGGAACGCATGCATGGTGGCTTTC
>NW_006294654.1:1272377-1296393 GCF_000327345.1 Myotis davidii | reverse complement strand
GTAAGCAGAAAGGAGTAAGAGCACCAGGAGTCAGTCACTAACCTGGAGTCAGCCTGGTGGCCTAGTGACCTGGAAGTTTGCTTAGGGAGTTGGTTCAGACAGATCTTGAGCTACCCCGTTTATCCAGCTGTGTTTTAGAGTATTGCCAGATCCCAACACCACATTTAATAAAAATGAACAATATATCCCCCCTCCCCTCTGTGGTTTTATTTTTGTCAGATCTCAACTGGTACTTTCTTTTAAAACTTGTTAAAATATTAAGAAATTGGCAAAACACACTCTTTTGCCAGTTGGGTATTGTTTGTCTTCTTGTTCACAAAACCTAAATCATAGCTGACAAAACCCATCCTACTCGTTTGCCTGTTGTTCCTCTAAGAATATGCATATGGGTCCATTTCCTGCTCCCTGGCACTTAGGAACACTGTTTAGCTAAGTCTTTGCCTCCCTCTTCTGTTGAAAAGAAGAATAACATACAACAAACATTCTATTTGAAAAAACATCAGAGGAAAACATGCCTCTAGGATGTTCACATAAGCTATGTAAAATGGCTTTTTTGTTGTTGTTAATCCTCACCCAAGGAACTTATTTTTCTATTGATTTTTAGGGAGAGTGGAAGAGAGAGGAAAGGTGAGAGAAACTTTAATGTGAGAGAAACACATGGATTGGTTGCCTCCTGCATGAGCCTGACCAGGTATGAGCTGGGGAGGAGCCTACAACCAGGGTATGTTCCCTTGACCAGAATCAAACCCGGAACCCTTCAGTCTGCAGGCTGACGCTCTATTCACTGAGCCAAACCAGCTTTTAAAAGGGTCCAGACCTGGACAGCATGGCTCAGTGATTGAGTGTTGACCTATAAACCATGAGGTCACATATGCCTGGGTGGAGGGCTCAATCCCCAATGGGGGACATGCAGGAGGCAGCCAGTCAATGATTCTCATCATTGATCTCTCTCTCTCTCTCTCTCTCTCTCTCCCTTCCTCTCTGAAATTAAAAAAACAAATTTTAAAGGGTATGGTATTACAGCATTATTATGCATAAAATGTTAGAATAAATATTTCCCAGAAAGAGTAAACTTTAAATCAGTTAAGATAAAATCAGGATAAATTGCACTCACTCACCTGAGTAGGTGAGCACAATCAATGGGGTGATTCTTTGGTCACTGGACTAAAAGATTCAATATTGATTCCTTCCCCCCTTTCAGTAAAATATAAAACTCCTTGTAAGCTGAAGTATTGTTGGAGCCCTGTATCTTACAAGGATGTAGGTGGCAAAGGCATAGCAATTTATTTTAAAACTTTCTGTTAACAGCTGTAGAGATGGCTGCATTTGCACAATCTCATCAGGCAAGAAATAGGAAGGAAAAAAAAAAACCACAAGGCTTTCTGCTAAGTACCAGAGTTCTTAATCAAAAAACTAAATATTCCTTTGCAAACGCAGTAATATCCTAAATTAATCAGTTATGAACTTTTATTTGGCGATGTGCAGGAAATTTTGAGTTTCTAAAAGGCCTTACTGTCCCGAACATAGTGGAAGATTTCTTTACGGGAGTTTTTCTTTCTGAGGAAGTCTATGCCCTGTGGACTATTGTCACAAGGCCCCGCTGGGCCAGTCTTATTTATGAGCTGTTTCCCCAGTGGGGTCATCTGGTGTTTACACAGTGCCGCTCCTCTTAATAAGGGTGACTGCTATGGAGCATTGCGTGAGGCAGTCAACATACATACATGTACTGACAATGAGTTAGCATCATCCTCACGCCCCCGTGGGGAAACTGCAGGTGAAAAGCAACTTACCTGAAGCGGCAAGGTTTGGTGAGAAGCAGAGCAGGATGCACCCTAGAGGGTGGAACCTCAAAGTCTGTGCTTTTGAAGGCACCACCCACCGCCTCTTTTAAACGCGCTCCCCTAATTGGCAGGAAGGCGTACAGGAGAGCAGTTTCCCGGGAATGAGAATCACCTGGGGAGCTTGTTCACTGGGCTTCCCAAACCGCTACCCTGGAGGTTCTGACTCAGTGGGCCCAGAAATTGGCTTGTTAACAAGTGACCCAGGTGATTCTATCATCAGAGAACTATGGGAATGATCTTAGGCCAGGGGTCAGCAAAGGGAAGGGCCAGAGAGTATTTCTGGTTTCTGTCACAACTTCTCAGCACAAAAGCAGCCAGCGGTGCCCTACCTGGTTTGGTTCAGTGGATAGAGCATTGCCTTGCGAACTAAAGGGTCCTGGGTTTGATTCCGGTCAAGGGCACATGCCCAGGTTATGGGCTCAATCCCCAGTGTAGGGCGTGCAGGAGGCAGCCGATCAATGATTCTCTCTCATCAGTGATGTTTCTATCTCTCTTTCTCTCTCCCTTCCTCTCTGAAATCAATAAAAATTTATTTAAAAAAAAAAAAGCAGCCAGCAGCAATTCGGAAACGAATGGGCCTGGCTGTGGGCCAACACTTTACTTACAGAAAATAGGTGGCTGGCTGTCGTTTGCTCACTCCTCTCTCAGACCATTCATAATACCATGAGAAAAAGAGACACTAATGCTGCTACTTGTCACGTTATTAAGGCCGGGACTCAATCATGAAGTTGACCCGATGAAAATCTTCCCAATACCATGAAGCAGCACCCTCATCAAGGAGTAAAGTGAAGGTTGTGTCTTCCCTCCCTCTTCAGGGAGCAGCACTTTCAGTATCTGATGCAGGTTTGGGACCTTCCCTGTCTGCGCTACTCATGACGCAGGGAGGACATGAGGAGGTCACGCACAGGCAGATGAGCGAAGTTTTCACCTCAGCTGTTGGTGAATGCGCTGGGCGGAGTTCTAAGGCGACCTCCAAGATTTCCATCCTCTGGTGAATGCACACTTTGTTCCCATTATCCAATCACACATTAATTTAAGCCCTACTCTGCAGAGATTTTGCAGATGTAATTTAAGTCCCAAATCAGTAGCCCTTACGAGAGGGAAGCCCTCCTGACAGGCCTGATCAAATCAATTGAGCTCTTTAAACCTGAGTGTGGAAGTCAGAGACAGGAACCGAAAGCAAAATGAGAGGAGGAATCAGTCTGCGGAGTCTCCATCGCTGGCTTCCGTGATGGAGGGGCCATGTGGCAAGAAAACTGGGTGTCCTCTAGGAGCTGGGAGCTCCCTGGCCGATGGACAGCAAGATAAGGGCCCTCAGTCCTCCAACCATAAAGAAACAAGTTCTTCCAGCAACTGAGTTTAGAAGACGCTGCGCCCCAGAGGAGCACCTGCTGTGGCTGATCCCTTGACATCAGCTGGTATAACCACCGCAGAGCAGAGAGTCCAGCCATGTTGTGCCTGGACTTCCAACCTCAGAAACTGAGATAATAAAGTTATGCATGGCAAACCTCTCAGTTTGTGCTAATTTGTTACACAGGAATAAAATTAAAAAATTAAAAATAAAAAAGCCTAATACAGAGAGGCCCAGGGGTTTGATTTCTGAATGACTGCTGAGGATTTTTAAGTCCAACAATTTCTGGGTTTAAATATAGATGGGTGTGTCCCCTTGGAGCAAGCATGTCAAACTCAAAGGCTAACACAGGCCAAATAAATGAGGCTTGCGGCCCGCGGGCCGAGAGTTTGACGTGCTTGCCTTAGAGCTATCTGCATTCCTCCTGTCTGGGTTCTCCCCTGACTCAGGCCAGTGTGCCTTTCAGGAATATGCTTATCAAGAACGCCTACTGCAATGAGGTTTATCCAAGACCAGCATGCAGCTTATTTCCACACGCCTGTCATGTGCAAACCATCAAACTGGATATTGGGGGTGGATAGATGATAAAGGATGAAAAGATAAACAAGGAGTTTACATCTAGGAGGAGGGACAGATGTTTGGAAAATTAACTGTCAGGCAGGTATTATTGAAGCATAAGAAAACCATAGAGGAGCTCAGAAAGCAAGGCAGTTAATTTTGACCAAGGAAAGATGGAATTTACACGAGAGGGCACAGTCTAAACCAGAGAATAGAAGCGCACAGTATTTGGTACGTGTAAGATGTTGGCAGAGATTGTGGAGGGCTTTCTTTATACAATGGGCCCCCAAGGCCCCCCAAACTCTTTCTGCTTCCTGGGAATTAGGAGCTCTGACCACCAAGTAATCTTTTGGGGCACCTACTGATAGATTCTTCTCTCTCTCTCTCTCTCTCTCTCTCTCTCTCTCTCTCTCTCTCTCCACTGATGCTTAGCTGAATTCATAGGAGCATTTAATTTTCCTGCTATCCTTTGGGAATGCTCCTGCTAAATGCATGAAAAGTCACCCAACATCAAAGACCATTCAGCCATGGATGTGAGAGCTTCGGTCACCTTATACAGCTGACAATCCCCAGTGTCCCCTTAAAATTTTTCCCAGTGCAAGATACAGAGGTGGGGAGGGCTGGAGGGGACGAGGAGCTTGACTTAACACAGTGCAATTTCTATTGGCACCGGCTTCAAGCAGCCTTTTAACAGAGATGTTTAATTGATCTTTATTGAGCAGAACCTTCCCTTCTGCTTATAAAAGGAATGATCACTCTTCCCCCTGGTTCTGTCTGAGGAAGTTAATAGCCCCAGTTTTCTCTCGTGGCAGAGATACTTAATGGCCGGGAGACTATCATAAATAGAGTTTATTGTCCAAAGTACAAGCCACGTTCTAATCAACCTTTGCGCTGAGATTGCTTTGCTTGTGTCTGTTGATTTTTAGAGGGGCTTCTCCCAACTGACAAGCGCATTTTTCTTGCCACCCGGCCTGCTGTCCAATTAACAAATGCTGTTAGCAAACTAATCTATAGGCCTTTGCCAAAGACTCTTGAGAATGCCGTAATGTGTATTGATTAGATCCTCTTGTGCAGTAGTTCCCAGACAGGCCGAGGGCTCAGCCATAACCGTCTGCACACACTGTACAAGAATATTTGACAGGTAGGAAGTCGGTCATTATAATAACTCCAGGATTCAGAGACAACCTCCAGGATTCAGTTAAGATAGAGCTACCAGTTGGTAGTGATTGAGAGGAAAAGGTATACTTTCTGAGTTGCTTTGGTTCATTTTTCTAAAAGGCTTTATTGATATTAGCATTACTCCTTGAAATAACCTTGGAACACAAACAGATATTAGTATTTCCATTTTACAGCTGGGACATTTTGTGTTCAATGTTCCTACTAGCATGCTATTTGAGGAATAGATTTGGCAGTAAACTAGGGGCTAGTACTTGCTGCTACTTTATACTATTATCATTTGGGGATTTGTTCTCGAGTTATGGATTTTCTGGGTCTTGTTTTCTTTCTTTCCTCCTTTTGGCTGCTGGCTTTGCTCACCTGCCACCTGCCACTGCCTCACCCCTCCTCCAAGTTACTATCTTGGCATAGCAGGCACCGTGGCCATAATGTTTCTAAACTAAATTTTGAAACCTGTTTTTTGAAAAATACAAGTGTACCTAGCTGGAAAAAAGGATCAAATTTTGAGACCATGATTTTCTAGAAGAATCTGAGATATATGATCCCTCCAATAGTGTGGTCCTACCTTATCCCCAAATGGCTAACAAAGGAAGGTATGGGAAGGGAATCACCTACCACTTACTGACACAGTTAATAGAAACGTAGCTAACACAATATAAGATCTTGGCTTACGGTCTCACCTTGAATGTGAGGGGGGAGGAAGGAGACTTTACACCTGTGAGGTTGGCTTTCTCCCTCCTCCACCCCCCCCCGCCCCCAGTTTCATTGAGATATAGTTGACACACACATTGTATTAGTTTAATATGTAAAAAGTAATAATTTTATGTATGTGTAGATTGTTAAATGTTTGTCACAATAAGTTTAGTTAACATCCATCCTTCACATAGTGATAATATTTTTCCTTCTGATGAGAACTTTGAAGATCTACTCTCTTCCCAAAACTTTCAAGGACACAGTACAGCATTGTTAACTAGAGTCGCCACACACTACATTATATCCGCAGCACTTATTTATCTCATAACTGGGAATTTGTACCTTTTGACCCCTTCATCCATTCCCCACTCTACTCCTGCCTCCGGTAACCACTAATCTGTTCTGTTTCTATTCAAGTTTTTTTTAGATTCCACATATAAGTGAGATCGTACAGCACTAGTCTTTTTTCTGACATATTTCACTAGTATAATGCCCTCCAGATCCACCTGGCTTATTTATTTATTTATTAGTTCGTTTATTCTCAAGGGACCAAAGAGCCGCATGTGGCTCACGAGCCGCAGTTTGCCGACCACTGGTATATGGGACAATGCTCCAACTGAGATACCCAGCCAGAACTGTTTGGAGGGTTTTCAAAAGCTGGGAGTTTAGGGGGGGGGGTCTTAGAAAAAGATATCAATAAAATATTCATCAGCTTTATACTGATGCACCAAAATGAGTTATTCCTTTAACTTCATCTGTCCTAGGGTGTGGTTGTCAAATGGCACTAATTGGATTTCTGCTATCTATCCTTTGGTTGTAGAGAAGTGTAAACCATTTACTCCTAAGTGTCCTTGGTTAGGGAAGATAGGATTTTGCGGTTTACCAGGTGTCCGTAAACTGTTGGCCATTTAACTATCTGTTTGTTTTCCTACTCCACTTGTCCTGGCGCACTAGCCTGTCTCACTCTGAGATACTATAAGGAACCCAAGGGCTGACTACACCATCAATGTTCAAGCTTCCTGATCTCAGCTGGGTGTGAGGCTTGAAACTCACCTCTCTCCCCCCTGAGGTGAAGATTATGAAAATAAGACCCATGCTGATTTTTCTGATTTTCTAGTCCAATCATGAAGGTGGCAGGCGTGAGGTGCTAATAACATTTTTTTCCTTCCTCATTGCTGAAGCAATAGATAAAACAATTTTATAGTTCGTTCCCCTATCCCTAAGCAGGCAGTATTAATTAGAAAATAAAGCAGTGACAGGGTGCGCGTTAATGAGCTATTAATGCCTGCAGTGGGTGCCCAGCACGGCCTGGAGCCAAAGGCCAAGAGATTTCCGCTGCCCGGTAAGCGCACTAATAGCCAATTAAAGTCCACCCTGAATGGCTCCTTTCTCCTCCTCGGGAGTTCTTTCCATTTAAAAAGTTATATAAAAGGGCTTCTGTCGTGAGTGGCACACGTAGGACAGCTTGATTGCTCTGTGTGCGGAATCGACATCAAGAGATTTCCAAAGCATGATTTTTTGTGTCTGAGCAGCTGGTGATCATTGGCCCTGATGCTCACTAAAGAATAAAAAATTGTGAAGTTTCCAAGTAAGCAGAGGTTTGTTTTAGTGTGTGTTCCATCTCTCTTCTTCCAATAAAAGGTGAATCCGCCCACAGAGAAAGGGGGGAGATCAAAGGGAAGGGCTGGCATGACGGGTGACAGGATGGACACACCTTCGGTGCAGTCCTTTGACCCTGTTTGCTGGAGGCAAGAGGCCCCTAGCGGGGAGTTATTTACACATTTCTTCCCTGTGCGTCTCAGCTGCAAGAGGGAAGGAAGCTGACATTTTTGTTGGTGCTTTTGTTTTAGAAACCGATACTTGTCTTCTAACTATACCTGTCTCCTATTGAAAATAAGAGCTAAGCTCCAGTGCTGCTGTGGGCATGCACCTATGACCTCGTGCAATGGGAGGTACCCTGCTTATTCCCACGCTGCTGATGGAGAAACAGTCACAGAGAGATTCAATAATTTTTCCGAGATCACACATCTGGAGGGTGGGAGAGTCAGTTTTTAAAAACAGATGTCTACCTCCAATTCCAGGAGCCTGGAACTGGACTCACAGCCTACAGGTCTCTTCTGCTCACCTTGACCTGGTGGGACAGGCCCCTTGCCCGAGAGGGACGTAGGTTAGAGTATTTACATTGCAGATGTTTTCTCCCCACCGGGGCAGATGTCTTGCTTTTCCAGGAGGCCGGGAGAAAGGCAGAAAGAAGGTGGAGCCTTGCTATTCCAAGTGTGGCCCACAACCCAGCAGCACTGTGCTATCATCTGAGGGCTTATTCAAAATACGGAATCCAGGCCCCACCCCAGAACTATGAATCAGAACCTGCATTGTAACAAGGTCTGCAGGAGAGGCGCAGGCACATTAACATTTGAGAAACCCCACGCTGGAGTGCCGGTGTCCCATCCTTCGGGTCATGCTGTTCTCTGTAACTAGTTGAAAGGAAGCGGAGACTCAGTCTATACCTGCTCGGCCTCAGGCACCTGGATAGCACACGGGCTCATTTAATCCTCCCCAGAACCTGCTGAGGAGACGGAGGGTCAGTGTGGTCAAGCACCCAAGCTTCTGTAGAAGAACAGGATCAAGGCGCATTTGAGTCCAGAGCCCCCTCGAGAAGGCCCCTGGACACAGGACAGACCACAGCAACTCAAACCGTGGCTCAGGAGGGTGGGCCAGGGTCTGCTCTACAGACACCCACAGCAGAGCCCAAGGCAAAGGTGAGACGTGAATTCTGATGGTGGAGTCTCTCCATTTTGAGATTTAAAGAAAAAAAAAACCTGGTTAAAACAGTCCTCCCAGGGAGTAAAGAGAGGGCTTCTCCAGGCCCCTTCTGGACTTAGAATTTGCTGCCTGTTCATTGAGAACCTCTTGGCACATTTGCTCGGTGCTGCATCAAGATGGGGTTGTTCTCTGAGCCCTAAAAGCTTATGATCTAAAAAGGCCCCAGAAATGGGTGAGAGGTAAAAGAAAAAAAGAAAAAGAAAAAAAACCCGGCAGAACGATGCAGCAGCCTTAATCAGACCGTCTTTGCTTTTCTTTGCCTATAAGACACTGGCTTTAAATTTAATATAGTGTCGTGTCTTTATTTTTCTTGAGGTTTTCTTAAAAGATCATATCAAGATTTTCTTCCATGGTAAGACTTTTATATTGTATTTTTCTTAAAATGGAGTATGGCACATTTACCCTCCATCAGATGATCCCTTACAACTCGTCTTGCTTTATTAAGAAGACTGCTAGAGGCTTCTATGCCCCTAGTAATAAAAAATGTATGTTCGGGCCCATTCAAACCAATGAAAATCTGAGTTTTCAAAGCACAAGATAATGAAAATTCTCTAGATCGGTGTCTTTTACTACTTTTAATCTGTTAACCGAGCCCGAGTGTCTGAGATGAAAGGTACTCTAGCGTGAATTGCTATCGTTAATAGCATTCCATACAGGTAACTCTTGATTATTCCAATTTCTCACAAATTTGGACACTTTTACTGCCTCTATAACCTCTCTAGGGAGTGTGAAAGAAAAGAGACCTGTACGATTTATTTCTCAAAATGTACACAGAAACATAATTGCACATACATACAGGGAAACCTTATAAATAATGTATGAGGGGCAGTGTGATGTCAGTAATAAAACCACCCATTTAGAGATAGCACTTGTCACAACTTGTCCCTTCACCAAAATCGATTGGGGATTTTGGGGACCACCAGACCAGACATGGAGATTTATAGGCTACCTGGGATGTTTGAGAAATGGTTTGTAAGCACCTCCTTGAAGAAGGCAGCAGTCGTCTTCCCAAAGTATCACAAACGTGGCTCCAGATAGTCACCTTGTAGCCTCACTCACCTCTTCAGTGTGACTTTGTAGCTTCTCCTACCAGGAGGTAGAGTCCGTTTCTCCAGCCTTGAAACTGGGTTCACGTTGGGACTTGCCTTGGCCAATAGAACGCAGCAGAAATGGTGTGTCAGTTTGGAGCTGTGCCTCGAGGCCCCCTGCACTGAATGTCTGTTCTTATTACCCTTGGGGGACCCTTTGAAGCCCCCAAGGTGCATTGCCTCATCCTAGCTCCTGATGTCTCATATACCTCAGCCCCTCTCTATCTCTGAGGGTCTCCTGCATGTGGGGTCTCTGACTCTCTCTTATATGCAGGGTCCCCACATATAAGTGTGTATTAAATTTGGTTGTTTTACCGGCCAAGGCCGGAAATGATTATTTAATGCTTTCAGCCTGCACAAAGGTAACAGACTAACATCAACTGGTCTGGGGGCTGCTCTGGCTCGGTTGTCAGAGTCCTTCCCACAGCTGTGAAGTTGGCGCTCCTGCTCCAGGAGTTAAGACAGTGGAAAAGGCCAGAGGGCGGTGCCAGGGATGACCAAATGTCTTATTCTCTTTACCTTAAATTTTGCTATTTGCAGACCCATTACCCAAGGGCCAGGTAGGTAACAAATACCAAAGATGCGGGCAAGGTGGAAGAACGGCAAATCAGAGCATGCCATCCAAAGAGGCAGCCTCGACTGCTTCCAGACCATTGTTGCCACGCTGGGATGCCAGCCCAAATGTTCTACCCCTTCAAAAAAAGATGTTAATACTTAATCTCATGATTGTTAATATGTCCATAAGTATTGGATGGTTCAAACAAAACACAACTCTGGGCTATGTATTTATGCATTCATCGGTTGCTTTTTGTGCCCTGACCGGGGATCAAACCAGGAACCTTGGCATATCGGGACAGCACTCTAACCAACTGAGCTACCCAGCCAGAGACATAGTCACCTATGTGTTTATCGAATATCACATAAGGAAGGCTTGATGGTTGGCATACAGTGAGAAGCGGCCCACAATGAGGAACTCAGGGCTGAAATCCAGCAGGAACACACTCCTGCAGCCACACCAGTTACTTCCATGTTTCTCTATTTCCATACTGGCTGGGTAATAGTCACTGTCCAAGACCCACCCCTGTAGGCCTCAGACTCCAGCAAGAGGGTGCCCCAGGCACTAGTGAGCCAGTGCAGGTGCTCATCTGATCCCGAGGTGGTGGCCACCTTTAGCCAGCTGGTGCTTTCCTACAGTCACTCTTAGGACTGCGGCCTCTACAGGGTACCACGTGGGTGCTCACTAGAGTATTACACACCAACTCTCCAAAGAGGGAATAAATTAAATGTCCCCCCCCCCCCAAATGCACAAATTACTCACCTCTCTCTAATCTCTTTTCTTGATTAACTCCTGCTCTACCATTCGGATCTCAACTCAAATGTCATTTCCCACTTCCTGGTCTGGACTGCATCCCCCTGCATAGTCTCACAGCTCCGTTCCTCTACTTCGCATCTTCTATCAGTTTGTTTATTGTCTGCCTCTCCACTTGGGCTGTGAGTTCCATTGAAGGCAACAGAAAGCAGAATGAATTTGGCAAACTGAACAGGCTTCCATATGGTTTAGGTGGAGGTGGCTGCCAATTTGGCTCCATGGATGGGCCCTGATGTATCCCAGCCACCTGGAAGAAGTACATCTGGAGGAAGTCCATGCCTCCTCCATGCCCTAGTAATTGGTTCAGGAATGAGAGCCTGACCTAGGGCCACTCAGGCAAATCAGACCCGGGCACTGTGGCTGAGAAGTAAGAGACACAGACATAGACCATGTCACCACGGTGGTTATCACATAGCATGACATGAAGGAGACCCAAAGGTGAGATAGCATGGGCCTCCGCAGCAAACCAGACCTGGGCTGGCCCTGCCTTCAGACTTTTCCGTTATATCATCCAATAAATTCCTTTTATTTTCCTTTAGCCAGTTTGGATCAAGTTTTCTACTGTAACCAACAAAATCCTAATCGATATAATACCTTGATTATTTTTGCTTGCCCCTACATCCACAAGAACCTTGCTCATGGAAAATACTGAATAGATAGCCTTGAACAATGTGCTGCTGGAAGAATTGGGCACTGCTTATTGGGGGAAGGGCCTGGGAGACAGTCAGCTAGAGCCTTAATTTGAACATATTCCTTTAGCCCAGCCAGTGTGAGCATCAACCAGGTCACGGTTTGATTCTTAGTCAGGGCACATGCTCGGGTTGTGGGCTTGATCCCCAGAGTGGGGCATGCAGGAGGTAGCCTATCAATGAATCTCTCTCATCATTGATGTTTCTCTCTCCCCCTCTCCCTTCCTCTCTGAAATCAATAAAAAAACAAAAACCCAACACATTTCTTTAGAAAATGCGTAAGACTACCCTAGCTTTAAATGCATCAGAAATTTGAAAGTATTTTCCCTAATGTATTTTATAATAGAATGGTTGCTATCTGAGGTTACTAACCTGCTCAGCTGTCATTTCCCAAGAACTAAAGATTCTGCCTTCAACCTAAAGAAACTATGGTTTTAAAGTGGGGGCAGGAGCAGGAAGGAATGATTTAGACTCTAGGTACCTTTCACTTTGCTGGATAACTATTCCCCTTCCCCCACCCCTCATACCCCCGTCCCAACCCCAAGAATGACCTGTAACTTCTTATATTTCTCATATTTCAAACTCAAGTTTCATTTCTCAGGCATTTAAGATGCCTTTGGCTTTTTTACCTGGCTTGATGGAAGCCAAGATGTTCTGTTTCTCTTGGAGGCTATTTTGCTAGGCTAGAATCATCAGAAACAACTTTAACTTTAGGTTGTTATATGACATCTTTCAAAGCATAATCAGGCTGTGTGGTTCATGATCTAGCCATTAGGAGTCTGCATTGCCAAAGGGTTGTGCTTCTAAAAATATTGAGAGAAAAAACAGACAACACATTTGACTTAAGGAAAATTCTACAAGTCGGTCCCTAAATCCTGACCAGGAGATGCTTTCCCCTCTTTCACCAAAAGCACACTGGCCCACACTATTCACATTCTCAAAACATGCTTGTTACTCTCAGGGCTCCTGGACTATATATCCTCCAGCTTTTGACTTCCCAATATACTTTTTTGGATACTTTTGCATATATTTTAAGGTTGTTATTTATTTTATTTTTTGCATTGCTAGAAAATAAGCAAATCACTTCACCTTCTACATCACATAAATCTAACTGTTTTATCCTTTTTAGGGAAAAGTTTGATGAAGAACAGGATCGAGTCTCAAAATAGCTCCATAATTTTTTTTTATTAATGACAAAGCGACAAATAACAACTTGACAATGGAGAAACCTCAGAGGCACCACCTTAGTCAAGACACCAATGACACACCTGTTGGGATGCACTGAGGACACAATGGCACCCTTGCAAAAAACGCATGACCTGAAACAATCATGCGTAAAACAGGACAAACCCAGATTGGGGATCATTCTATACACCAGCCAGTCCATAGTCTTCACAAACTGCCAATAACCTGAAGAACAAAGAACTTGAAGAACTGTTTCAGATTTAGACTAAAGAGACATGAGAACTAAATGCAATGCATGTATGTGGGCTGGTTCCCGGGCTAAAAAAAAAAAGAAAAGAAAAAAAAAGCTATAAAGGCTGTTACTGGAACAGTGGCAAAATTTTGAATATGGACTGTAGATGAGTTTAAAGCATTGATGTTAAAGTTCTGACTTAGATCACTAGACTGTGGTTATGTCAGGGAATGCCATTGCTCCTAGGAAACCATCACTGTTTAGAAGGGGCACAATGTCTCCAACTTATCCTTAAGTGATTCAGGGGGGAAAGAAGTTTTAATTGAGAGTGAATACCAAAGAAAATGAAGCTAAATGTTAATAATTGATGAATCTAGATTAAACATATGTGAGTTCTTTATACTAATCCTGCAACTTTTCTGTTTGAAATTGTATCTAGCTATACCTATATCTATACCTATACAGATATAGAAAATAAACACACACAATTCAAAATAAGTTTATAACCGAGTGTGTCAACCTAAAATCCAGCCTGTTCCTCAGGTTTTCCTAGGCAAACTAAAGAAACAAAGGCTAAAACACCAGCAATGACCTTCAGGCTTTCTTAAACTTAGTGCCTATCACTTATATGTTTAACACTCAAAGTACAAAATCCATACTTGCCCCCAAGGGAGGCCCAACGTTGTCAATGTAAGGCTAACTTCTATAACCTAACTATGGAACTTTTGTGTACGGAAACTTTTTCTTATATGCCAAGTTCCCTATTTTCTTAGAAAATCCAATTTACATCTTTGGGACTTCAGATACCACAAGCTCTTGATTTTGTCACAGCAAATGAGCTATTTTACTTAAAAAGAAATTCAATAACTCTACGCTCACTACTAGCTTCTCTCTCAATATCTCTCTGATTAAGCTTTGCCATCCATTCTGGAATTATCCAGAGGTAATTAAAACTTCTTACCTTTTCTAGCCCAAAAGGAGCCAATTTGTCACAAATTGTCATGGATTCTGATTTTAAATTACCAAGGGCCCAATTACTGATAGAGGCAAGGAATCTTCTTTCCAATTAAAGTGACTGATTTCTTTGCAGACCCAGTTGCATTTCATCTTTAATTATGTTCATTCGGATCAAATGTGAGAAAATTTTTTGTTTATTTTCCTTCCAAAGAACATGATACAACCAACATTAATCATGGAGTGATACAAGGCCAGACCTGCTAATGCCCTGGGCAGAACTGGACATCTAGCAATGGGTCTTGTCCATTTTATGGGTCTTAGTGTCTCCTTCAGCTCTAAGGAAGGAAATAATTATTTGTTACAGCACATAGTTCACCTAAGGGCTTGGCAAACCTTCCATCTTCAGCTAAGTGGTGATGAGAGGGCATTAGATATTGAGATAGACTAGTGGGGAAATGAAGACTAAGGCACATAACACAACTTTGTTTCTTGTGCAAAGAACAGAACCTCCGTGTTACTGACGAAGGAGTACCTGGAAATAAACACAAGGAACATGGGCACAATTATTTTCCTCACTTGGATGACATTAGTATGATTATGAGTTGTCAAGAACTTTGAGAGGAAAATCACACTTCAAATCCAGTTGAGGGGAAGAAGTACAAATTGGAGGACCTGAAAGGAACACAAGGCCACTACCCTTACACAAGTTCCCCAAGGCACAAGTTTATCTACCATTTGTAATCTTAATGGAAGACTCGCTGGTTCTGGCTCCCATCGCAGCCTGCTGACCCAGGAGCCCTCTTATCTCCCCTTCTACTCTCTCCACGTGTCAGCAGACTGGCTGGCATCAGTTCATTCACTTGAGACATACAAAGGTCACGGTTTTCAATCAATGAGTACCTTCCAGCAATCTGTATCCAAACAGGGACTACCATTTGTGTTTGGATGAATGCGGTTGCTGACCATTTTCCAAAGGCTTTCACAAATTTATGAGTCTAGAAGCCCTCCAAGATTTGAAATTTACCCATTTAACCAATCATATCTAATCATTTTAGTGGAAAATTAAATTACAAAGGTCACGGTTTTCAATCAATGAGTACCTTCCAGCAATCTGTATCCAAACAGGGACTACCATTTGTGTTTGGATGGATGCGGTTGCTGACCATTTTCCAAAGGCTTTCACAGATTTATGAGTCTAGAAGCCCTCCAAGATTTGAAATTTACTCATTTAACCAATCATATCTAATCACTTTAGTGGAAAATTAAATTTTATATTTAAGCTTTTGAACATTAAAAAATCCCCACACGAGATTTAGAACTCTGCCTCTTACTCCAGGCTGTTTGCAAAACGCAGGAAGACCAACAGGACCGGGATAAGACTTTTCATTCACTAAACAGTGTTGAGCACCTCCTCAGGGCAAAGCAGGATGCCAGAGATGGCAAACGAGAAACACGGCTCCCTCTTTGCTGCTCTGTTGGAGAAGGCAGATAAGCACCCAGTCCAGAGAAGAACAGAATGAAGGTGCTGCAATGGATTAAATGGGGAAAGAGCATTGTTCTGAGGGAGGAGAGACACAGTCAGGAGGTTGACAGGTGTCTTGAAGATCGATCCGGATGAGTCTGGGCAGGACCTCCCAGCTAATGTGTCACTTGGGCAAATTCATGCCACATTCTAAGAACCATAAACAAAAGAAGCTGCGATTGCTGGGCTAAGAAGCCTGGAATTGATATCAAGGAGGAGCACAAGGGAAATTAATTGTCCAACTGGCTGGTGAAACATTCTGCTGAGAACCAACAGCAGAGCTGGCCATGGCAATGGGAATGGACACAAGTGGAGTTTTAGGGAACTCAGGGCTGGTACAAACCACAGGGCTTGCAACCATCAAATGGAAGGTTGAGGACGAGGTTGACTCTATTCTATGGGAACACTTAGTTGGATCCCATGGACCGGCTGGCTTTGGCTAAACCTTTATTGTGGTTATTATTCACATCCTGCATTGAGCCCTTGTAAATTTTTAAACATTCCTGAGATAAGTGGGGGGAATCATTTCAATCCTCCTTTTATAGATGAGAAAACCAAGACTGGGAGTTTTAGCCCTGACTAGACAGATGGGAGACCAGTCCAGTCCTCATTACACAGTACAACGAAGCACACAGACAGCTCAACACCATCCTACTAGCATGTTTCTGGCCTGAGTTCATGGGACTTTACACCATGAGTTATGAGTATGTTGGAAGGTGGTTTTGCTGATAATGTCCATTCCAAAAGCCAATGGAAAGCTAACGCAGTGCGCTGAGTCCTTTTGCTGAATTCAAAGAGAGACTTAATAGCTCACCAGCTTTTGAGATCAAGGAATGCTTGCCCTGGTCAGTGTGGCTCTATTGGTTGAATGTCGTCCCATGCACCAAAAGGTCACAGGCTGCAAGCTCAATCCCCAGTAGGGGGTGTGCAGGAGGCAGCCAATTGATGTTTCTCTCTCCTCTCCCTCCCTCTCTAAAATCAATTTTTAAAATAGATTATTTTTTTTAAATGGACACACTGAACTCAAGTTTTATACCTTTGGTTGAACTAAATTAAATACCCTATCGGATGTTATTTTTAAACTCAAGTTTTCCCATCATAAAGTTTTGAAAAAGAACAATCTTAAAAGCAGGTAAAGAAATTCACTGACGAAGGTTTAGGTGTTTTAGGACTTTAATATCTGTCACGTACTCAACATCAAATACTGACAATGGATAAACAACAGGGGCAAGACTCTCCAGCAAGGATCTTCCAGAACTCACGGCATCACTCTGGTCAAACACAATTAACGAGAATAGTCAAGTGAACAAACGCTAAGGGAGTTTAAGATTTTTTTTAGTTTCACGGCATAACTGAAAAAAATAACCAACCAACCTTCTCTTCCACCTAAATACAAGTGAATCGGGGAGCTTCTAAATCTTGTGAAGCAGCTTCCAAAGGTAGGAGGGAGGGGAGAAGAAACAACTGTTGAAAAAACAATGCAGAATGTCAAGGACTCTTAACAAATTCCCAAAGACTCTACATAGATCACTAAGAACCACATTATTAGAAATATAAATGCATAGAGATATAAACTATTTGGTATTAAAAACAGACTTTGCTATATAAACGTATTGGTATGTCACTTTTATCTCTTTACGAGAGTAACAGTATTAAGATCTCCAATTGGCCCTTTAGCCTAGAACTCCTGAACACTCACCCATGGTCAAGGTTGACCCGATTTAATCCCTGTGGAACCCAGGAGCCCCTACAGCTGCCATTTTGGGAAGGATCAGAATTCAGCACCTAGCAGACCCCACCCGCCCTCAATGCTACGTGTTCGTGTGTCTCCAGGAACATTAACTGCACTTTGTGTAAGTAAGTCCACAGGCAAGTCTGAATACTAAGATCTAGCTAGAAAACGTAGCAGCAAGGACAACATAAAAGTGGGATTGTTAGAAAAGCTAAAGAAAGATTTTTTAAATGCTTTCATTTCAAGTCAAAATTAAGGTGTCTGTTATGTCCCACCAGCTTTGAAGAACTGTGCATTTTGCGCTGTTTTGTGGGGGGTTTTTTGGCGGAGGGGTAGGGAGGGAAGAATCTATAATAAGCATGTTCCTTTGAGAAAACTACCATGGTAAAATCTTTGAAGCCATTAAGTTACTTTAAACGTGGGACATTGTTCAAGGGTAGAATATAGATTGGTTAGGATGTGTTCACAGCTGATGCATCTCCAAAAACTTCTTCATGAAGGCTGCCAGCTCCTGAGCATCTTCGATCGTGACGGCATTGTACAGAGAGGCCCGGATGCCTCCCACAGACCTAGAAGGACCAAAGGTACCCCCATTAACAAGAGCATCTAATTTAGCATCGAGACAAACCCTCTTTCCAGTCACCCCCACAGGTGGCTGGGAGCTTCAGACATCTAGTCATTAGAAAATTCTCCCTGATGCAGCGAAGGTCTATCGACTCACACATAACCTAGCTCAACGGAAACAGGGAGCCGGGACCACTGCAGGGTACGCGTCCTGCCTCCCATGTGGTGAGGACGTGTATTTTTCATAGAGCCTGCAAGACTGACTGCTCCACCTGACACTCAGCTGGAGCACCAGTGATCTGCCTACACCGAACGGGGCTGTAACCCCTCATCAGACATGGGACGGCAACCCCTGTGCTATAAGATCTCATCACAGCATTTTCAAGGGGAATTTTAACAAAAGTCCTTGGAATATGTGGCTCCTCCATGCTCTCACCAAGGGAATCGTGCTAAGAGCTCTGGAAGTAACAGGAAAAAGAGTTATCCCTGTGACAACTGGTTTTCCCAAGTTATAATAACTGCTACTCAGAGATGGGCAGGCATTTTACTCTGCATTTGAAAAGCTAAACCCATTCTCTGCCGGGCTTCTGTACTGGATGCAGGCTTCTGGACTGGATGCGTACTCACCTGTGCCCTTTCAAGGAGATCATATTGAGCTCAAGGGATTTATCGAGAAATCTTTTTTCTAAAGCATCATCTCCTTTGGCGTTGCCAATGCGGAATGGAATATTCATCTTGCTTCTATTCTGGGGCTCCACTGGACACCTGAGAAACATGTTTATTAGTCCAGTGACTTTTCTAAAAAGTGCAACTGCCATTAACAAATGAACAGAGAAAAAATGTTTAAACATTTTCTAGATGCAAATGGGATTTAAGGAAAAAGCTGTGCCCCAGGACATTTATAATTTACTTAGGGAGACGCCTCTAGCATAAGGAACAGTGACTGAGCATTCTCTTGTATGACTTGTACCTAATTTTCATGAGCACCCATTGCCTCATCTGAATATTGGAAATAATAACACCTCCATCTCAGGCTAGTTGTGACAGTTGAGTGTTACAACATGTATGAAGCTTCCAACACATGGCAGCCACACAGCAATGTGTGGCTTTCTCTAGAAGGCTGCAGAGAAAAAAAATTTGACCCTCATAATGTTTGGAAGACTTCAAAATATATAATCAGCAGTGGTTTTCTCAAAGCACTTGTCACACTGCATTGTTGTGTGGCTTTCTCTAGAAGGCTGCAGAGAAAAACAATTGGCCCTCATAGTGTTTGGAAGACTTCAAAATATATAATGAGCAGCGGTTTTCTCAAAGCACTTGTCACACTGCATTGCCTCAAGCTGTGTGACCTTGAGCAAGTTACTAACCTCTCTGTTGTACCTCACTTTCCTCACTGAACAATAGGAAGAGTAATGGAACCTCACATAAGGATGATGTGAGGATTAAGTATATTTGCAGAAAATGTTTGTGGTATATTTTTAAACAGCCACAGATTCTCCGCAGCCCTCCGAGCAAAGGTGGGGTCTAGTTCTTCATACCTTTTAAATCTGGGCTGGCCTGTGACTTGCTTTGACCAAGAGACTGCAACAGAAGCAATGCTGCACAACTTCCAGGCCTCACGGGGCATATGCAGCTTCTACACCTGCCCTGCCCTCTTAAAACACTGCTTCCATTAAGTAAGCAGAGCTAGCCTGCTGGAGATAAGAGGCCCAGTCAACAGCCTGCACCAACTCCTACACATGTGACTGAGGCCAGTTTGGACCCCTGGCTCTAGGTGAGTCACCAGATGATTTCGGTTGAATAAGCGATCCCACGTGGGGGCAGCAGAATAACTCCCCCAGCTGAGCCCGGCCCCACCTGCTGACCCAAGAAGTCACAAGCAAAGAAAATGGTTGTCATTTTAAGCCACTATCTTGGGGTGTTTTGTGATGCAAAAATAGGAAACAGAAACAATTTAGAACAGTTAAATTCAATCAACTCATCTTTTTATTCCCAGCACCTTACACAGAGAGACAGGGCTTGTACAGACTCTCAAAACTAGTGAGTGAATTTTTTATCTAGGACTTCAGTTTCTGATTTGGAAAATAAGCAGCCAAAATTATTTTCCATTGACAACCCAAAGTGGCAAATGTCAGAGGAACCGACATACTCCTCTGGAATAAAAGAGAAGTTAAATATGTAATAACCCTCTTTCTCCACTTTCCAATACTTCCTGTCTTAGTCTTTCACTTCTCAGAGTGGGATTCATGAAAATTAGCAAATAAAAGTAGTGTGAGGAAGCCCCCATTAAAGTCACACTCTCCCCTGAGGGTACATCCACAATTCCTGTTAGTTAATAGGCGTCACATGCACACCTAAATGCAGAAGAGACTCAAGGAGGGAAACCAGGTATCTGGTAACAGGCTTTGAACCTTCAATTTACCCGCCCACCCCTTCTCACAAAATGGTAGGTGTCACAGTTGACATTTAAATGAAAAACTCAGTGGATACCCTCTTTTGACATTCTGCTGCCTCAGGCTCCCACCATGAGGGACCAATTATAAAAAGCATAGCTAATTTAAGAGGAGTGGGGGAGACCTAAAAGATGGAGGAATGAAGGCTCTGTATTTAGAGTTCCCCCACCCAGTTCACCAGCACCTCAATGTCCCAGAGAAAGATGAATGCACCCATTTGCCAAAACTCCTTGGGATATACACATTTCTAAATTCACAAAGAGACAAAATGTGAGAGAAAAATCCATCGACTTACACATAAAATCCTTCAGAATTATCAATGATATCATAAATCATCCGCGATTTGATGGAGCTGAGCTTCTCCATGGCTGCTGCACCACCGTTGTTCTTAATCCACTCCAGGACCAAGCCCATGACATAGATGCTAAAATAAAGATTAAAACAAAAAAAAAACACATGCATTTAGTTCCGGTCTGCAAAAGTGGAAAGACACTCAAGCAAACTGTGAAGTTATACCAAAACAGTCTGTAAGATGTCCTGGTCACTTGGTTCAGAAAGGGATGGCTCCACGCCCCATGAAGGATGGAGGTTCCTTGGAACCAGAGACACAAATCCCACCCCATCTGCTATTTCTGACCCTTGCTTCTCTCTGCTGGAGTGGTGGCTTCCCATTTTCAGATGAGCATCCTTCTAATGTTCCCTGGGCTCTTGACCTCATATCTCAGTTTCACCAACACATGCCTGCCTCTTTCTCCTCACTCCCAATTCAGAGGATCCCAGGGAAGGCTGGGATTGGTCCGTTAGGTCACCTGCCCAACTATGAGACCAGGGAAGCAAGGACCCTGCTGGATCTGCCTGTTGGCTGGGAAGGTGGAGTTGGGAAGAGCAGGGCAGTTAAAATGTCGCACGTGTCCACCAGAAGTTGGTTGGTCTCCCTGGTCCCCAGGTGACTAATCCTGGGGAATCTGTTAGAAAGTGGCAGCACTGGGCCTGGAGTCAGGACTGTGACTCAGAGCCCATGCTCTCAGCACTTAGCCACACTGCCTCCTGCCTGGTGGAGGGCCTTGGGTGGGCTCTGGGGTGGAAAAGCTGAGCACCTTTTCCACAAAGAAATATAAAATAAAAGAGCAAAGGGTAAAAGCTGTACGGGGAAGTATGTGCAGAGGACTCTGGTAGTTCAGGAAGTGAAGGGTTAACTGGGTGGGCTGGGGCCAGGGGGTCTGAGGGTGCTTGAGGTGGGAACTGAATGTCAGCAAGTGGAGGTCCAGAAATGTGTCCCCTACTAAGGCTGCCTGTCTGCCACTCCCCTACCTCCACCTGCTGACATTCAGTGTTATAAGGTTTGCATGAGGACTTGGGCTGGACAGGTAGGGGCTGATGTGACATCTGGTGAGGAGCCTAATGCAACCTCTTTCTGAATGGCTTTCTGGGGCCTAGAACTGGGGTGATCTTGCCCTTTATCTTGTCTGTGTCCCAAGTGTTGTGAAGTGCATTAGGGCTTGGGCTGGACAGGTAGGGACTGATGTGACATCCCCCAAAACAGCTCTCTCCACCAAGCACAAAAACACACCCGCCACAAAGCCATCCTCAAGCCCGTTCACCAACAGTGCTTTTCGGAGGCCACAGTTCACTTTCACCTGCAGCACTGTTCTCCCAGGGTCCCCACGCTGCTGTTTTGATCATCACATCCAACACTGCATAAAAGCCCAGCACTGACACACTACCTTCCCGGCGGCTGACCTGCTCAGACTCACTGCCCTCGCTCTCTGGCTAATCCTAATGCAGTCTGAGCAGACAGAGTGAGCAGAAAACCCACCCATTTTACGCACAGTCCGGAGACTTGGTGTCTGAAGCCTCACCAAGAGACAGAGGGCTGTCCTAGGGACCACATCCCTGCAGTGGAAGGATGTCTGGTCCCTGTGACTCTCCTGTGGCTTCTAGAAGCATTAACTTATGCTTCTACCCCCATGCAACCCAAACCTTCACAATACAGGGCCCTCAAATGCTTACACAGCTTTGCAACTTGGTCTCCATTCTCCCCACTCTCAGTGCAACACTTTCACCTGATTTATACTTACACATCTAAAATGCCACCTGCAAACACAGAGCCCAGGTCTACCACCTAAGACTGCCTGTTAAATGACTCAATAATACCACAGGACACCTGTTCTATGAAATACCACACAGCAATTCAAAGGAAAAAAAGGCAGGCAGGTGAGCGGGTATGGCAATGTTCATGGTATTTTGTTGGGTGGGGAAAAAAGGAATTCTCAGAACAGTGTGCATAGGAAAGTTCCATTCGGGTAATTATACATACAGCTCAGTATATGTGCATATATATACTGTTAAGGATCTGTTAGGATACACGGCAAGCAATTGCCAGTGGTTACCCCGGGAGGTTCTGATTACTTCAGAAACTTCTGCTAATAGCACGCGTTCCTCTTATAAAAATTTTTAAAGCAATACAAACTAATCTGTGCACCAGGGCTTAGAAAAGCACACCAGAAAAGTCCCCAGAAAACTCTCCCTAGCTCTTCTAAAGATTCGAACTCTGCAGATGAGCTTCTGGAGTTGATGGTGAACAAGGCTGGGCCCATTCTGAGAAGGTGGCCCGAATTAGTGGGGTTCAGTTTGTCTCTTATTAGCTATTCTACCTTCCAGTACAACTAAAACCAATTTGTACTTATGGGTTCAGTTAATCATAGGAAGTAAAAACTTTTACAGAGTTAGAAAAACAAAAAGTGTAGGCATCTTTTTGCTTATTCACTAACTGGGCTTCATGTATTCTCCTAAGGGTTGAAGAGAATGACCAAGTGTTCTTTATTCCAACCCAATTCATCACCCAGGGCTACTGGCAAGAATCTGAAGGCCAGTTACCCAGCACAGTTCAAACAAACTTCCCAGGGCCCGTGGTCATTTGGCTCTGATTTTCTAAGAAAAAAGAAGGCTTCTTTTCAAACTCGGACCTTTTCAAGGACTTTTATGTGACAGAAAGTTCTGAAGTGTTCTGAGTGTCGTATCACCTTACATTCAGAAATTGGGGAGGATGTTTTGTACAGATCTTCGTGTCTCTGTCTAAGGAGTTTGTTCTCACTGGGTGAGCGACGATTTTCTAACATTGGATGTTTAAGCACTGCAAATGAACTCTACATTTTTCAAGTTAGAGATTGAGGGTAACTGCTCAATTATACAGACTTTTACTTTGTTCCCTTCCTCTTCTTTGGGGGTAAAGAAAAGCAAAGCAACCTCCAAGAGCTGCTTCGGGCAGAATACATTTAAGCCAGTCTCTTTCATCTTCTACCTTTACATGACTCGAATCAAACATTAACTATCCTGCCCCGAGCTGCCCAATTATCACTGTTTTGATCTGTCTGGGGAAAAATGTAGCCCCTTCTCTGCCCTTGTCTCTGGCTTAGCAGCCTCCTCAGGTAGGAAAGTTCTGGGAGGTAGTTCCTGCGGCCACCTTTCTGTCCTCCCCACCCCATCTTCTGTCCTCCCCACACCATCCGAGGTCAAGGCCTGGGGCCACGGCTGGAGGGGACCCTATGACAAAGCTCCTGCTCTAGGACTTCCTCTGTATCTTCAGGTTTGATTCCAGACACTTTCACCTCCCATTAGACCAGTGGTTCTCAACCTGTGGGTCACGACCCCGTTGGGGGTCGAACAACCCTTTCACAGGAGTCGCCTAAGACCATCGGAAAACACATATATCATTACATATTGTTTTTGTGATTAATCACTATGCTTTAATTATGTTCAATTTGTAACAATGAAATTGGGGGT
>NW_006294654.1:1270928-1272251 GCF_000327345.1 Myotis davidii | reverse complement strand
ATAGTAACAAACAGCATATTAACGTATTCACCACATTTTAAAATTTTATTTCACAACATAACTCGTGGAGAAGAAGCCAGACGACAGCTCCCCTGCTCCTCCAGGCTGTGCTCTGATCAGAATTTGGCCGCCTTCAGGCCAATTTCAGGGTGGTGCTCTCCCCGTCTCCCTCCACCTCCCACAGCCAGTGGTGGCCCTGAAAGGCTCACCTGGCTGAGAGACAGGCCCTGGCCCCACCTTCTAACAGGTAGAACTACCTCCTGCCATTGTGGAACCGGGCACCTAAACCCCTTCTCTAGGAGTCCTGCCCTAGAGGGTCCCCAGTTGTGCCTCCCCCTACTCAGCACGCCCAGTTCTCACTTCCAGGTTGGCCAGAGAGCACTCTTTTTCCTCTGCCTAGAACCCCAGAGGTGAGCAATAGATTCAGCATCCCCCACCGAACACCACCCCATCCCTAATAGGTATTTTAGAAACACTTTCAACCAGGGGGGAAGCAGAGTGGGGTTTCCAGGCCACCAGGAGAGCTAGCACCAGAACACCCCCTTCCCTAGGACCACAGGGGACACAACCTGAGGAGCTGCTCTGGCCCACGTGAGCGGGTGGAAAACCAGCAGGGATTCCAACAGAACCCTGGCTTTGAAAACAATTCCTTTCTTTCCTAGGAAAGAAATTCATGTTGGGGAAATTGTCTACAGGCAGCACCTAGTGGGGAGACCTCTAAGGAAGTCCCCCTTTTATACACACTCTTTTAAGAAAACTTCCGCCCCTCATAGATGGTATCCTTCAAACGCACACAAATCCACCCTGATGATCCTGCTTGCGAAGAGCACACTGAGGCTCGGGCTCGGGAGCCAGGCTGCCTGGGCTCAATCCTAGAGGCACGGCCCCGGCTTCTTCACTTGCAAAATGAGAATAATAATAATGAGAGGATCTGCCCTGCCAGAGGGCACACAGATGGTTGGAAGGAAGATCTCTCAGGAAACTGCTAAATCCCAGGGGTCCCAAAGATTTTCCCCAACCACCTGAAGCTGGGAGTTAAAAGGCTGTGGGCAGGCCTGAGAGGCGTGCAAAGCAGCTAACAGGACCCCGGCAGGTTGGGTGAAAACCCAGGAAGGTGTTTGTCCCAAGCCAGTATGTTTGTTGCCAAGCTTCAAGCTTCCTTCGTGCAGGCCCAGCAGGGAAAGAAAAGCAAGCAGGGGAGGCCCCCCCGTTTAAAAGTCCCCCTCCCAATTTGCACTGGTTGTTTGAGATGCAGTCACAGCACTTCACCTGCACAGAGCTTTGGGGTTAATGGTGAACCACCAAGGCTAACAAAATCAAACA
>NW_006294654.1:1266924-1270683 GCF_000327345.1 Myotis davidii | reverse complement strand
GGGAAAGAGACCCCTCCATCGATCCACAAGTAGCACAGCAGGGTTACCTGAAGCAGGGAGGAGTGTTGTACAAGGAGTTGTTTCCGGCCTGCACTTTGTACTCCAGGACCGAGGGGCACTCCCTGAGGGCGAACCCCAGCAGGTCATCGCGGATGATCACCACCGTGACCCCCGCAGAGCCAACATTCTTCTGCGCACCAGCAAAAATCACCCCAAACTGAAAACGAGAAACACATTCCACTGTAGACGCACTTGGTCATTTTTCTGAAATGTATGGAAACTTCCCAACCTCTTTGGCAAAGCATGATTGCTATGAGGAGGTGACTGTTGTATTCCTATTCAGAGTGTATTCTCTTCTCTAAAGGCATCTCCATCTCAGACACTTTCGAGTTCTGAGGCCTACAGTATGTCCTGCCTGGTCCTTCCCCCGAGTCAGGGGCTAGCCCAAGGCCAGCACGATACAGACCTTAGACATATTCATCTTCACCCTGCATCCTTTCCATCTACACCCCCGCTAGTCTTTAAAATAGGGAAGCTAACTGTCCTTGGTAACCAAAAACACCAGAATTTTTACCCATTTATATTTGTATAAAGGGACAATCAGAAGGATGCTGATAAATGAGATAAGCTGCCTGAGAGAGAAGAAATTTTAAAAAACAGATCTTTAAGGTTCTTCAGGAAATGTTGTCATACTCGAGGCCCGATGCATGAAATTCAAGCAAGGGGCTCTGCCCTCGCAGCCTCGGCTTCGTCTGGACAGTTGTTCCGCTGTTCAGTCTAATTATCATATTAGCTCTTTATTATATAGGATAAGATACAGAACCCTGTCCCATGTCTCCCTGTGGTGGTGTCCCAGATGAGAAGAGGGAGCAGTCTGGCCCGGCAGGCGGAGTATTTTATACTTGATATTGTTTAGAATTGCACGGTGACTGGTAATACATACCAGGCTATAACCAAAATGTGGTATATCCATACTGGTACAATGGAATATTATGCAGCCTTAAAAAGGAATGAAGTTGACAAGTGCTACCACAAAGATGAACCTCAAGGGCATTCTGCTAAGTGAAATAAGCCAGATACAAAAGGCCAAATATTGCATAATTCCGCTTATGTGAGGCAACGAGAGTGGTCATATGCATGGAGACAGAAAGTACAAATGGTGGTTACCAGGGGTTAGAGGAGCAAGTACTGGGGAGTTAATGTTTCATGGGCACTGAGTTTCAGTACAGGAAGAGGACAAGTTCTGAAGATGGATGGTGGTGGTGATCACACAACAGTGTGAATATTCTTACAGCCACTGAACTGCACTTAAAATGGTTAAAAAGACCAATTTTATGTTAAGTATATTTTACCACAATTTTTTTTAAAAAGGCAGATTTTTTGTCAGTTAGTTTTCCATTCCTCACAGATGTTATGCCACCTTGTTGTAGGCACCTGGGTACACTACTCCCACTGCCCACCTTCGTGTGACACCCAAAGTCTACGTGTCCTGATGCTCTTGGAGTTGAGGTGGGTACAAGGCCAGGCGGGGCTCCTTCACAGGCACCCGGAGCTGGGACAATCTGCATCTTCCCTTGAGGACAGCAAGCCACTCGCAATGTGTTGACTGAAAAAGTCTCTAAGAGCCACCCTCAAAGGCAGATAAATTCCCCATGGGCTTGAGTGTGACCCTGTGAGGCCTTCATTCACACGGGGCTGGGAATGTCAGGACTTAAACATCCGACAGTCTATAATGAACAGGTGATACTGGCCTGCTCACTGAGCTACCCTGGCTCCAGGGTCTCTGCAGGCCACGGCTCCCCACCCTCTCTTCATTCTAGTATATATTAAAACGCCCTTAAAGAAACCAAGACGCTGGGGTCCCCTCTTTTACACCCTACCTTGGAAACGTCCACTGGCCTAGATAGGAAGTTTGAGGACATGTCGCAGACCAGCACAGCTCCCTTGACGTCGGGGACAAAGTCAAACTCCACGCCATGCACAGTCTCGTTGGCGCAGTAATACACGTAAGAGGCTTCCGGGTTGAGGGTCCAGGTGCTTGGGTCTACGATTTCTAACACAGAAGTCAAGTTGGAGACACTTGTACTGCCCTTTCCTTAGGTAGATGGAGCCCAACAGAAATAACAGCCCTCCCCTAGCAATGAGACTGATTCCCTAGCATTCCCGAGTGAAAGCACCCTCTCATCTCGCATTATTATAATCACCATCCCCATCCTAAAAGGATGATCAACCCTGCTGACTGTTAAATCTTCAGTTATGGCGGAGTGAGAATTTGGGTTTTTTGCTTGTTATCCTATTTGGTGGTCCAACAGTTGCCCTTTGGGGCTCCAGCCTCCCCATTCTCAGTCCGTATGATTCCAGTGGAACCAATGTATCAAAAACTTTGAGGAAATTCATATGCTTCTGACCAAGTAATGTGACTCCTAGAAAATAAACTCTAAGGCAGCGGTTCTCAACCTGTGGGTCGCGACCCCTTTGGCAGTCGAATGACCCTTTCACTCCCCATTCTCAGTCCGTATGATTCCAGTGGAACCAGTTCCACCTGCAGCCTCAAAAGTACCATGTGACTCAGGTGCTGTCACACGAATGATTTGGAACGGGACCCATGAGACACGAATGCGTGAGCACAGGCACTGAAACTGGGGAGAATGTAAGGTCTGCAGAGGCTGCAGCCATCTTCTGATCCCAAGGGGACAGCTTTCCTGACTGTGGGGCCACCACGGAGGAGACAGTGAGATACCAGGACCTGGACATAGTGTTGGGGCCCTTGATCAAACCATACCTAAGCCAAACCAGACCCTGGGCTTCTCAGCCAAATGAGCTTAGGGATGAGCTCTTTCTGCAGTAGCACTTAGTAGCCTTACCTAGTACAGCCACCCCACTATCTAAATGGTCTCAAACTAACTGCTGACAAGGAGGAACAACCAAAACACCCACACAATTGCAGTCTGTCCTAAGGAGGGACCACCCGCCAGTCAACATTACAGTCCACCTCAGCTCCCCGCACTTACTTGTGTAACTCCCAAGTTTAGGGTGGACGATGTTCACAGTCCCAAACTTTTTGGCTTCTTCTGCAGCTTTAGCTGACCAAGCTCCTGTCACCACGTAGTCGGCACACCTGCCTGCTTTCAGTCCAATTAGGTTTAAGGGGACAGCGCTGAACTGGCCAGACCCACCTCCTTGCACAAAAATCACCTTGTAGTTGTCTGGAACAGCTCTGGGCAAAAGCACAGGAGACAGTCAAAGGTGGAGCGTGAGTGATGCTCTATCAGCACTGTACCTTGGGTGGATATACCACAAGAAATACAGGAAAGCCTCACCACCACTCTGCCTTCCCCAATCCAGTCACTATCTGTTCACTCCTTCGACAACTATTTGTTGGCCCTGCGGGGCAGCCTATGGTCACTGTTCAGACAGAAGCTAGTAACACCCTGCTGCTCCTTTGGGGTATCATCCCACTGCCATTCCACATGGTTAAAGGGTAAACAACCCCAGCTCCACAGGATGAACATGTGACCCAAGTTGGCCAATGGGGTTTTGTTCTGAGAGCTTTGATCAAACTTTTGGGAAAGAAGAGCTATTCCTATTGAGGGGAAGAATGAACTTGTAGGAACTAACCCTGCAGTCAATGGTGGCCATCTGATGAAGCTAGCACATAAAATAGCAGGGCCAGGAGATGGAGAAAAAGACCTTCCTGACATCACCCGAGCTCCTAAATCACTCTTGGACTTTTCCATCATGTGAGATAATGCATTCCTG
>NW_006294654.1:1256052-1266909 GCF_000327345.1 Myotis davidii | reverse complement strand
GCCCAATATATTTCTTTTTTTTTTTTGGTTAAGCTAGGAGTTGGGCTTCTGTCCTTTGCAACCAAAAGTCCTAAAAATATTGATGTGCTGGTCCATGCTATGAACCAAGTGGACATTGGAAATCCTTCTGAAGCATTTATCAAGGCAATTTAGAAGGAAAGTAATGAAACAGTCAGTACAATTCCAATTTTGTTAATAAAAGAATGCAATGGACCCTAAAACATTAACAATGATTATTCCTGACTAGTGGGGTTATAGACAAGTCCAGTTTAATTTGTGAGTTTATTTTTTCTAAAGTTTCTATCTTGAATGTGCACTAGTTTTGTGAGCAGGAAAAAAAAAGTGTGCGTTTCCAAGGTTACCATATTCTTTTCTGTTCATATTTTGATATTATAAAACCTCTCCTTTAAACAGAAATGTGTTTAAGAATAAAGTTTCCTCTGGATAAGAAAAGCTGTACAGCCCTGGCCGGTTGGTCAGTGGTTAGAGTGTCAGCCCATGGAGATTTAAGAATAAAGTTTCCTCTGGATAAGAAAAGCAGTACAGCCCTGGCCGGTTGATCAGTGGTTAGAGTGTCAGCCCACGGACAGAAGGGTCTCGGGTTTGATTCCCGGTCAAGGGCAGGTACCTGGATTGCTCCCTGCCCCCTCCTGGTCAGGGTGCTTTCAGGAGGCAACCAGTTGGTCGATGTGTCTCTCTCACATCTATGTGTGTTTTTTCTCTCCCACTCCCCACTCTCTTCCACTCTCTCTGAAAAGCAATGGAAAGAATATCCTCAGGTGAGCATTACCAAAACAAAAAAGAAAAGCAGTACAGGTAGCCTAGGAGGGGGGTAACCTAGCGCGGCAGTTTCTGGAGTTAACCCAAAGAGCCTGTCAAAATGACATTTCTATAGAGATTTTGACACCAGTTCTGGATGGGGCCCAGCATTTACATTTTTTAATACTTCCCCCTTCCCCTCAGGTAATTCTGATAGGCAGTACAAGGACCAGACTTCCAGACTCAGTGACCTAGAAGTTAGTAATGCTGATAAGATGACAAGATATCTCTTTGTCATTTCAATCCCTTTTAGGCCAGCTGAACTTCTGGGAAAGATATGACCATTTCAAATCTTTGGAAATACTACATAAAATAAAAACACATAAGTGCAAGATGGGGAATAATTTAGTGGCTTTGGGAACACCTTAATAAGACTAGTTTTACTTATAGAATATTCTAAACAACAGAGTATAGAAAATAATGTAACAAACACCCAGGTACATATGTCATGAAACAAAAGTAATGCCGTTTGGTCTTAAAACTTTAAACTTACAGCAATTCCCGCACAAGATTCTCTGTGTTGTTAAGGATCTTAGCGAAATCTGCTGACCTGTGGCTCATTTCTGTGAGGGAAAGATAAACAACAAAATAAGTTCCAGTTCAAAACCAAATGAACACAAGTAACTTCAGAAAAAAGAACAAGATTTGCAAGTAATAGAATAAGTAGAAATTTCAGTTATTTTGCATTCAAGTTCATTTAGGGGAAAACCTAAATGATCTTCATATTGCAAGCACTATAGCCTCATATCATAGCAGAATGACTTTTCAAGTGGCAGTTTCAGCCTGTGATTTCTCACCTTTATCACTAACATGAGCCTGTGTGCAATGTTTGCCCTCTGGGACAATAGCACAAAATTCTACACTATACTCTCACCTCACAGATACCTAAGAATAAGTCCCAAAACCTACAGCAACAATATTTAATAGCAATGAGCATACTGTTAACCCTACGGTCTCTTAATACTGTGTAGCCTTTGGAACTATAAGGAAAATAAATAAATAAACATAAAGTAAATTTTAGAACTCAAAGGTTCTCTTCTCCAATAATATAAAGAAGAGAATCTTAATGAAATTATTAATAGGTAAGATCTTCATAAGAACCTTGTGTACTTTTAAACTTTTATTTAAGTTCATTTTTAAGTGTAGGAAAAAGAAAATGAACATGAAGTTATATTATAAATATTTGGGACATGGGTATGCAAATGTACAGTAAGAACCTCCAGGTCTCAGACTCTATGACTAGCAAAACCATAGCTGAGATGTATGAAATCTCACCAGCATTTGTTTATGTTGATTTCAAAATTGCTTCCAACCAGCATGCAACTAAAGTTAAGTAAATCTTACCAAGAACGCTAATCCCAATGCCTTTGTAGTCTAATAATTCTTTTTGTATCTCTAACAGTACCTAGAAAAAAAAAAACACAAAATAAAATAGGTGATTTGAGTATTGTGTGCACAGCTCTCCCGCTGGACATACAAACCTGGGGGTGGGGAGGGGCCTGGAAGGGGAGCTGACCCTAGGACCTGTGAGGTAGGACCTCTACCCACAGAGCCCAGAAGACCCAATTTTCACAAGAGTGTGAAATCACCAAATGTGATTGATGCTATGATAGTTTTTCCAAAGGTTTGAATTAACTTAGATATAAAAATAAATTGGAGCCCGAGCTGGTTTGGCTCAGTGGGTAGAGCCTGCGGACTATGGTAGAAAGGGGCCACATGCTGACCTGACAAGCTCAGGGGAGGCCTGCATGGCGGTCTTGCAAACTCAGAGACCTAAAGTAACCACAGAGGATGGTCTGAAATTACACTTTAACTAAAAGCAGTTATGGTGGGTAGTTACACCCTAGGCAGGTATCTTCACTGACAAGGTCAACCTTCACCTTCACTGAGCCTATCTGTCTTTTTGCATCTATAATGGCATACCCTTTGAAATGTCTGGGTAGCTTGTAACTTCCCTTTTTCTGGACCCCTTTTGGCACAACCTAAATTCCCGACATATGGTCGACAGTTTGGCTCAAATAAACTCACAAAAATTATTTACAGGTTTCAATGGTTTTTTACGTTAACAGGACCAAAGGGTCCAGGGTTCGATTCCGGTCAAGGGCACATGCATGGGTTGCGGGCTAGATCCCCATCAGGGGATTCTCTCTCATCATTGATGTTTCTATCTAACTCCTCCTCTTCCTTCCTCTCTGAAGTCAATAAAAATATTTTTTTAATTGGATTTAAAAGAAAATGACCAAGTATACAATTTTTCTGATGACAACTCTGTATGCCCTGGCGAGCCTCTTGCCTATCTTGTAGGATCACTGCAGTCGCATCATCACCACAGTCAGTCTCACAGGGGCAACAGGGCAAGCAGGGCCGGGTTAGGGCCAATCCCAGTGTCAGGAAATGGGAAGGAGGGGAGTATGAGGGCTGCAACTAACTCTCTCCTAAACCTCTCCTTTGCAAAGGCAGCTCCTAGCTAGGGATGACAACTGCCATTATAATAAATGCATTGTCTTTTGTTTCCCAAAGGCAAGTAAAATGAAAATAAGAAAAGTACCTCTTTTTTTTTCTTTAAAGACAGTAAACCCTTATCAGAGATGCATGCTGTTATGTTTATGAGTTAAATAACTGATATCTCCATTGGCTTTAACATGATCCTGGGGCAGGAGGGGAGAAAGGTGGTGTGGAAGGGGGAGGGCAAGGGGGTGGCTGAAACGAGATGGGAAAAATGTCCAACGTTGTTCAATATCAGAGATGGACCAATGGCTTCTCTACTTCTGTGTATGTGAGAACTACCACAAAGTAAAAAGAGAAAAAGAAAAGTTCAAAAAACATGCACAGAACAGGTGAGGTAAGACCTCTGTAGAAGCATCCAGCCTTCAGAGATGGTTTCTTTTCAAGATACAGGCTAAGGAGGACATTAAACCATCTAAACTGGATTTCAGCTTGTCTGAAGACACAAGATTTGAACAATAAAGAATCAGACAAAAAAAGATTCCATTGAAAAGGAGGTTCAAGAATTTATCATTGTTTCGCAAACTGTTGGGTGCTTATTAGCACTGGCTGATCAAATAAACTTTAGTGGCTCCTTCCCTCTAAAAACAGAAGCACCCATCTGAGATAGAATCATCCATGAACTTCTGTTTGAAACTGTATTTCTCTTATAGATAGTAAGTATTCTTTGAAGACACCTATAAGTTTATATCAAAAATCATTACAAGTGTTTTAAGACTTCCACCCATAAAGCACAGCCCTTTAATCCAGTGGAGTTTATTTTTTTCAAACTGCAGAATGCTTTTGTGGGTCACAACGAATTTTTTTAATGAAATTGAACGAACTAGAGTGGAATAGAATATAAATCGTGTATGTTGTAGCTAATTAGGCTATTTCTTAAGGCTTTTGTTTTAGTTATAGTACATATACATGTACTTGGTCATCATATAAAATGTTTTCCATTGTGATTACATTCAAAGTTTGAAAAGCTTCTTTAATCCTTTTAATTCAATTAAATCAAGTCACATACAAAGCCCCCACCACGACCACCACACACGTTACAGGGCTCATCTGAGGGCAAAAATCCTACCCAGAAAATAAATAATAAAAAAATAACTGTATTAATGATGACAGCTGCCATTATAATAAATGCATAACAAATTTCACAGGGAGTAATACTGAATGCAAAAGATGAAGAAGGGAAAAGGGTGAGGAGGCCTCCTACAGGAAACATTTCCACAGCTCTAGCAAAGAATCTCGCCTAAAACTGATTGCAATAGCCGAGAGAGAAAAAATAAGTCCTGTTCTCTAGCTAGTGAGCGCTCCCCATAGAAAAGTTAAGATGTCCTTTCCCATCGAAAATTGTAAGATTCCCTGTTCTTACAATACAGAGGAGGCTCTGTCCCAGGGAGCTTTCTGCCCTGTTCAACAAAAGATAATTGTAAAGCATTTGGCGGCGACCCATGTTGCTACAACATATTATCAGTCATTTTGGTTGAAAAATAAAAATCTAACAGTAGCGGTACAGATAGTCCACGCGTTCAAGTCACATCAGAGACTTCGTCTGCTTCACAGCTGCTACGGGTTGGGACGGGGCGGGGCGGCAGCCACCTGGCACCTGGCTGGAGGTTGGGCAGGCAGAGAGAGAGAGAGTGAGTGCCACTTGCATTTGGAAGGTCTGCTGTGGCCCGGGGGAGAATGTAATCATTCATCATTTGCTCCAGAACAAAGTGAAGCGGACTGGGCTAGCAGCCAGAGGCCTACCAGAGTAGGAATACTCTAATGTCTTTGGGCTTTGCGGGGTGGAGGGGGTCAATACGACTTTTAAAAATCTACGCGCAAAAAACAACAAACAAAAAAAAAAACCGGACAAAAAGGATTTAGGGTAGTTCTGAGGGTGAGAAGGAGGCATTGGAAGACTTTCAAATTAACATTTTGAAAAAAAGCCATGTTCCCGAGTGCTGGCTAACCCAAACACTGTTTACGGGCAGCCATGCGTGGTCCTCCAGTTTGCAATCCCCTCCGGTTAACGCGATCCCCATTCGCCATTCATGAACCCAGTGCCCATTCATGCACCCAGTGCCCATTCATGCATTCACTCAGCACTGCCTGGCTCGCTGTACTGCCCCGCTAGGCGAACGCGGAACGAGAGGTTTCTCTTTTCCGCCGTGCCCACGCCCGGGCCTGAGAGTCCGCAGGCGTCTCCAGGTGTGCACCACGACGTGCCAGCAACGCTCCGGCGAGGCAAATCGTGCATGCCTCGGAGCAGCTGCGCGGGCATGCCTCCCGAGCTTCTTCCCCCAAGTGTATTTTCCCAGAAGCCCATCTGCGAGAGATCCTGAACTGGGTGTACGCTGGTGAAGAGCGTTCGCGGGACTCAAAGCGGCAGCGGGGATCCCAGCGCCCCACGAGGAGATGCACAACTCCCCGCGCAGGATGCTCAGCCACTCGCACGCGTGCTCACGCCCGGACTGCACTTTCCGTGCGCGATCGCTAGGACTTACCGAGCGCGGCAGCTTGGCGGGTCCGGGCCCGAAATTGACCACTTGCCTCGGGGCGTCCATGGTGCTGCGGCACGTGTGGCGAGTCAGCAGAAGAGAACCGGCTGCTCGGGCTGCGCTAGTGTGTCGCTGGCGCGTACCCTCGGCCTTCTCCCAGTGCCTAGCGGGCGTCCCCGATTGGCCTGCGCCATAACAGGCCCTGCTCCGATTGGTCCTCTTAATGAGACTTGCATCCCCATTGGTCGAGCTCAGTAGCCGGGGCCGGAAACCGTAGCTCTCCCTTGGGTTTACTGTTTCAGCCTTTTCTTTGATCCATGCAAGGCGTGCAGGAGATTGCACCAGCCTGCCGGCTCCCGAGCGCCCCCGCCGGAGGATCGTGGGCGGGGAGCGGGGGGAGGTGGGGCGGCGGAGAACGCGCGTTTATGCTTCTGCGCCTTGAATCAGACCGGTTCCAGTCCTCCGACCCTGATCCCAGACTCTCTCTAATGCCCGCAGGAGGAGGTGCGGAGCAAATCTCATCCCCTCCTCCCATCCAACCATCTCTCCTCCACCAGCCCCTGGGACTGATGCATTTGTTTCGCAACCAGCAGTCATTCATTCCCCAAACTTTTCTAAGCATCCTCACGGCGCCAGACACTCCAGTCCTGGAGAGGCAGGGCTCCTAAGGATAGAATTGTAGAGTAAAGAATTGTCCCAGAGTGTGTGGGTGAGGTTCTTTGCACATACATTGGAGTCCCAAATTCCTGCAGGATTAAAGGATGGAGGTAGCTAAGGATTCTGGGAAGATCCCTGGCCTGGGAAACCTGGATGCCCCCCAACCCCCACCCACCCAGGCAAGTCCTTAAAAGTTGCTGATTCTTCATTTCCTTTTGTGAAACCAGCGAGCGGGAACCTGGCAGTAGCTCTCAAGCTCTCCAGCGCTGACAAGCTGTGAGTTTAGAAACGTGAGGAGATATTAACAGGAACACGATACTCATGTGGGGAGCTGCCGCCCAAGCCAGGGAGAGGCCCAGAGCCAGGCTGGGCGCAGGGCCAGCCATGCTCAAATGGTTCTACAATAGAGTCCTGCTCGAATTCTCGTGGAGAGCCACATGGGGTTCTGAAACAGGGAGGCTCTCTCTCCTGCAAGAAAGGAGTTTCTCTGAAGTCTGGAATTTCATCATTTTTAAAAGTGTGAACTAGGAGTTCTACTCCACAATTTAACCTACTTTCTTTTACTATAAAAACATTTTCCCAAATCTTTGAGCAAAATTGATGTGCCACGAGTACACACAGTGCCTGCCTTGGGGCTTTCTGTAACACTAGCCAGGCTGCCAACTACCCCTTTCAGAAGGCTTGTAAACTGACAGGGTTTTGGCTTTTGCTTGCTTTCGGTGGTATGTGGTAGGCAGGATGGGGCTGGGAACAGAGGTACTGCTTTGGGTTTGGGAGTTGGAGGGCAAAGTTTCTCAGAAGAGCTGAAATGAACAAGGTCAGTGCCTTCCTCAGCACCTTCACTTCAAAAGTTGCAAAATTTCATGAGAAGTGTTAAATAAAATTCAACTGAGTAAATTTGAAGATCTAATTGATTTTTTAAAGCTATTCATGAATCTGGGCAGCATCCCATCTAGCAACTGGAAGTATGTGCTTGGAGGTGTACAAAGTGGAAGGTGTAGGAAGATGGATGGGGCAAAGAAACTATTAACAATAACAAAAGTGTGGATTATTTTTAGACTAGTTATGTATTGTTTGGGGAAAGGAAATGGTGAGGGGTTTTTCTCATACCCATTGCCTCTTCTTCCTATGGGGGATCAAAGAGGGCCCATGTGACAGATTATTGGTGCTTGACCAGAAAATTCCATATTGATTGATTAAAGAGCACATTTCTGGGAAAGGTTGAAACTGCAATTTGATTAGTTTGGTAAATGGGCTTTTACCAAAAGTGACACCATTTTGAACCTGTGGTTTTCTCTTTAATTTCAGTCCATAAACTCAAGTGTGTAAAAAATTGTCACCTATCAATGATTTGTATATAATGACTTAGCTAGTAAGTAGACGCCTAATCTCTAATCCAGCAATTTTCAACCTGTTTCATCTCATGGCACACATAAACTAATTACTAAAATTATTTGTTGCTGATCTGACAAAAAAATAGGTGTAATTTTGATTGACTTACAAAAAAATAGTAATAGTAATTACCTACCCTTTTTTTCAAAGCGATTTAAAAAAAAAAATCAAGTGTCTTTACTTGTATATAAGGATTTCTGGTACCAAAGTTAACCAATCATACACAACGTTATTATGTCACATGACCAATAAGATACAGCTCTACTATATAGCCTACATATTTATGGTTCAAGACAGGACATTTACACCAATGGCTATTGTTGTATTGGTTGTTGTCCTTTTTTTATTCGACAATCTAAGGGAAAAGAAGTCAGTGCCCCTGACTAAATAGTCAGGTAGTGCATGTTTTAAAACATGGACACCAGTTGAAAAATCGCTGCTGGGAGTTGGGTAGTTAGCCTCTCTCATTTCTAGAATCCCTAACCCCAGGAATTTACAGTTTCATGGTGTGGAGTGGAAAGGGAAGCACTCAGCCATTTGGTTCTCGGTCCTCAGAAAATTTGGCTGAGTTGTGTCTCCTGTCCAGGTTTACTAGTATGTGGCTACTTCAGCTGACCAGTACTTCTATGTTCCACAAGGAGCACAGGCAATTTGGGTGGGGTGGGGGCGGCTATCATCCCATTTGCTAAGACATGCCTGCAACCATTCCTCCCAAGGTATTGCAGTTTCCTAGATGATGTTGCAAGGAAATAAGGCACACAGACCCTCTTCCCAGAGACCCACTGGCCTGTTTCTCTTTCTTCCTCCCTGCCCAAGGAAACCTCTTTTTCATCCTAGGAAGAATTCATCTATGTTTCTTCCTCACACTCTGTCCACAAACACCTTAAGCCAGAGCCACAAACCACAGTGCCTCCAGGGCTATTCAGAGATAAAAAGGTGATGGTAGGACTCAGGTGAACTGGTGCATGCCCATTTGCGGTGGAGTTGCACAAGGCCAACACATGTTTGTGCTTCCCTTTCCATGGAATAGTCATCACCAGGAAGTGGCTGCCCAGCCAGGCTCCACATTTCCCAGCTCCCCTTGCATCTAGGTGAGTCACGTGACTGGGCCCCACCAATGGAAGGGAGCAGAGACTGTCACTTTCAGACTAAGGTGGTTGAGAAACAGTGTGCTTCTCCACTTGCTTTTTCCCATTCCACAGGCTGAACTCAAAGTTCCACGTCCCTCGGGGACTGGTGGCATCACAGGAAGGAAGGAGGCCCTGTCTATGAACCACCTGCTCTGGACACATAAGGGAGAAATTGACTAACTTTGCCTCATGCCACTAAAATCTGAGGAGCTATTTGTTCCAGCAGCTGATGTTATCCCAATTAATCTGCCATTCTAAATGCAACAGCTGCAGCTCAAATCCAGCTTGTTGTTGCCAGATGGGCAAACAAGGTTGCTTGAGTTATTTTCACGTTTTTAAAAGAAAAACAGGAAACCAGATTTTTGTTGTGAGGCTTCCCACTTCTTATACATCTACACATTTAAATTTCAGAAGACACCGTACAGGTCAGTATTATGAGGGACAAAGTTAGCTTCTCTGCCGAGTGATTCAGCAAGCGGGCCACCAGCCCTCCTCAGGACTATTTTATAGTGTTCTGCTCTGCATTCCACAAGGAAGACAGTCAACCACCTGCTTAAACAAGAAAACAGGAAACAGGAAAGCACGGAAATGTAATTTATTCTCAAACAATTCAGTCACCTTTGTTTATTTTGCAGTGCAGATGTATAAAGACAGCCCAGGGAACCCCTGCATTTCAGGAGAGCTCCTCCCTTCTTTGTAAATTCTCATTTAGCGGGCTAAAAAGAACTTCTTTATGAGAAGTATATTTTGTCAATTTTCACAGGTACACTTGGGCCTTGACTTACGAGTGTCCCGACTAACGAGTTTTTTGAGATACCAGCTGTCTCTCGGCCAATTTTTTGCATTGAGTTGATAGAGTAATTTGAGTTAATGAGCTCAGTCTCAGAACAAATTAAACTCGTAAGTCAAGGCCCCGCTGTATTTTTATTGAGCCCTTACTATATATGGAAAGTGCAGGTCTCTGCTGCCATTCCCAGACAGATCGTCTATCCTATTCAGAGGAGAATGAGGAGAGGGCAACTCTGAGCACGGCAGGAACCTGTTTTAAATAAGGGAAGATAATTTCTGCTGCCCTTTTTGTAGCTAAAGATCCTTTCCCAGCCCTGACCAGCGTGGCTCAGTAGGTTGGAGGATCATCCTGTACATCAAAAGGTTTGAGGAGAAACCAAGATGGCGGCATAGGTAAACACCGGAAATTGCTGCCTCCCACAACAACTTCAAAAATACAACTAAAAGACAAAACGGACATCATCCAGAACCACAGGAAGGCTGGCTGAGTGGAAATTCTACAACTAGAAGGAAAGAGAAAAGCACACCGAGACTCAGAGGAGGTGCGGAAGTGCAGAGGTACAGAGGCGCATGTGGCAAGGGCTGGCAACTGAGGACGTGGCTGTCTTTTTGAATCGGGAGGGAGTCACAAGGCCCCAACTGCTCTGAACTCCAGTTCTGGGTGAGTCTCTGGGGACCCAGACTCATACAGGGAGAAACTGGACTATCTGGCAGCAGGCAGAACTCAGAACTCAAGGGTGGCTTTCTCTCAGAGGTGCTGGCGGCGATTATCAGGACACTGAGAGGCAGGGCCTCTTAGGGCACGGCTGAGGATCAGCCATAGCTGCTTGCTCCGCCCTGTTGATTCCCTGAGACCCCGCCCCACCCAAGCTGCGGCAGAGGTTTTTGAATATGAATGCCTGGCCCTTTGCAATCTGAAAATTACCTAACAAACTGCAGCTGGGCCAGACAGACCCAGAACTTCCAAGAGTAGGCCCAAGGCCCCACAGCAGCTTGCATTGCTTCACAGCTGGACCTCATCTGGGCACCTCCAAACCCCAAACAAAGAAGGGGAATCTGCAGATCTCTTCATAGCTCCTGCTGGGTAG
>NW_006294654.1:1253748-1254812 GCF_000327345.1 Myotis davidii | reverse complement strand
TATTATATGAAACGCTGAAAGGTATTCTTTAAGAAGAGGAAGAAGAAGAAAAAGGGAAAGATAAAAATTATGAACAGCAAATACATATCTATCAACAAGTGAATCTAAAAATCAAGTGAATAAAAAACATGATGAACAGAGTAAACTGGTGAATATAATAGAACCAGAGGCATAGAAAGGGAGTGGACTGACAATTCTTGAGGGGAAAGGGGTGTAGGGGTGCAGGAAGAGACTGAACAAAAATCGTACACCTATGGATGTGGGAGGGGTAAGGGCAGAGGGTAGGGTAAGGGCAGAGGGTGGGGTAGGAACTGGGTGGAGGAGAGCTATGGAGGGGGGAGAGGAACAACTGTAATAATCTGAACAAAAAGATTTAATTTTAAAAAAAAAGGTTTGATTCCTGGTCAGTGCATGTGTGGGAGGCAACAGGTCCTCTCTCTCTCTCTCTCTCTCTCTCTCTCTCTCTCCCCCCACCCCCCTCCTCTAAGATCACTTTTAAAAATATAACCTTTTTTCTTATAATTCTTTATTCCCAGAGAAAATGAGGAATGGGGCAAGGAAGTAGCCCCCCCAAAAGCCAAAAGCCAGTTACACTTTTCATACTGATCCCAACAAACAGGAAAAGCTATTTGTCCTATTCATTTGCTACCTCAGTTTATTCCCCCACCCAGCTTTGCTTTATTTTTTAAATTGTGATAAACTATACATAATAAATTTATCATGTGAGCCATTTTCAAGGATACTGTTCAATGATAGTACATTCACACTGTTGTGCAACCAATCACCAGCATCCATCTCCAGAACTTTTTCATCTTCCCAGACTGAAACTCTCTCTGTACCTATTCTATATAATAAAAGGCTAATATGCAAATCAACTAAACAGCAGAATGACTGGTTACTATGATGCACACTGACCATTAAGGGGCAGATGCTCAATGCAGGAGCTGCCCCCTGGAGGTCAGTGTGCTCCCACAGGGGGAGTGCCGGTCAGCCAGAAGCCAGGCTCACAGCTGGCCAGTACAGTGGCAGTGGCAGGAGTCTCTCCCCTCTCCAGCAGTGCTAAA